>NW_027040860.1:0-600000 GCF_037179485.1 Ochlerotatus camptorhynchus | reverse complement strand
GAACGCTTGCTCTGTAAGAGCAAAACAGATTGAGCTTGCCGACTTCCTCCGCAAGCATAGCATCGACGTGGTTCTTCTAACCGAGACCCACCTAAAGTCCGGTGACAGCTTCTGGTTGCCTGACCACAACATTATCCGGCTTGATCGCACCAGCTCCAGGGGGGGGTGGTGTAGCGGTCATCGTCAGAAAGGGAATCAAGTTTTGCACTCTGCCTCACATCCGCACTTCTATCATCGAGGCCATTAGTGTGGAGGTGGAATCGTCAACTGGAAACGTCCGGTTCATCGCTGTTTACTGCCCATGCCAGTGTACCGCAAGCAACGGATTAGGAATCCAATTCAAGAAGGACCTGACCGCCATCACCCGTACTAGCTCCCGATTCATCGTTGGGGGCGACCTGAACGCCCGCCATGAAGCTTGGAGGAACTACCAGAGGAACCGGAACGGATGTCTATTGTTCGACCACGCACAACATGGTCTGTACACTGTGCAATTTCCGGACGAACCAACTTTCATCTCTCCGGCGGGAAATCCCTCCACGCTGGAGTTTTTCCTGTCAAACATCGGACTATCCAAGCCGGAGGCGCACAACGATCTCAGCTCCGACCACCAACCGGTGGTGACTGAAGTCGGTGTCAACGTGGTTCCTGCTAGAAGCTGCCTGCGTAAAGACTACCACCATGTCAACTGGGTGCAGTACGGACGAATGGTGGACAGCAACATCGATGAAAATCCACTGCTCAACACCATAGATGACATCGACCGGACGTTGGAAGGGCTCCAACAGGCCATATCCATGGCTGACGAGGCATACGTTCGACAAGTTCCTGTGAGGGGTAAGTTTGTTGCTATTGATTCCCACACCCAATTACTGATTCGGTTGAGAAATGTTCGTAGACGCCAGTTTCAGAGGACTGGAGATCTGGGCAAAAAACGTGAAATGGCCGATCTGAATAGGCAGATTGCTTCCAGAATGGACTCACTCCGAAATGAAAGTTTCGGGCGTGTTGTCCAGAATCTGGATGACCGCTCCAGACCATTCTGGAAGGTAGCCAAGGTCCTGAAAAATCATCCCAAACCCGTTCCACCTCTCAAAGTCGAAAATGATGACGATCGGCTTTTAATTACCCCACAGGAGAAAGCAAATGCGATCGGCGAGCATGTCGCTTCATCGCATTTGCTTGGCTCGACTATCCAAAGTCCGCTCGATGATCAGGTTGCGCAATGCGTTCAAAACCTAGATACCTCCCCTTGTGTCGTGCCTCAGTACAACAAATTTGCTCAGCGCTGAAATGCACCAAGAACATGAAGGCTCCCGGGTTTGACGGTATATTCAACTTGATCTTGAAGAGACTCAGCATGAAAGTGCAGTCTCTTCTAACCGCTATCTTCAACAGATGCTTGGAGCTGCACTACTTTCCAAGCATCTGGAAAGTAGCAAAAATCATACCAATCCGCAAGCCCGGTAAGGATCCAACATTGCCTTCAAGCTACAGACCAATCAGCCTCCTTTCAGCGCTGAGCAAATTGTTCGAGAAACTGATTCTCAATCGTTTGCTCAAGTTTGTCGAGGAAAACAACATTCTCCTTCCGGAACAGTTTGGATTCAGAAAGGGGCACTCCACCAATCATCAGCTAGTACGGGTGTTGAATAACATCCGAAGTAACAAAGCTGTATCCAAGTCCACAGCCATGGCCTTGTTAGACGTTGAAAAGGCGTTTGACAATATTTGGCATGATGGACTTGTGTACAAGCTTTGTAACTTCAACTTTCCTTTACATCTTATTAAAATCACCCGTAACTACCTCCAGCAAAGGTCGTTTAAGGTATCGTTGAATGGTTGTCTCTCAGACACGTTTTCCATCCCAGCAGGAGTCCCGCAAGGTAGTCTGCTGGGCCCCTAGCTTTACAGCATTTACACTTCCGACATTCCTCCCCTCGGTGACGGTTGCGTGTTTTTCCTGTTCGCAGATGATACCGCAATAGCCGTCAAAGGAAGGATGCCTCGCGAAATAACGAACAAATTTCAACGATGCCTTAACGCCTTTGCTGATTATGCCACCACGTGGAAAATCAAAATCAATGCCACCAAAACACAAGCGATCATGTTCCTCCATCGGCAATCGCCCAAACTGAAACCGGCTCCATCTTGTACTGTAATCATGAATGGCACAAGGGTTGAGTGGTTTCCGAAGTAACCTATCTCGGGATGTTGTTCGATGAAAAGCTCCTCTTCCGTTCGCATGTAGAGAAAACGGTAGTCAAGTGTTCTGCCTTGGTTAGGTGTCTGTATCCGCTGATTTGCCGCAGATCTCGCCTCTCAAGGGTAAACAAACTGGCCGTCTACAAACAAATCATAGCACCTGCTATCCTATACGCAGCTCCGGTGTGGGAATCATGTGCACAGACTCACAGGAACAAAATCCAGGTCGCTCAGAATAGAGTGCTGAGGATGGTCCTTGATCGTCCTTTTGACACTAGAATAACAAATTTACATGAAGAGGCAGGCATTGCCAAAATAGATTCCAAAATTAACGAAATTAAGACTAAATTTGCACAAAAATGTAATTTATCAGAACATGCTTTGATAAGCAATTTGTATATAGTAGGTTAGGTGTACATAGTAGTTGTAGGTTAGTTGTAGTTGTAAATAGTAGTTATAAGTAAAGTACTCTTTGAATGCTTTCACAGTTTTGTTAATTAACCATATTTTTTAGCAGTTTTGGAAAGAGCTTCTGCCAGTGCATTAATAAAAAAATCAATCAAACATAAATTGGACCCTCTTTAGCTCGAGCCTCTAGATGAAAAGATATCAAAATATTGTTCCACGGCAAGGTTAGATTGGTAGGAAACGTTATTTTAAACTCCTTGACCGATGTGATCCATAGGAAGAGATTTATGACGAGTGCAATGTCATCTGGTGCCCAGGAGAAACGAGAAGAATTATCACTCACTCACCCAAGTATCCGGACCACTTCAAGTAAATGGTGCATAACGCCAACGTGGAATATTTCCATCCTGGGCGGCTGCTAGATTTCAACTTAGATCTTGGTCAAATTTCTATAGACTTACTTGATTTCCATCCCAAGTAACATCGCTGGTTTTATCATGGTTTTAAAGCATTCTTCTAGTCTAAATAATGGTTTTCAAAACTGCAGTGATATCCAAATCATGGTATTTTCATACAAAACAAAAGCTCAATTTGTGAGTCAGTTTTGTATAATCAGCAACTAAGTTCACTATGATTAATCAAGAATTCCATATGAAAAAGGCTTATATCAATAGATAATAATATTATTGATTATATGGTCAACTGCTTAGTAGACCTGTGCGTGATATGTTATTTTCTGTCGGTGATGGGGGCGTGGTGGCGTCACGCCGTTTGCTTTTGGTGGCGGCGGTGTGGCGGCGTGGGTCGGCGTGAGTATATTTTTAAAGATTTAGATAAAAATACCTTCCAAACCAATCGCACATGGACAAAAAATGCTACCCACATTTGATTTCAGATGACTGAAAATCGCTAAAACGTAGGCCACTCATAGTTTGAGTAAATTTTCCCGGGGAAAACTTCTCAAATATGGGAAGAAATTAAGAAAATAGTACACATGTTTGAAGTGTACTCGTAGACAGACTAAAACCACAAAACAGTTTTTCTCATATTCGAGAAGTTTTACTAGGAAAATAGTCGGAAAACTTACTCATTCTATGAGTGACCTACGTTTTAGTGAATTTGAGTAACCTTAACTCAAATATGAGTAACTATTACTCAATTTTAAGTCATTCTCATTGGCCGTGCATGCGGTATTTGTTTAGGAAAGTATGTCAAGTGCTTGTTGGTGGAGTCGTGTGGCAAAGTGTGACAACCCTTTTATTAGGTATAAGAAAAATACGTAGGGGTGGATAGTATTAAAAAGCAATCTGTTGCATTACGTAGCATTTTAATGGGCCCTAGGAATTCTTTCATTTATTGAGCATTACACGTTATTAATATTTTTATAGTGACTACTAGGGACACATGAAAATCTTGTGGAATTTTACATGGAAACTAGCAAAATTAAAACGTGTCAAATTTTTGGAATGTAGGATGTCCCAGAATGGCTAAGCACGATTTAAAAAACTTTAACTTTGTTTTCAGCAAATTCGATTCTATTTTGTATTCATGTTCTCTATAGTATTCTCTTACAGTTTAACGTAGAAAATATGAGATCCAATCAGTCGTAAGCCAAGGACCGGATTTTTGATCTCACGTTATTCATTAGCTTCAGCAAAGATGGCTTTCCAACAATTTTGGATACTTTTTCCCAGGGTTGCTTCCACTCACTTGCTATAAAACAATGGTTTTCTAAATTATGAGATCATTTGATGATATAACGATATGCTGTACTTGTAAGTAACAAGAAAAGGGTGTAAAGGATGTGTTTGACTCATAAAACCTGTCAATTTCGCTTTCAGAACGTCACAATCGGCGATCTTATTATTCGTGAGCGTTCACTCTGAGTGAGCGCTCACGAATCGTTAAATCGCTGATTGTGACGCACTGAAAGCAATTTTGACAGGTGTAATGTGTCAAACACATACGTAACGACCTCTTCTTGTAACTTACAAGTACTAATTATCATTATCACATCTAATGTGTTCATAATTCAGAAACACAATTTTTTATAGCAAGTGAGTGGAAGTAACCCTGCTTTTTCCCAGTCTTTCGCAAACCTTGTAACGGAATCTGCTGCCTATATATGTATCCGCAAATATGCTTTGATTAGGGCCCAAATAGTTTCGATTGGCCTGGCCTGGGGACTCTTTGGCGGATTCTTCTCCTTGGATACGAATTGGACCTTGTTGGCTTTATACCAGGCTACCGTGTTCTTGGAGTAATGAACCGACTCCAAAAAATCATGGGTAACATACGCTTGTTTAAACACTCACACACTTAAACGTCGGTTGTCATTGTCTCCGTTCTCACAAACGGTTTGGAAAGCGTACCACACTCACCAATGGCTTGCCAAACCATAGCCTTTTTACAGAATTTTACGGTAAAAATCGACTTATCCGCGTTGCTAACACTTCGTCCATCACAAATGGTGTAGTACTGATCACCAAGAAGAGTTTTGACGTAGGACTACGTCTGTGATTTCTATATGGGGGTACACTTTGTGAAAACCGAAAATGGAAATGTAACAAAATTATGAAAGATTTTGAACGTTAATAAGCTGCCCCTGGACCAATTGCAATAATTTTATCACCAATCGATCAGAAATATTTCTACGCATCTGCTTATCTTTAGACTTTATCATTTTTCAAAATCTCAATATTTAAAAGTGCATGAATGTGCAACTGTTGCTATGATAATTAAAATTATCAACGATTGCCTGCGAAAAGTGATTTCCCTAACGCAGATTTCAAAGTTGAATTCCATCCGGTCTCACCAAAAGGTGTTTATTCAATCACCGCTTGATGAGTGGTGGTGTTCTCCAGTACACAACGAAAGGCTCCCTGCAAGCAGTGAGCTGCAGCCCACATGAGCATCCAGAGAAGGAGGAAGAAGCCGCACCGCCATTGACCGGAATCAGTAGCTCTTCGTGACTCGCTGTGGGCCATCTATGTCAAGCACAACAAATCACGAAAGCATGAACTGCTAGTTCGTTTGAATTCATGACTTAGTTCCCGTAAACGTGATCGAGTAAATAAAATTTTCATGAAATAAATCCCAAATCCATGAACTTAAGTCACGCCTGTTCATAACGCTGCAGAAAACACAAAATAAAATCATGATTTCGTTATTCATGAACCCATAAGTGTGATTTTCGTTCCTGAAATCGTGAACTTGGATCACATGCAATGCTGCAGCTGTTATTTTCAGTTATTGTTAATTTTATTCTCATAGAGTGCCCGGATCCGTCGAGAATAGTGTCTGGATTATTAGTGAGTGAGGTGATCCGTATCATTGAAATGGTGGTCCGGCACTATGGCAGTGGTTGGGACGTACGTGTCATCATACTGGCCGTCATCGAAGAAAAAGAATCCCCGAACGCATCCGGTGTTCTTGCTTCCGCCGCTCCGATGGAAGTCAAAGGTGGTGTTGATTTGTGGAGCTGAAAACTCGGTTGAAAGTGTGTTCATTCCATCTGCTGGACAGATACCTGCTGCCAGTTTGGGATGCGGGTAAAATCTGCATCAAGGCTTCCGTTGTTTTCATTCCACTTCCTCATTCCATTTTAAATATTTGTAATTATAATGAAGTTGACATTATACAGCCCATGAACCATGTTCTCGTTTTAGAGAACAAAGTTCACGGTATCAATCACACCAATGAACATAAATCACGTTTGCTAGATCATGATTTTCCGAACAGTGTTCACGATTCTATGACTTTTGTTGCCTTTGCAGGCGTAACGTTTATTTTGTGGAACAATGTTCACAATGTTCACAATTTCATGATTATTATTCATGGTGTACTTTCGTAAATGAAAAATTTACTTGTTCCGAAAATCGTGACTGGAGGTTGACGAATTACGGAACGGATTTTTCCCGTGTAGAGTATAAACAGAGAGAACCCCGCACAAATTCCTATTCCTACACAAAATACAAGCTCCTGCTGCAGTTAACAAATAATATTTATTATATAAGACCACGTAGTCCTACGTCACCATTGCGTACAACCCCATGGGGCTGTCTCTTGTAGTTTTTAATCAAATTTATCGTATGATTCATCGCCCATAATCACGCACACCGATTTTCCGCACAGCAATTGATCGTATAACTTCCAATCCGTCGGTTTGACAGACGCGGCTTGTTTTTCACTCCGCTTTGGCTTCTTCTGCTTCTTATACGTATTTAAACCCAGATCCAAGATTTTACTGCGGCAGCGCACCGGCTTGATTTAATCGGCGGCGTGGCATCATTTACAAAGTATTCTTCTTCTTCTTCTTATTTGCGCTTCAAGCATGTCGCATACAAGCTTAACGTTTGCATTAAAAAAATGGACAAAAATAGTCGATTTTTCATGGGTTAACATTCACCCGCAATAACGAAACTACCCCTGCAGCATCAATCATAGTCAGCGGACAAAATTTGACAGCTCCATCAGTCGAACTCTAACCGTGATGGCAAAAACAGTGAAGCAATTCCGTACAGAAGTGTGCGCGTTCAAAGAACGGCTCCTCGCCGCGTCGAAAACGGACATCGTGCGGCACATTGTGGACGCCGGATATGCCCGTTCCGGCATCTACAACACCTTGGCACTATTAGACAATCAGAGCATCGAAAGAAAGCCCGGTTCCGGACGGCCGACGACCCTGAGCGACAAGAAGCTCCAAAGGATGTTGAAGAGGAAAACCGAGGGAAAAGTGGCTACATCGCTGCGTGCGCTTGGCCGGGAGGTCGGTGCAACGGGCCAAACAGTGAAAAAGTACCTGGCAATGACGCAGCGGCAGCGGCTGAATAAGACGGTCTTCTCGTTTTTCCCGGCGAATCGCGACGTGGCGGTGGTGATAGACGACGAGATCTATCTCACCCTGGATGGCAACAACTGGCAGGGCACTTCGTATTTTACTTCCCCCACGAAGGAAGTGAGCTCCGAGGTGGAGTTCATTTCACACACCAAGTTCCCCAAGAAAGTGCTGCTGTGGCTGATAAAGGGTGATACGGTCAAAATTTGGTCAATATCAACTTGCGTATTTCTTTCAATTTTGCATTTAAAAAACCTGAACACCCCTCATTTTGAAGGTGTGTATGTGTAGAATGTTGCTCCTATTTTGATTTTGGAATTCACTCTTCAGTTGTCAAAATGCCGTCCAAGCAAGAAGAGCAGCGTATCAAAATTTTGCTCGCGCATCGCAAAAATCCGAGCTACTCGCACGCAAAGTTGGCAAAATCGCTAAAAGTTGCCAAATCAACGGTTAAAAATGTAATTAAAGTGTTTGGGGAACGTTTGTCGACAGCCAGGAAGTCTGGATCGGGGGGAAATCGAAAACCGGAAGCCGCTGAGACGACAAAGAGAGTTGCCGGTAGTTTCAAGCGAAACCCTAACCTCTCTCTCCGAGATGCCGCAAATAAGCTGGGTGTATCGTCTACAACCGTGCATCGAGCCAAAAAACGAGCCGGACTATCGACTTACAAGAAGGTAGTGACTCCAAATCGCGATGATAAACAAAATACGACGGCCAAAGCGCGATCCCAGAGGCTGTACACGACGATTCTGACGAAGTTTGACTGCGTGGTAATGGACGACGAAACCTACGTCAAAGCCGACTACAAGCAGCTTCCGGGACAGGAGTTTTATACGGCAAAAGGAAGGGGAAAGGTAGCAGATGTTTTCAAGCACATGAAACTGTCAAAGTTCGCAAAGAAATATCTGGTTTGGCAAGCCATCTGTACCTGTGGCTTGAAAAGCAGCATTTTCATAGCTTCCGGGACTGTCAACCAAGAGATTTGGCATCTTGCCATTACGGTAAAAAGGCCATGGAGTGGTACGCCGCCAACAACGTGCAGGTGGTTCCCAAGGACAAGAACCCTCCCAACACGCCAGAGCTCCGCCCAATTGAGAAATACTGGGCTATTGTCAAGCGGAACCTAAAGAAGACCAAAAAAACTGCTAAGGGCGAGCAGCAGTTCAAGGCAAACTGGCTTTCTGCGGCGAAGAAGGTGGACAAGGTGGCTGTACAAAATCTGATGGCAGGGGTCAAGCGTAAGGCCCGGCAATTCGGATTTGGAAAAGCGGAAGCCTAACTGAATATTTTTCCTGAATTTTATACTAATTGAACTTGAAAAAGAAATTTAATTTGATTTTTTAAATAAACGATTTCACCGATTTACACGCGTTTTCCCTTGACCAAATTTTGACCGTATCACCCTTTAATCAGCGAGAAAGGGATGTCAAAGCCGCTCTTCTTTCGCTCCGGACTGGCCGTGAACGGGGAAATACCATAAGGGTGAAGACGCGGTGTTCTGGCCGGATCTGGCGTCGGCCCACTACTTGAAGCGATCGTTGGAGGAGATGGAGCGGCTGAATATTGATGTGGTACCTATTGAAAGGTGTTGTCGAGGCAGTGGTTTATTGGCAAAAGAGAAAGAGTATAATCTCACAGGAACTTATATAGCTAATTGATTAATCACAAAGCCTACTACTTTTAATTTCAGCTTCATGTTTCGGTTTGCTTCACATCACCCCCTCTCAAACCAAGCGTGTTACGATGCTTCTTGAAGCTCTCCGTTGGAAGGCCCTTGGTGAAGATATCAGCAACTTGGTCCTGAGTCGGTACATATTTCACCTCGATCTCTCGTTGCTCGATTCGCTCTCGAACAAAGTTGTACCGAATGTCAAGATGTTTGAGCCGTTTTTGGTCCCTTGACTCCTTCGCAATTTGGATGCAGGACTGGTTGTCCTCGAAGATGACAAGAGGTGCATCCAGCACAAAACCAAACTCCGTAACGAGATTTCGTAGCCAAATGGCCTCGCATGCAGCCTGGCTCAGAGAAACGTATTCCGCCTCGGTTGAGGACAACGAAATGGTTGCTTGCTTGCGTGTAACCCATGTCACCGTGTTGCCGAAAACTTTGAAGCAGAATCCTGACGTGGATCTTCTATCGTTCACATCGCCGCCCCAATCTGCGTCCGCAAACCCGAGCAGTGGAACGTACTCCTCGTCACGATGATAGACAAGGGAATACTCCTTCGTCCCTTGAAGGTAGCGTAGGACTCTTTTGAGAGCCTTCCAATGTTTCTCTGATGGCGCACTCTGGAACCGACTGAGGACGTTAACAGCGGCACAAATATCCGGACGGGAAGACAGCATGAGGTATGTCAGACATCCCGTCAGCTCTCGATAGGGACACTTGAATTGTTCCCGGTCATCGTGTAGCTTTTCCAACTTGGTGTTTGGTTCCAATGGTGTGGAAACCGGTTTACACGTTTCCATGCCGAATCGCTTCAAAAGATCAAGCAAATATTTAGTTTGATTGATAGACAACGTACCTTGATTCATGTCGTATTCGATTCGCAATCCCAAGAAATTCTTCAACTCGTGAAGATCGATCATGTCGAACTCTGCAGACAGCAGCTTCTTGGTCGATTCCAACTTCTTCAACGAATTGCACGCCAGAATGATGTCGTCCACATACAGGACAACGTAGATCTGAACCTTTCCTTCCGTTCTTGTGTAGAGACAGCTGTCATACTGCGATCGTTGAAAACCCAGCTTCACCATAAAGTTGTGGAACCGCTCGTTCCAGCTTCTAGGAGCCTGCTTCAAACCATATAGGGATTTTTTGAGCTTGCACACCTTCTTCCCTTTCTCAAATCCTGGTGGTTGCCGCATGTAGACCGTCTCTGACAATGTTCCGTTCAGAAAGGCAGTCCGAACGTCCATTTGATGCAGGTGCAATTTCTGCTGTACGGCCACTGACAGTAACGTGCGTACGGTACTCATTCGAACCACTGGAGCATACGTTTCTTGGTAGTCCAGTCCAAACCGTTGAGAGCAGCCTTTCGCTACTAGTCGCGCCTTATACCTGCTTACCGAATTGTCATTGTTGTATTTGATCTTGAAGACCCACTTACAGGGCACCGCCCGGCAGCCATCAGGAAGGTCAACCAGGTTCCAAGTGTTATTCTTCTGCAACGACTTGATTTCATCGTCGATCGCCAGCTTCCACTCCTCCCAGTCATCCCACTGCTTCAGTTCGCCTATGGTTTC
The DNA here is from genome assembly GCF_037179485.1 of Ochlerotatus camptorhynchus. Classification (NCBI taxonomy): domain Eukaryota; kingdom Metazoa; phylum Arthropoda; class Insecta; order Diptera; family Culicidae; genus Ochlerotatus; species Ochlerotatus camptorhynchus. Next base: position 589,304 of record NW_027040860.1, on the reverse strand, counting down.
CGGTAGATTTTGTGTGAGCTTTCAGCATTCAGCGCAAACGCTCCGTACAGCTGATAATCGGAGAACTTGCTTGGTTTCTTCCTGTTCCGCCCACTTCGCCTTGCTGGTTCTGTTTCTTCATCCGGTTCCGATTCGGTTTCTCCGCTCGTTTCTTCCTCGGATGCAGCTTCCTGGTCATTGATTTCTTGATCCTCTTCTTCCTCGGCGACTTGAGTGCTTGATTCTTCCCTATCGGACACAAGGTGGTCCGACGTGTAAACTGGTGACATTTTGTGCTGGATCTCTTCAACTACTACATCCCGCGAAATGAAAACCTTCAGCTTTTCCGAGTCCCACAGTCTGTACCCGTTTACAGCGTATCCGACGAAATTGCACAACTTACTCTTATCGTCCAGCTTGCTTCTCTTCTCCTTTGGGATGTGGACAAACGCCTTGCTTCCGAATACTCGCATTTTCGAAACATTGGGCTTACTTCCGTTCCATTTTTCAAAGGGGGTCACCGGCTCCTGCAACGCTGATGTTGGGCTTCTGTTGATCGTGTAGACTGCTGCTTGCACCGCTTCGTTCCACATATGCCGCTTGAATCCAGAGTCGTTCAGCATCGTTCGAGATCGTTCCAGACCAGAACTTCCGATGTGGTCGAATCGTCGATGCTACAGAACCATTCGATTTTTGGTATCTGCAGCGAGAGCCGACTCAGTTGGTGGATGGATCAGTTCGACATCCAGCTCGAACAATTTCGTCTTTCGTGTGGCCGTACAAACCTGCGAACCATCCGCCTTCGTGATGTACGCATCATCCCGTGTGAACGTGGTGCGCATTCCTCGTTCCCCAATTTTCTTGACGGAAAACAAGTTGATGGTCAAATTAGGAACTAAAAGGACCTCGTATACAACGCACCGCAGCTTTTTCTTGCCTACTTTCGCAAGCATTTTCACTTCACCGGCAAATTTACTCACCAGTTGCTGTCCAGACTTCGCTACTGTGATGACGACCGTTTGGTCGAGACGATACACGTTGTGCAGAAACTTCTTATCCTTGACCATGTGCTCGGAGGCTCCGCTATCAAGCACCCAACGAAATTCTTCGCCATCGGTGTTACTACTGTCGTCCGTGCCCACGAACGCAACATCGTATTGTGTATCAGCAGCATTAGCCTTCTCCTTGGATTTTTTTTCTGCTTCCCCGACGTCTTTCCCGCACCGTGCTCCTGCTTCCGGCTGTTACTTGGACAATCTGCTCACTTATGTCCGGGTTTACCACATGCGTGGCACGTGAAAACGAACTTCCCACCTTTTCCAGCAAACGCCGTGCCAGATTCAGATTGCACTTCGCCAAGCTGTCGTTTCACACCTTCGCTCAGCAACCTCGTCTTGACGAATTCCAACGAGCATTGTTTCACTGGCAAAGTCTCCAGCACCGTAATCAACTGCCCGTAGGATTTCGGCATTGACTGAAGCAAGTTGAAAACGGTCACCTTTTCGTCGAACTTCACTCCAGCAGATTCCAAATCTCGAACATTCTTCTCGAAGGCAACAATGTGCTCCTCCAACGGGCGATTTTCGTCGTATCGCATCACTGACATTTGCTTGAGCAGGTAGAATATGCCAGCGACGCCTTTCTTCTCGAACAGCCGTTCCAGCGTGGACCAAATTTCCTTCGGAGTGGTTTTTCCTTTTATGAAGTCAAGATGCGAATCCGCGATCTTGTGGATCAATATGGACTTGCACTTCGCGTCCTGCTGCTTTCGCCGTTCCCGCGATTGGTGTTTCTGCGCCTTCACTTCGGCGGTGTCCACCGCCGCATCGACGAAAAAATCTTCTTCTTCCAAGCTCTTCCGGATGCAGTGCTCCAACCCCAATTCTTCCAGGTACGCTTCCATCCTGTAGCTCCAATTTGAGAAGTTCGTTCCGTCGAACAGGTACACCCGTTGCGTTCTTTCTTCGTCCATTCCGCTTCCAGTCGTCCGAACCGTAAAACCGTAACCGACACTTTTACTTCGATCGATCGACCCGAAATTTCACTTTGCTCGTGAAATTTTTTTTTTCTTGCGTTCCGTACTACGCCAAACAAACCACGTTGCTATGGTAACCGCGCGCCTGGGCCCATAACCTATTGAAAGGTGTTGTCGAGGCAGTGGTTTATTGGCAAAAGAGAAAGAGTAAAATCTCACAGGAACTTATATAGCTAATTGATTAATCACAAAGCCTACTACTTTTAAATTCAGCTTCATGTTTCGGTTTGCTTCACATCAGTACCCAAGTCGGCGAACCCGCCCAACGTCAACCTGGGCCAACCTGAAGCGTAAGATCTACTCCAACAATTTTGTCGCGAAAACCGAGGAGGAATTGATAAATAAAACGAAGAAAGTACTCAAAAACATGCCTACACGCATGTTTTCGTCCGCCATGGCGAAAGTTCCGGTTAACTGCCGGTCGCAAGGGCGTAGAATTTTTTTGCGAGTAAGCTTAAATTATTACCTTCCATGTGAAATTTATCTTCTTATCTTATCTTATCTAACACCAACACAGCCAGTTCTTGAAAGCATCCTGGAAAATGATATACATACCTACATCATTTTTCTTGTCTATTTGATATATGTTTCACATCGAAGATGCGTCACACATATCAAAACGGCCAGGCCTACTGTGCAACATTTAAGGGGCAAGATGATTCAGAAAACATCGAAGATTTAAACACGATGCTTCAAAATCCAATGATGGATGAAACGTGGACATCTCGTACCGTACGTTCCGATTTTGGTAATTATATGATTGGTTGGTCGTTGGAAGCATCAAAGCTAGAAAGGTTAAGTGATGCTCCATTTTCTTCTGACGGTTGGGGCATGAGCACTAACTCTTGTATACTAGCCTTTTATGACTTATGGCTATAGAGCCATTACTCACTTTCTGAAAAGAGAAGAGGGAAAGGAAAAGGAGAAGGACACAGGGAAAAAGAATATGTGAAATCTATGAACATAAACAATATTTTTGATTTGAAACATACAATATAGAAATGCATAACGACGCCGTGCTCACTACCCGAGGCATGTCACTATTATCAAGTCATAAAAAGTAACAAGGACTAAAATGTGATCCTTTGATTACTGTAAAATCCTGATTTCCTAGTTTGAAGTTGTCACGACTAGGGTTTGGTGGTAGATCTTATACCAGTAACGCACCACCAAAAGGAGATCTCCCAACGTTACTGGTTTGAAAAGATAACAATTTACAAAAAGGAACGAACTCACCAAGTTTAGCCAATTGAACCTGAAGGCTACCTGACATGTGTTGATGTAGAATTTCAAATTGTTGACGAAGATCAACGTGAACTAGTCCGGTTTATGATAGTTGCGCGGAATGTCTTCCTTCGATTTGAGATAAACAAATGTTCGGATGTATGTAGTCGATTTTTGATGCGCATTGGCAAGCCTTTTCGTGGCCAATAGTCAGCTTCAACGCTGCGACTCAACGAATGATGGAACTAATAATGGGACGAATGATGGGACGTCTCGTGGAGGTTCTGCTTGGCTTCGGAACAGCTTCTCAGCGGCAAACAATAGGGAACTAGAATGAGGAGCTAGAAATTGTCTCCTGGGCCTGGTTATGGCCAGATCAGCAACCGATTATAGATAAAAAAAAAACTCCACGGAAAAAACAAACGTCAGGATCGAACACACGCACAGCCTACTCCCTTCCATGTGAAATTTATCAAAAGAAATTATCTGTGATAGCTTTTTTTATATCGCCATCCGAAAAAAGTCCATTTTTTAATGGAAACGTTATTACGTGCTTTCAACTTAGTGTTCAATGTATTAATTGAGAGCTTTCGATTCCTATACCATTTTTGTATTAGTATAATTGTGTGACAAGTACAATCATACTCTAAGGAAAATCGAGAAATGTTCGAAGCCCAAAAAATTCTTTGGCCAGGCCGGAAATTGAACCCACCCACTTACAGTATGGTCTTGCCTTTACCGACTGAGGTAAGGATTTTTTTTAAATCGACATAAAACATGGACCGTAAGAGATAGAACACTGCACAATGGTCCCAAAGCCGTATTGAAGAAGACAACAATGTTTGCGCCATGGCCAGGGCCATGCTTTAATATAACTGAAGCCACATATTGACAGATGACCTGGTCCGGTTTACATTAATCCTGGTTCACTAGCACTGATCATTAGTAGCAACTGTCATCAGCATGATGTGAACCGTTGTTAGCAACTGATTTTAATCAGCACGCCAGTTTTTTAGCGGTACCGGTGGTGTAGTGACTGCCAGGGAATAAAAGCCGTAGGTCGCCAGTACATGAGTTGATGGGTTTGTAGGTAGGGTCCAGGTGTTGGCAGCTGCCTCCCTGAAGTCGGTAGCATTGGTACTCAGTACGGAAAACAAGATCGACGGAAGACAATTCAAGGAAAAAGAAAAGCACGTCAGTTTTCAGCACTCCTGAATTTGGAAGCTGATTGAAATTTTGGTTTTCAGCATGATCAGCACTTATTTCATGCTCAGGGTGATTTTTACCAGCAGAAAAAATATCACCGCTAATGCACCATCATAACTGTAATCCTATAGAATAAGTTATTAAGCAGCACTAGTTGAAACACTAAGTACATCGTTCAGCACGCTCTGGAATCCCTTGAGATGTAAATTATTCTTCACCATCTCGTCGCTTCCCTGAGTCGAACAAACCAGCACAACCATCCAGTCTCGCAAGCACCACCTCTCATAATGTTAATGTAATTAGCCTGCTCGTAATTATCGCAGTCCATCCGTCCGGATTAACCTTCCGACAAACTTCGGCGCTGGCTTTCCATTATGAAAAAGGAGAAAGGTGAATCTAGCACAGAAAAAAAAAAACTAGGCTCCCCTTTCTGGATGCTGTCAACCCACACTTAAGGCTGTTGTTTACTGCAACCCTTTTCACCTTAAATAGCTGATGCTTTCACAACAAAATATCAGCATAATTGAATTTTCGTTTAGCAACCATAATAGTGTCCGAATGCATGACCTGCGTTTGTTTATTTAAATCTTAAAGCAGCGTGGTGCTCCAAAGTGCACAGCTTAAGGCCATTGCCGAGAGGAAAGTGGAATCCCGCAACCAATCAGAAAATTCACGCATGTTTTCGAATTACCTCTCAGCAGCGGTTGAATCACTAACGGTGAGCTGCTTATCGATTATTCAAATCGTTCCCCGTTTTTGCGGAAAACATGTCTACAGCCTATACCGTCCTGTCGAGAAACGGCCCTGTTGAACAACGTCCCAGTGGAGAGTACCCACAGCGACCCTCCCTAGAAGAGGATGAGCGCACTAATGAAATATTTATACCCAGCTGTTTTTGCCGGGTTCTTTTTTCAACCTGCCACAGCAGCACATTTGTTCCTGACTGCCGCCGCTGCCGTCTCTCGGAATCTAGGTTCTGTGATGCTGTGATGGCGTGTGCGGTTTTGCAATAATAAAACCGGATCCTACGAGGAGAAAACTATCTGTTATTTCAGAGTGGCTGCACACTAACTATAACTGGCCCTCCCAGGCGCAGTAGAGTGAGCAGTGCAGTTCCAGAATTCTGCATGCAATTTCGACGACGACGACGACTGGCTGCTGGTTGTCCTTCCTACCAACAACGTATGGAGATGTGAGGAATGCTGTGGAGGCCTGTTGCTAGGGGATGTCGAGCCACTTTGGGGTCCCATTAGAATTATTGCCGAGTGGAGTGTTCCCGGTCATTTTGCTGCCGAGATACTCGCTGAAATGTGCAGCGGAAAATTTCGCGTCGCTTTTCCTTCGAAGAGGTGCGCTGCTGAGAGAGCGAGAGTATGCGCGCCGCTTTTCTGCATTTGCTTCTAAAAAAAACCGAATCACAAAAAACGGTGCAGCATACAGTGGAGTACAGTGGAGGCATAAATATTTGTTTTTCTGATACTCTTCAGGATGAAACAAGAGCACTGCAAGCATGACGGTCGGAAGGATGTGTTTACCAAGGGTGGGTCGGTGATGCTGTATGAAGCGCACATTGCACTGGATGCTGCGGGTAGCAATTTTCAGCTTGGGGGAGCTATAATGACAACAAGCCCATGTGTGTGTGAAGATGAAGTGAATGACGAGCATGCAACACCCCCCGTGGCAGCTTGAATGACAAAGTTTTAATTACCGACTTCAATGACTGATGCAATTATCAAATTTGATGCAGAAATTAATAAACGTCGGCCAATTTCAAACATCATTGAAGAGGAAACTAATTAATTTGTTGTGGGACTTTCCGGTGATATTTTCAAATATTGACCATTGCAGTGTGAAATCATATTTGTGAGCAGTAAATTATTGGTTACATTTGCTTATAGTCAATTATAGAGTACTTGATTGATGTTGAATTTCAATTGATCTCTTTTGAGCGTCAATTCAATTCAACGTGGTGCTTGGAACTGTAGCTCTCTTTGAATCAACAGTATCCACTATAGACAAGCCACTCATTCCTCTATATAAGGTAGATAAATCGTACATTGATGACGTAGTACGTGTTGTGAAGAAGCTACAAACTACTTGTTTTAGGAATTTCAGTAAGAATAAATGTAGAAAATGCTTCAAAAAACCTGTTGTGTGCTTGCTCCAAATTTTTGGGAGACATAGTGGCAGTCTAAGTTTGGATGAGACTCGGTAGCTTGGTCTTTACCATTTCTGCTTACTGAGGAGAGTTCAATCCCAGGCCCAGCTCTTTCCTTGTTATTTGTTACTATGCCGAATTATCTATCCCAATTAGATCTAAATAGTCAAATCTGCTTTACCGATTGCATCACTTACCAGAGTGAATCCAGATCAAAAATATCCTCACCCACACTAACACCACTTTCCTTCCAATGGCAATCGTAGAGACGCAGAGGTAAACACGATCTCTATAACAACGGTTGTCATACTATTCATCCTATCCCTTCCCAAAAGACCGTGTGGACGTGTCTGGCCCGATGCTGATCTATAAATAGCTTTAATTAGTGAACTTGAACATTGAAGATGGATAAGCCAATCCCAAGCGCCATCTATGTAGTTCTCTGTGCAATTCCACTTGTTTTGATCAGAAACGGAGAAGCAACTACGATATCCACGGCCTTTGAAAAAAAAAATGGCAGTTCAGTAAATTTCAAAGAAATGTTTTGAGAAGTTTGAATCCTTTCCATATAACGCTTAATAACTTGTTAGTGAGGAATCCTCAGAGAACTTCGGTGGGAGCTTCAGGGAAGTTTATTACCTGCCTTGCCTAAAGTGTTTTTGGAACTTTTCGTAAGCACCCTCCAAACTTGCCTGAAGTTCTGTCGGAATTTTGAAAATCCCTCGGAACTTCTTTTAAAAACCTTTGAAAATTCTCTAAAGTAGCCCCAGAACTTCGTTGAATTACCCACGGAATTTACCTTAAGTTCTCTTGAAATTTGGCTTTAATTACCCTAAAACTTGCCTGAAACTTCCTCGTCGGAACTTGGCTTAGGTTCCTTCGAAACTTGGCTTAGCTTCCTTCAGAATTTGGCTTAGGTTTCCTCGGAACTTGGCTTAAGTTCGCTCGGAATTTACCTTACGTTCAATAGGAATTCACCTGAACTTCCCTTGGAACTCTTCTGATGTGTTTTTTCCAGAAGCTCTGTGAAGTACGTTCCAAACTTCATTGAAGCTCTACCTGCAGATCGTTCAGAAGTTTCATGAAGTACCCTCTAATTATCTAGAGTTCCCTCGGAACATCCCTTAAGTTTGCTCGGATCATTCCTGAAGTTCCCTTGGAACATCCCTGCTGTTTCCAATGATCTTTTCTGAAGGTCCCTTGGAACTAGCCCGAAATTCCTTCGCAATGTATCTGAACCTCCCTTCTCTGAATTTGAGGGATGTTCACAGAACTTTGGACAAGGTCACAGATTTTGGTACATGTTCACGAACCTTAGGAGAAATTTACGGAACTTGGATGAAGTTCGCGAAATTTAGGAAACTCCACAGATCATGGGAGAAGTTCATGGAACTCGAGAGAAGTTTATGGAATTGGGAAACATTTAACAGAATATCGGAGAAGTTCACGGAACTTGTGAAAGGACTATGGAATTCCTGAAAAAATTCACATAACATAGAAAGTATTCACGGAACATATGAGAAATTTTCGAAACTAGACAGATTTTTTCGAAACAAGGACAAAAGCTTAGAAGTACAGGTAGACTTTGATAGAACCTATTTGCCACTTTTGACTTCCATCGTCGATTTCCCACAACTTATGTATCATTCAAACAAGCAAAGTAATAAAACCATCGGACATTTGTATTATTCAATTGTTATTAGGGAAATTTTAACGATGGAAGTCAAAATTGACAGTTACGTTATATCGATGTTTACCTGTAATATGCTATCTGATACATTTCCATATTATAAATACCGAGAGGTCCCCATGGCACCTTCGGATACCCTTGGAACTTCCAAACATTTCCCTTGAAGCTTACAAAAAATTAATTGGGACCTTCCAATTGAAATTGCAAAACGTTCGCTTCGAACTTGCAGAAAGATCCTTTGGGTCTTCAAAGAAGTTCTCTTAGAACTTCGAAAACATTTCCATGTTGAAAAGTCTCTTAAAAAATCATTCGCAGGTTCGAGAAAGTCTCCTTTTTCAAATTTCAATGGGAACTTTTTGGAAGTTCAAAGGGAATGTTTTGAAAGTTTTAAGGGAGTTTCAATTGAAATTTTTTCTAGTTACTGGTGTGCTTCTTTCAATGGATATTTAATCGGCTAGAAGCATATATATTGTTTTGAATTTATTTATTTTTCTTCTCCTTTTGTTGATTCAATATCTTAAACATTAATTCTCAACAATTTTTCATATTTTTTTGAATTTTGTTGCTTATGTTTGAGTTAAAAAAAATTTTCGAGGTACAAAGGGATTTTTTTAAATTTCCAAGGAAACTTTTTTGAAGATCCAAGGGAACTTTTTCAAAGTTCCAATGGATCTTTCTCGAAGTTCCGAGAGTACTTTCTTGAACTTCCAAGGCAACTTTCTTGAAGTTAGAGAAAGTTTCCTTGGAGCTTCAAGAAAGTTCCCTTCGTACTTCGAAAATTCCCTTGGAACTTCAAAAAAGCTTTCTAGGAAATTCAAACAAATTCCCGTGGAGCTTCGAAATAGTTTCTTGGAACTTCGAAAAAGTTCCCATTGAACTTCAAAAAAGTCTCATTGGAACTTCAAAAATGTATCTTGGAACTTCCAAAAAGATCCCATTGAAATTTGAAACAGTTCTCTTGGAACTTCAAAAAAGTTCCCTTGAAACTTCGAAAAACTTCCATTGGAACCTCAAAGCAGTTCCCATGAAACCTCAAAAAAGTTCCCTTCGGAACTTCGAAACAGTTCCCTTGGAACTTCGCAAAAGTTCCTATAAAGCTTCGAAAAAGTTTCTTTGGAATTTCAAAAAATTTCCCTCAGTACTCTGAAACAAGAAAATTTCCCTTGAAACATAAAAACAATTCCCTTAGAACTTAAAAAAAAAGTTTCCTTGGAAATTCAAAAAAATCCCTTGAAACTTCAAAAAATATATTTTGGAACTTTTAAAAATGTATCTAGAAACTTCGAAAAAGTTCCTTTGGAACTTACCAAACCTTCCCTTGGAACTTACAAAAACTTCGCTTGGAACTTCCACAACAACCCCTTAGAAATATTAAAAAGTTCTCTTGGAACTTCGAAAAACTTTCCTTGAAACTTCGAAAAAGTTCCTTTGGAACATCTAAAAAGTTCCTTTGGAACCTCAAAAAAGTTCCTTTGGAACTTCAAAAAAGTTCATTTTTAACTTCGAAAAAGTTCCTTTGATACTTCGAAAAAGTTCCCTTGGAACATCGAAAAAGTTCCCTTAGAGGTTCGAGAAAGTTCCCTTAGAGCTTCGAACAGTTCCCTTGGAACTTCGAAAAAGTTCCCTTAGAACTTCGAAAAACTTCCCTTGGAATTTCAAAATAGTTCATTTGAAACTTTCAAAAAGTTTCCTAAGGAATTCGAAAAAATTTCCGTGGAACTTCAAAAAAGTTTCTTTGGTACTTTGAATAAGTTCCCTTTGAACTTCAAAAAAGTTCCATTGGAAGTTCATAAAATATATCTTGGAAATTCCAAAAAGTTCCCATTGTAATATGAAAAAGTTCTCTTGGAATTTCGAAAAATATCCCTAGGAACTTCGAAAAACTTCCCTTGAAAGAGATCCCTTGGAACCTCAAAACAGTTCCCTTGGAACATCACAAAAGTTCCATTGGAACTTCGAAAAAGTTCCCATGGAACTTCCAGAAAATTCCTTTGAAGCATCGAAAAAGTTCCCTTGGAATTTCCCTCAGCACTCTGAAAAAGTTTCCTTGAAACTCGAAAAAAATTTCTAGGAAGATACAAACAATTCCCTTAGAACTTTAAAAAAAAAGTTTCCTAGGAAATTCAAAAAAATCCCACGGAATTTTGAAACAGTTTTCATGGATCTTCGAAGAAGTAAGCTTTGAACTTCGGAAAAGATCCATTTTTACTTCAAAACAGTTTCCTTGGAACTTCAAAAAATGTATCTTGGAACTTCCGAAAATGTATCTTGGAACTTCGAAAAAGTTCCCTTGGAGCTTCCAAAAACTTCCCTTGGAACTTCCAAAACAAACCCTTAGAAATAGTAAAAAGTTTTCTTGGAACTTCGAAAAACTTTCCTTGAAACTTCAACAAAGTTCCTATGGAACATCTAAAAAGTTGCTTTGGAACATCTAAAAAGTTTCCTTCGAACATCAAAAAAGTTCATTTTTAACTTTGAAAAAGTTTGATACTTCGAATAAGTTCCCTTGGAACATCGAAAAAGTTCCCTTAGAAGTTTGAGAAAGTTCTCTTAGAGCTTCGAACAGTTCCCTTGGAACTTCGAAAAAGTTCCCTTAGAATTTCGAAAAACTTCCCTTGGAATTTCAAAATAGTTCACTTGGAACTTTCAAAAATTTTCCTAAGGAATTCGAAAAAATTTCCGTGTGACTTCGAAAAAGTTTCTTTGGTTCTTTGAATAAGTTCCCTTTGCACTTCAAAAAAGTTCCATGGGAACTTCAAAACAGTTCCCTTGAAAGCTCATAAAATATGTCTTGGAAATTCCAAAAAGTTCCCATTCAAATTTGAAAAAGTTCTCTTGGAACTTCGAAAAATATCCCTAGGAACTTCGAAAAACTTCCCTTGAAAGAGATCCCTTGGAACCTCAAAACAGTTCCCTTGGAACATCAAAAAAGTTCCTTTGAAACTTCGAAAAAGTTCCCTTGATACTTCCAGAAATTTCCTATGAAGCTTCGAAAAAGTTCCCTTTGAATTTCCCTCAGGACTCTGAAAAAGTTTCCTTGAAACTCGAAAAAAAAAATTCTAGGAAAAAAAACAATTTCCTTAGAACTTAAAAAAAGTTTCCTTGGAAAATAAAAAAAAAACCCTGCAATTTTGAAATTGTTTTCATGGACTTCGAATAAGAAAGCTTCGAACTTCCAAAAAGATCCATTTTTACTTCAAAACAGTTTCCGTGGAGCTTAAAAAAATGTATCTTGAAACTTCGAAAAAGTTCCCTTGGAACTTCCGAAAACTTCCCTTGAAACTTCCAAAACAAACCCTTAGAAATAGTAAAAAGTTTTCTTGGAACTTCGAAAAACTTTTATTGAAACTTCGACAAAGTTCCTTTGGAACATCTAAAAAGTTGCTTTGGAACATCTAAAAAGTTTCCTTCGAACCTCAAAAAAGTTCCTTCGGAACTTCAAAATAGATCCGTTGGAACTTCAAAAAAGTTCATTTTTAACTTCGAAAAAGTTTCTTTGAAACTTCGAAAAATTTCCCTTGGAACATCGAAAAAGTTCCCTTAGAAGTTCAAGAAAGTTCCCTTGGAACTTCGAAAACTTCCCTTCGAACTTCGAAAAACTTCCCATGGAATTTCGAAATAGTTCACTTGGACCTTCCAAAAAATTTCCTAAGGAATTCGAAAAAATTTGCGTGGAACTTCGAAAAAGTTTCTTTGGTACTTTGAATAAGTTCCCTTTGAACTTCAAAAAAGTACCATTGGAACTTCAAAACAGTTTCCTTGGAAGTTCATACAATGTATCTTGGAACTTTCAAATAGTTCCCATTGAAATTTGAAAAAGTTCTCTTGGAGCTTCGAAAAACTTCTCTTGAAAGAGATTCTTGGGAACATAAAAAAAGTTCCCTTGGAACTTCGAGAAAGTTCATATGAAGCTTCGAAAAAGTTCCCTTGGAATTTCAAAAATTTCCCTCAGAACTCTGAAAAAGTTTCCTTGAAACTTCAAAAAATTTCTATAAAAAGATGAAAACAATTCCCTTAGAACTTTAAAACAAAGCTTCATTGAAAATTAAAAAAATCCCCTGGAATTTCGAAACAGTTTTCATGGATCTTCAAAGCTTACTTGAACTTCGAAAAAATTCCATTTTTATTTCAAAACAGTTTCCTTGGAACTTAAAAAATACATCTTGGAACTTCAAAAAAGTTCCCTTGGAACTTCCAAAACAACCACTTATAAATATTTTTAAAAAATTCGTGGAATTTCGAAACAGTTTCCTCGGAACTTCCAAAGAGTTCCCTTGGAACTTCGAAAAAAACTTCCTTGAAACTTCGAAAAACTTCCTTGAAACTTTGAAAAAAGTTCCCTTGGATCTTCAAAAAAGTTGCCTTGGAACTTCAAAAAAGTTCCCTTTTAACTTCGAAAAAGCTCCTTTCAAAATTCGAAAAAGTTCCCTTCGAACATCGAAAAAGTTCCTCTAGAAGTTCGAGAAAGTTCCCTTAGGCTGTGTTCCATTTGGTGAATTTTCACTTAAATTTGACACTTCGAAAATAAATGGTACAATAGCAGTATTATTTTAAAATTTTCCATCTGTCAAATTTAAGTGAAAATTCACCAAATGGAACACAGCCTTAGGGCTTTGAAAAAATTCCCTTAGAGCTTGGAAAACAGTTCTCGCTCTTTGCCCCCTTTAGCTTATTTTATAGGTTCTAGAAATGTAATAATTATTTCATGGCTAGGAACATGATTGGATTTTTTTATTACACCCAGTAGGTTATAATCAGGAACACCTAAAACTAAAAAAATTACTTAGGATTTGCAGACTCAACTTTGCAAAAAATAAACATTCTAGCAATGGTAAGCAATCGACTTGGGGATGGCCCCGGTTTAGTGGTAAAAATCCATATCGACCACGTCAAAGTCACTAGTTCAAACAGTATTTCGAACAAGTTACAAATGACCCAAGAGTGTTAAAGTAGCTATAATAAAAAAAGCATCGAAAATTAGCAATCGGCCAAATTAGACTTTGTATGAAATTCCCTGCCTAAAACATTAACAAACCACAACCTTCCCAAAAAAAAAATGAGTTATTTAAATATTCATTAACTGTTGATTCGATTCACAAACAAGCTTATCCAGCCGGGATGAGTCGGGAAATATTCAATTAGATCTCACAGCGTGATCCGGTCGCTATCACCTGCTTCATTCCAACGGCCACAGTCATCCACTCTCGAAAACAACCCTCCCTCATAATGTTAATGTAATTAGGCTCTATCTGCTTATCACAGCCCATCCGTCCGGCTTAGTGACCTGATAAATCCTCCGGCTCCCCTGTCCGCTGTGCTTCGCCTCTATAATGATGAAACCAGCGGCGAAAAAAAAAATATCTACCTACCATTTCGGATTCAGCTCCGATCCTGGATGCTTCGCACCAACTCACCGTGAGCTGTTGTTTTCTGTGATATAAAACATTTCCTTTTTTTTTTTTCATTGCTGCCATTATTGAAAGGATTCTCCACGCGAAGCCTTTTAACCAAGAAACCCAAATTGGGTCGTCGTCTAGAATCAATAAACATCATTGAGTGAGGATCTGGCTCAACACTCTTTGTGGATTCTGCGAAGTGAAAGTTGATGTTAAATTTGTTTTTGTTCGGATTTGTATAAAAATGGGACTACGTTTCTCATTTCTTAATCATTTTCAGTAGACAGTACAGATTTTGACTGAGAATTCATATAATTGTTTATCACTCGAACATGTTGATACTCAAGTTGGAAAACAATTCTAAGAAAAAATATCACCAAAACAGATTTCAGCATGTGGTTTCATCACAGGAAAATAATCATATACTTACTTTGGGAATAGGATTCGTTAGTCAGAATTTGGTGAGGGCTTGCTTGAATATTATATCCATCATTCTTTAATCAGATTTATGATAAATACCCAGTAATCACCCAAAAGAGATCGTTCAACCCTATATTTCCACTTCTTATCTTCTCCAAACTTTTCCTCTCAAACCAGAATACCTAGCTAGCCTTTCTTTTCCCGGAGTACATCAACCTAGACCGCAGTATTCACGTGAAAAAAAAAAGATAATTAACATCACAATCTTACTCTTTCTCCCGATACACAAGCTAAATTGTTGACCCAATCTTGTCACTGGCAGCAGCTCCAAAACGAACATTATTTTTGCTCCTCGAGGTCGTAGTTCTGATCCTAGAGAGAAGACGACAGCATGGAAGAGGGAGAAATATCTTTAACCACTTTTGCTGTGTCAGAGCAGATCCCATCTCATCTGAGCCGCACTTTTTCAAATGACACTAAACTCATTACAGATAAGAAAGCAGCATACCACGTCGAGTCACTCCCATTTTTCCACCCCCAGACGAAGCCCTTCCGAAGAAGTAGAATCCTTAGCATCGCAGTTAATGTGACATGATAAAAATCAGCTGCAAACATTCTCCTCTGCTTAGCTTCTAGCTGCTGCCTCTCGAACGGATGACTCTGTTCGTTGCTGAGGCTCTGTCTCTGCTTTTCCTCCCATCAAGCTAAATTAATCGCCACTAACGTCCTGAGGGCAAAATGCACTTCTGCTTTTCTTACCACTTTCCACCACAGCGGATATAGCCATCAACGTACCAGCTATTTCAGGAGAATGCTTCCCGGCGTAATTTCCGCTTGAACTCTCGCCGAGTCACCGGCGGCGGTGTTTTCGTCGTCATCTCGGAAAATTCATTCCAAGAAAGAAAGGTCAACTGGGCTAGGCTTGAGAGGCACTAAATGGGTGGCGATGGGCTGTCTGACAAAATTCCACCCCCGGCCTTCAACACGCTCTTCGGAAGTGCTGTGGCTGCTGTGTTTCGCTAGGATAGACCGTCACCGCATACGCAGTTGTTGCTCCGTCAAATGGAAGCACTGCTGACAAGGTGAACTCCGTGAGGGGGGGATGAATACAAATTCTGATGGCTATGATTTATTAAAAATAACTAGGAAATAAAGACCACATTCCTGACGATTGTGTTGCAGTTTTCTCGACGAAAGCGCCTGATGAGAAAGTTTTCGAATTGTGATAAAGTAGGGGAAATGGCTCTAATGTTGGCCTATGGATCTAGCATTGGGCCCATCGCTAAAAATCTTCTATTTATCATTTTTATCTAGATGAACACGTCATTGGGACGGTTCTAATGGATATTTTTGGTCACTATTGAAATTTTAGTCGATTGCTGAATTTATGTATGGGCCCAAATTAGGGACATTTAGGCCGAAATTACATACATTTCCCCTATTAATCAAAATTCAAGGATTATATAAATATGAAGCATTGAAATATTCAGACAGGTTATTAAAACCTTTCTCAAGTTTGGCAGTAAAAGCTCGGATGACCCTTCCTTTGTAGGCAATGGATGTGTCATCTGCCAACAGAGACAACGTTCCACCATCTGGGAGAGTTGGAATGTCAAAAATTAACAAGTTGAAGAAGATGGGCCCAAGGATTCTACCTTGTGGAACGCCCGCGTCAATTTTGAAGGCATCAGAAGTGATGTCATTGAAAGAGACTTGGAATGTCCTGTCTGAGAGGTAATTTTTGATGATCTTTACAAGAAAGATTGGAAAACCGTATCGTTGTAGTTTGTACACGAGCCCATCATGCCAGTCATTGCTTTTTAAATGTCATGGCAGATGTCTTAGAAACAGACTTGTTCCGTTTGAGAATATTGCTTACTCGAGTCAGTTGGTGAGTAGTCGACCGACTTTGTCCAAAACCGAACTGCTCCTCTAGTGAGGTATTATTTTCGTCGGCAGATATTAGAAAACGTCGGTAAATCGCTTTTTCAAAGAGCTTCGATACCCCTGAAAGAAGGCTGATAGGTCTGTAGCTGGATGGAGAGGAAGGATTCTTCTAAGGTTTCCGAATGGGTATGACTTAAGCTATCTTCCAGCACGAGGGGAAGTAACCAAGCCTATGGCACTGATTCACAATCAGTTGCTTAAGTAACCCATGTTCTTCATACCTCGAAATGTTCTGCATTTTTGAATTGATATTTAATACTTTGACCAACCCTGGGCTGGTGAACGGCTGGACAATGCGTACCATTGATACTTCGCGTATCTGGAGGTACAAAATAGACCCCACTAGCGGTCCTTAGCCTCTTGTCCAGTAACTCCTATCCCTACCTCCTCCCGGTGCTGGCTGGGGTACGAGTAACCATAGGGAAGATCGGGTAACCAACCCCGGTTGAACCTTGGTCGTATGCTGACAGGGAAGGGGGGAGACTCCTCTCTCCGGAGAGTGCACTCTTCGAGCGTCTGTTCACCATGAAGGTGCGGCTCAAAACGGCGTCTGTTCTCCATGTTAGGAGCGACTGATCAACGTCCTGGTGCCAGCATGGGACTCTAAACAGTGCTGTGCACGATGGTCCCCCGGCGAGACAATGGGGGTTAGTGCAGGCCCTACAAGCCAGCCGTAAAAAACAAAAGTACTGGAAGTAAGCAATGGAAGTACGGACCGGAACAATCGGCATAGACCCAAGCAACGGAAACGGACTAATGACTGGAAACTTGGAACATGGAACTGCAAGTCCCTCAATTTCTTAGGAAGTACCCGCATTCTTTTCGATTTATTGAGGGTCCGCAAGTTCGACATCGTAGCGTTGCAGGAGGTTTGCTGGAAGGGATCGTCGGTACATACGTATAGGGATGGTTATACCATCTACCAGAGCTGCGGCAATACACATGAGCTGAGTTCATCGTGATGGGTGAAATGTAGAAGCGCGTGATTGGGTGGTGGCCAATCGATAGCAGAATATGCAAGTTGAGGATCAAAGGCCGTTTCTTTAATGTCAGCATAATCAACGCGCACAGCCCTCACTTAGCAAGTGACGATAAAGACGTTTAGCAGAATGTGCAAGTTGAGGATCAAAGGCCTTTTCTTTAATGTCAGCATAATCAAAGTACACAGCCCTAACTTAGCAAGTGACGATAAAGACGCTTTTTACGCGCAGTTGGAACGGGAATACGACAGCTGCCCAAGCCATGCCGTCAAAATCGTCAACGGAGATCTTAACGCTCAGGTCGACCAGGAGGAGGAATTCAGACAGATCATAGGAAAGCTGAGCTCTCACCAGCTAACGAACGCCTACGGCCTTAGACTCATCGATTTCGCCGTCTCTAAGAACATAACCATATGTAGTACCTACTTCCAGCATAGCTTCCCATATCGGTACACCTGGAGATCACCGCAGCAGACAGAATCGCAAATCGACCACGTTTTAATCGACGGAAGACACTTCTCGGACATTATCGACGTCAGGACCTATCGCGGCGCAAATATCGATTCGGACCACTACCTGCTAATGTTCAAGGTGCGCCAAAAACTTTCCGTTGCAAAACAACATTCGGTACCGACGCCCGCCACGGTACAATCTGGAGCGACTGAAGCTGCCCGAAGTCGCAACTGAGTACGTGCAATGCCTCGACGTAGCGTTGCCGAATGAGGGAGAGCTCACCGAAGCCCCTCTTGAGGACTGCTGGAGCAACGTGAAAGCAGCCATTAACAGAGCTGTTGAAGGCGCCGTTGGGTTCGTGGAGTGGAATCGACGGAACGACTGGTTCGACGACGAGTGTCAGACGGTTTTGGACGAGAAGAACGCAGCGCGGGCAGCGATGCTGCAGCAACGAACCCGTCATAATGTGGAGCGATATAAACAGAAGCGAAGACAGCAAACCCATCTTTTCCGAGATGAAAGAAAGAACTGGTGTGCGAAAAAATGGAGCAGCTGTATCGTTCTCAAGAAACACGCAAGTTCTACAAGAAACTCAACGCATCCCACCAAGGCTTTGTGCCGCGAGCCGAAATATGTCGGAATAAGGAAGGGGGTATCTTAACGGACGAACGTGAGGTGATTGAAAGGTGAAAGCAGCACTACGATGAACATCTGATTGGCGCAGAGGCGGAGGACCAAGGCGGCAGGAGGAAAGGCTTTGTCGGTACAGCGGATGAGGGAGACATGCCAGCTCCCACGATAGGTGAAGTGAAGGATGCTATCCGACAACTTAAGAACAACAAAGCAGCTGGGAAATATGGTATCAGAGCGGAACTTATCATAATGGGCCCGGATAAGTTGGCCACTTGTCTGCACCGACTGATAGTCAGGATCTGGGATACAGAACAGCTACCGGAGGAGTGCAAAGAGGGAGTAATATGCCCAGAATATAAAAAGGCGACAAACTAGAATGTGAGAACTATCGAGCGATCACTATTCTTAACGCGGCTTAAAAATTGCTTTCCCAGATCATCTTTCGCCGTTTATCGCCACTAGCCAGCAGATTTGTGGGAAGTTATCAAGCCGGTTTTGTGGACGGGCAATCGACAACGGACCAAATCCTTACATTGCGGCAGATCCTCCAAAAGTGTCGTGAATATCAAGTCCTTACGCACCACCTATTCATAGATTTCAAGGCCGCTTATGATACTATCGACCGTGAAGAGCTATGGAAGATTATGGACGAGAACAGTTTTCCCGGGAAGCTGACCAGACTGATCAGGGCTACGATGGATGGTGTACAGTGCTGCGTGAAGATATCGGGTGCGATATCGGACTTATTTTTAGAAAACTTGTTTTTAAATTTCCCCTTGTACCATATCCATTGAAATCCGGACACTTTTAAAATTTGATTATTGATGACTCCTGCACTAAATGAAAGTTCGAGAGGCTGATTACAAACTTCCGAACGTACTTCTGACGTACAGATAATTTATATCTAAATGTGATCCAAATGCCTCGTAAATTAGAGTCGTTCATATTCATCTATGATGATGGTGTTGCCAAGTGGATGTCAAATTTAAAATCTTTCTTGATATTGAAGGGATCATCGAATTATAGAATTAACGATTTATAGAATAATGAAAATATTGTTATCAATCGTCTATTATTTCAAGAATAATTCCGAAATACTCCATTTAATGACATATATGGCCTTATTTATTCATATGAATTCGAAAAACGGTTCAATGATCCACTTATGGAAGTTCTGGGAAGTTAATTTATAATATTAAGCCAGTTCTTGAAAATTAATTTATCAAGATATCGAAGATTCTGGTCATTTTTGGATGTGTCACTATTGTCTTAAATGTGTGCAGCTATTAGGCCTAATTTTCATTAGGCCTAATTTTCATTAGTCCAGACGAACTTTCTTACGCAGTAATGCTTTCAAGATTTTAAACGTTTAGATATTTATTCGGACTATTTTGACATTCCAAAATCTTAAAAATTTCTTCTTGTCTGTAATATATTTAAGTAAAACCACCTGAACAGTAAAGATTTTTTTATAATTCTAGGTTCTTAAAAAAAATTATAACCGCAGATTTATTAATTAGTTGATTTTAACCTTGATTCATTCTAATACCTTTGGAAATCTTCACAGGATTTTTTCAGTATTTTCTGTTGAATTTGCTCAGAGTACTCTCTGAGTTCATCTTAGACCTCGTTCTGATATTTTATTATAATTTGGTCCAAAATACTCTTGAAAATCACCTACAGATCACTCTTTGAATTCATTCTGCAATGCTCTTCAAGTTATTAATAATTTACCGTATGCGTGATAATGTTTGCACCATCGTACAAATAAGGTTACCGTTTCACCTGTGCATACAATGTCTTGGTTTTCTTTGCATGCACGTAACCTATAGCTCATACCGTAGTAGGCTGTGTGTAAAAGAAAATTATTTACTTAGTTTGACAGTTGCAACATGACGAAGTGGCAGCGTATTCGTGATTTGTCCCACGCGCAAATGTCGCAAAAAGACATTTCAATCGCCCTTGGAGTGTCCCGGTGGACCGTTGAAAGGGTTTTAGACCGAGAAAAGAAATGACAACTATCCACGAAGGTGGCCACAGGTCGTCCGAGGTCAGCTCGGGTTCCGAGGGTTATCGCTGCTATCAAAAGGAAGATTAGGGTGGATCCAGTGCGTTCAATAAGGAAAATGGCAAAGGAACACGGTATCAGTGACTTTACGGCACGGAAGATCGTAAAGGAAGATTTCGAGGCGAAGTCGAGGGCACGGAAAAAAAAACTCACATGATTACCAACCGCATCCGGGAGCTACGAGTCGAACGATGCAAGAAAATTTTGAATTTCCTTAAGCGAAAAAATCCGATAATCATGTTCACCGACGAGACCATGTTTACGGTAGATCCCGTATCAAATTCCAGAACCAACTGGTATATTAGTTCTATTCAGACGTGGCTGACGAGCACAAGAACGTGTATCTGACCAAGCATCCTGCTAGCGTTATGGTGTTTGGATTGGTGGCTTCCGATGGCAAAAAATGGATCCGGTGTTCATTCCGCCTTCTGGAATCAAGGTCAACACGGAGGTCTACATCGGGATTTTAAGAAAGTATGTTCTTCCGTGGATCAAAGAACAGTATGGTCCAAAGCCACATGTTGTATTTCAACAAGATGGGGCTCCATGCCACACCTCGAACCGCACTCAGAAGTGGTTGCAGGAACATCTTCCGTTCTGGTCGAAGGATATGTGGTCGCCATCCAGCCCCGATCTTAATCCGCTGGATTACTCAATATGGCGCGTCATGAAAGCCAAGGCCTGTTCTAAATGCCACCCGAGTACAGCAAGCCTCAGACAAACATTGACTCATACCTGGAGAGAAATGGATCCAGACTACCATATTAGAACCTACTGTGCATTTCGAAAGCGTGTGGAGGCCGTAATTGCAGCAAGTGGAAACTTGATCGATGATTAACATAGTGTAAGACTCTGAGAAACATCCCCCTTTTGAGTAAATAAAAAAAAAACTCAAAAATGAATTTTTTGAATTTTTTTTACATTTGTCATTGCTCAACGGTGCAAACATTATCACGCATATGGTACGCAGTTTTACCTAGGATTTCTTCGGAAAATTCACATGGAGTTTTCCTCAGAATTCTCCAGAAGCTCCAGGTCGGACTTTGTCCCGTAGATGGACAGCATCACGCCCGAAACCGGTCGACAGAAAGGTAAATATTAATTTATTTTAACATTGTAAGAACGATAATTGTTGTGTCTTGTCTCGCGTCGCGCCTTGTGAGTGCACCCTTGTCATTTTGCTATGAATTCTTTTTTAGTTTTGCTCTGGGCGCCCATAATTTTTTAAAAATGTTCCTCATCATTTCTTTTGGTGCTCGAATTTGAATTCTCTAAAAATTGTCACCGGAACATGTTTACAATTCCCTTGGAATAGGAAGGCAATTCTATTAGCAACGTTTCTTGATATTGAAGGTGCATTTGACATCATTCAAATTTCAAACTGTTTTTTATGTTTCTTCATACGCGTTTGCAATGTTCAGAGTTGGTTGGAAATTCTATCTAACATGAAGTTTTTGTTTTTGTGAAGTGTGATAATTTATTAGCTAGAGAATGGTCTAAGAAGAGGGTTAGGTGGATAGTTCCGTTAGAGTACGGCAGTATTAAGAGGCAACTAACCATCACTCGATTTGCTTTTGCTTCTTCTTCTTGTATTCCTAAATCATCACTTTCTAAAAGTATTGGTAAAATTCGTTAGTAGTGTGCGTCGGCGTGCCAAAACAGTCAATGAATCATAAATATCAACTGGTATGGTGAGCAAAATCTACCATCTCTTTTATTCTTTTAATTTTCAATACAACAGCAAATGTGACGTCACACATGCAAGCGTATAAGAATGTCGTAGACAAAACATTCACACTGCCAGACAACGCTGTACGGCGTTTTGTTTACACCCCTGAGCGGGAAAGCCAAGAAGAGGCTACATACAATGCTGCCATCTTCCATTTTAGTGTTTAATTCAATTTTTTTAACCTTTGCAATTGGAACGTTTATGTTCCAAAAAAGGTCCTTTTAGTTTTATTTATTCAATGTTTGATATTCATTCACCATTAAAATCATCCACTCATCTATGTTATTGGTTGAAACTTAGTATTTGCTTGTTTTAATAAACTTATGTTGACTGCTAGACGTAATACATCTGGCAACGCTTGTTCAATGATTCTTTTACGTTCCCTAGCAAAGAAGTGGAGTCGGAGTGATTTTCTTGGTGTTTTATTTTGTTCACCAAGAGATTTGACCTCCAGTTTTTATTCATTTTGTGTATTCGATTACGTGAAATTGTTGAATGCTACGAAGAACACAAGTAAGCAAATGCAGTGATGGTGTTTTACCCAGAAAATATACGATGTAAAATCATGAAATACTTGCTTTAAATTTTCGAATAGCTTGTGTGTGAATGTATGTGTATAATAATGATGATGATTGAAGAATATTTCAAAAACAAGAAGAATCCTATTTGATTGACTGTGTTTTGAGCCTTAAAATTTAATAGAACTTGAAAATTAGCGAATGGCCATTCATGCGACAGTGCAAGTGAAACGCACACTATTTGCCTACCCAGACAACCAGAAGTCGTATAACAATGTACAGACAGTATCGTAAATTTCTACAGTTTAAGTCAAAATCGCATATAAGAATGGCATACCTCGCATTATGTTTAAGTTAAATCGTAAAGAATGCAAATTTCCGACTTATATGCGATGACTCATTTTTCCGTCGTACTGTATCACAAATTAAATCGGATTACATCGTAAGACTTTTTAAAATGAATTTGTTATTACAGATTAAATCGCAAATGATGTTAACTCAACTCGTTTAAATTTAAACTCCACTTTTGTACGTACCAGCCATTTCTTTGCATTGTATACGATTTGTTTGTTTGTATATATGTTTGTATATCACGAAAACAACTTTGAATATACGTGCATAATGGTTGTCTGGGTAACCCGTACGATGTACGCGTTTGACTTGCACTGTCGCATTAATGGCCCTTCGCTCATTTGCAACTTCTATGCAATCTTTATACTGCCATACTTTAACGGAACTATCTACTTATCCTCTTCTAAGACCATTTTCTGGCTAATAAATTATCACACCAAAGCTTCATATTAGATAGCCATTTCAACCAACTCTGATCTTTCAACTATATTTGGTATATATTTCAAATATCAGCTTATCTTGGTGATTCAGTAGTTAGAGTACTTAATAGCAGTAAAAGGCTGTCCTTAAGGGGGTGTTCTATCTGTTTTTCTGTGGGCTCTATTTGTTGAAGATCTTCTATAACAACTAATGCATCAAGGATATTACATAGTTGAGTTTGCGAACGACATTATCATTATAGTCCGTGGTTTGCACATGAGGGATTGAATAGAAATCTGACGAAAAATACTATTGTACCCTTTACTGAAATAAATAAAGTCCCTGTCACTGATCTTAAACTAGTAGACGTTAGTTATCGAAGTTATCACTATCTTTAGAAACTAAGTATTTACAAATAGCTTTAGGTAGAAATTTCTGCTGAAACACATTAGAATAAGAAACGAAACAAATGTTTATTGGGTCTGCAAAAGAACATTTAGAAAAATATAGGGTCTGAAGCCACACTGGAAATAATTGACTATAGTTAAACTAAGAATCAGCTACGCGTCACTTATCTGGTGGCTGAAAACCAAACAGCAAACAGTTAAAGAAAAACTAAACAAATTACAAAGACTTACCACTTCCATAACCCGAGCAATGCGTACTACTGGCACTATAGCTTTTGATTCTATATTCAATCTTCTTCATCTACATAAATTTATTCAATTTGATGCAGTGAAAAGTGCTCTTAGGCACAAACTGTCCATGATTTTCATCAATGGAGATCTTATTGGACATTTGCGTATTATTAAGTCCATTAAGGGGAAGTTTACTGGCCCAACAATAAAAATTTAGTTTTGTCACATTTCTAAAAATTTTGGGAAAAATTATCAAAAATCTAAGAAGATCAGTTTCTTTCTAAGATTCTTGACAAAAATTACATGTAATCATATTTTTTTTTTCTATCTAATCATGAAAAAAAATTGGACTCTCAGCAAAACCGAAAAGTCGATGTTTTGTGATTTTTTTAGTCCAACTTTATGCCATGTTGACTTAAAAATGTTTTTTTTTATTTTTTTTTTTTTTAGAAAATTTAAAAAAATGTGATTTTTTAAGTTTTTTGATATAATTTTCCAAAATTTTTTGAAAAATCAAAACGTAATTATTCGTAATATATCGGAGCGGTGAACTTCTCCTTAATATTTCAAGCTACTTGTCCAAAATTGGTAAAATTAAGCTACATACGTCCTATACGAGAAATTCCTCGCAAAATGACGAATCCTAAAAACTCGAAGATCTCCAAATTGCATAAAACTCTGCATAATTGTGTGTCATGGGCAATCATTCATATTTTCACAAAAAATCTGCTATTTGAAATGAGGTATTTTTTTTCAAATTGTATCTATAATTTTTTTAAATATCATCATCATATTTGAGATACCACGGCAACAGAAACGAATTTAAAGCCCGAATCTAAGTAAATTTGGACACATTCATGTGATCATAACTCAAGAATTAAACAACATACACGGTTGATCAAAACGTCAAACAAAAGGGTATTTATTCAGCTTTCAAATGATTTATAACAAATTATTACACTTCACCGTTTCGAACGAACTGTCGCACTTTACTTGTGATCGATGCCATCATGATCTGCACAGTCGCTGGTGACACTGTACCGATGAACTTATTCCACTTTAAACGCATGTGTTGTGCATTTGTCACTTCTTTAGCGCATCCTGGAAGTTTTCGCTTGACAATTGCCCAATATTTTTCGATCGGTCTGAACTCAGGGCAATTCGGAGGATTAATCTCTTTGGCGACGAAATTAACATTGTTTGCAGCATACCATTCTAGTACCTCCTTAGAGTAGTGGCATCTGGCTAGATCCGGCCAAAACATAACGTTGGTCTTGTGTTGCCGAATGAAGGGTAAAATCCGCTTTTTCAGACACTCTTTAATGTAAACCTTCGACGTCATTGTGTGAGATGTGATGAAAACCTTGGTCTTAAGGCCACAACTGCAGATTCATTAGTTTCCGAGCAAACTTATCAGCAAAAACAAATTTATACTTGGAAGGGACATCCCCACGACCAGTTTCCAGGTAAAATTTTCGTCCGGGGATTTGTTTATAATCCATTTGACATATGTTTCGTCATGCACTAAAATACAGTCATCAAATTTCGTCAAAACTCGTTCGTATAGTAATCGCCCAGACAACAAGAATGCACGTATAATCAAAGTTGTTTCTGTGATATACAAACATATATACAAACAATCAAATCGTATAGAATGCAAAAAAAGGGCTTATACCTACAAAAGTGGAGGCCATATACGTGCAAATTTTAATTTCTTATTTCTTCAATGATTTGGCATCATATACGATTTAATCTGTCATAACAAATTCATTTTGAAAAGTCTTATGATGTAATCCGATTTAATTTGTGGTACAGTACGATGGAAAAATGATTCATCGCATATAAGTCGCAAATTTGCATTCTATACGATTTAACTTAAACACAATGCGATGTATGTCATACTTATATGCGATGTTGACTTAAACTGTAGTTATTTACGATACTCACTGTACATTGTTATGCGACTTCTGGTTGTCTGGGCGTGCTCGCTGTTTGGCCACTAAATTTTGTTTCAGGGAGCGTTTCGGATGTTTACTGGCACAAAAAAAAAACTTATATCCTTCTCTTGAAAGGATGTTACGCGCGGTTGAAAAGTTGGAATCGTATTTCTTTGCCAAATCACCTATGGAGACACCTGGGTTGCTTTTCACGTATCTCAACACCTTTCTCCTCAGCTCTTTGTCCCTAGTGCCACTTTTATGATAGATGCGCTGTGCTCTATCCACACTCAGAGTAATCTTGTAACGTTTGATTACAAGACTCACCGTTGACTTTGGAAATTTTAACACTTTTGCTATTTTTGAAGCAGACCACGAAAGGCTCTCTAGATGTTTGTTCACAATTAATTTTCTTTTCTCAAGTTCCATGATCCGTAATTTCGGGATGCGTCGATCAATCGAGAAAAACTTCGTCAATGAAACATCAACAAATGCCTGTCAAACGTTTTTTGTTCCAAACACCAGGTGGTGTATTAAACCGTGCGTCCAGATTTACTTTGAATCGAGCTTTATCTCTAAGCTCGCAGAACAGTTCGACAGAAGATGATGTTAGCTTGTGCCTCAAACAACATACATACTCAATGGGAAATTCATTTGCAGTCAGATTATTCGCGAAAGAGAAAATCGGTGAAGAGAATCGATCAACACTTATAGGCCCTTTTCTCATGTTGTGCGAGATTTCAAGCTTATTTCTTATGGCATATTTGCTTATTTCGCGCCCTCAACTTAGTGTTTTAGATGCACTTCCACAGTTATTAATTGAGAGCTTCCGATGTCTGTACCATTACTGTATGCCCACGGACGTCAAGAAATTTTCCAACCCGTTCAATTCATAGAGTGCACCAGGATTCCAACCCTGCCAACTCCAGCATGGTCTTGCTTTGTAGTTGCACCTTTACCGACTAAGCTAAGGCAGTCTTTAATCACTGCAGTTCATTGTAGTAACTTTGATCAGTTTTACCTGATTTTCAAGTAGGGTAGAGCACTACTTACACTACCGATCATAAGTTTAAGGACACCCCCAAAAAACAATGCAAATATGTTTTGTTCAATGATCTCTCATTTTACGCTCAACTTTCGATCTCCAAAGGTTATTTGAATGGCATGCATGGTACAGCATAAGTGTTCTACTACTACTTTTATTTCAAAATTTGGCCAACCCATTTCTGAGAAAATCAGTCACAATTCTTTAGAGTAAATTTTAAAATATATTGTAACTTTGGGTGAACTGTAAGCACACAAAATTTTAAAATTTTACTGAACAATTTTCCTACGAGGAAAGTTCCATTCAATACCTAACAAATGATCTAAAGAGAACGGGAATTGGACGTAACATGACAGAGATATGAACATAACAAATTTGTCATGTTTTTTTGGGGGTGTCCTTAAACATATGATCGGGAGTGTACGCCTTATCGCCCATTTTTGGCCTATCAAGCAGACAGCATCAAATATATCCATGATTTCGGCGTTAATGGATCAATTATGCGTTTGGTACGATACTTTAGTTCAAATGCTACCGAACGAGGTCAATAAGAACGCGTAATATGAATGTTTGCACCCAATATTCTCAAATACAAGTGAAGCGCTCCGAGTGAATCAATTTTTATCTTCATCCGATAGGTCGAAGTGAATTCAGTAACGTTTCAATGGCGTTTCAGTGCGTTAGGCCGAGTTTGGCGTCAAGAAGCAGCGTTAGACTTTTAACAATATCTCAACAATTTGTTTATTTTTATCAAATCTCACGGTACGTACGGAGAGGTAAATAAATTTGGAACCCATCAGTAATAATAACATTCCGTTTGGTGCTAAACTACACTGGATTAAGAAAGACTAAGTGCGGGTTGTGCTTCATAGGCCGGAAATGGCGTGAGAGGTATGGATTCTAACCACTACGCTGGGGTCGCCCCCTATTTCTTTTTTTTATTGAAGTGCAAGTTTTGCATTTTTTTTTATTGAAGTATGCTTTTCACGCCAATACCAATACTGAAAACAAAATTCATTTCGAGTGATTTTCAAAAGGATCCAAACTATAAACAATGGACCCCATTTCTCGAGTGTAGACATTTTAAAAAAGAGTGGAGTTTCTTCAAACTTAATAAGATAAAAGTTTGTTTGTTATCAAAACACAAACCCCCATCGCTCCTTAACTACCTACGAGGATTATGGACAACCCCTTTGTTGATGAGTCCTTGCTTGGAATAGGTCGTTCATTGTATAAGACGTTTGACACCCTGTGCATCTATAAAAAAAAAACTACAAGGGACAGCCCTATGGGGTTGTACGCAATGATGACGTAGGACTACGTGGTATGATATAATAAATATTTTTGTTAACTGTAGCAGGAGTTTGTGTTTGTGTAGGAAAATAAATTTGTGCGGGGTTCTCTCTGTTTATACTCTTTAGTATGACTATGATTGCCCTAAAAGAACATTTTGTTATGAATTTTATTTGGGACATGTTCAGAAATTTAACTCTTTTGGAAAATCTTGGTGGCCCTGAAAAGGGTCGATGGCAGTACAGGATTAAAGCCTTTGGAAGATGATGGCAGCTGGATCAGCAAATCGGACCGGACAATCCCATCTTATTCAGTTCAATGATTGGGCACTCGCAAAAGTCTCGGAACGTCTGCGTCTGGACAGGGGTTGAACTGGTGTCTGCGACAGAATATCAGTGTCCACCCAGCTAAAGCTCCACCCCTTTTTAGTTTTTCTCGTTAAACTCCTTCTCTCAACAAGTTGGTAAATCTTAGCCTTTAACCAAAGACAACAAATCAAGAAGACTGGTAACTTTGCCATAATCCAAGCGACAGCATTTACCTTTGAGCATCAGATGACGGGATTGTACCTGTCTCATAGTGTTCGTATGAGAAGATGGAAGAGTTGCCAGTTTTCGTGATTTATTGTCTCCACTTTAACAGAAAGACGCTTAATCCTTTTTAGGCGAATTTATGATCCTGTTTCACGTCATGTATCTTCTCTATGCCTGTTTAGATAAATAAGTACTTATATGTATTTATTTTCACTACTACGCTAAATCAAACGAGGATAAACGGCGCCGGTGGTGTAGTGGTAAGCGTGATTACCTCTCACCCCAGTAGGCCTGGGTTCAATCCCAGTCGGCGCCGCCGGGATGTTCTGAGGCATAACATCTCTGATCACGCCTTCCTTCGGATGGGAAGTAAAGTCGTTGGTCCCCGGTTCATGAGTTGATGGGTCGATAGGTAGGGTCCAGGTGTGGGAGCTGCCTTCCTGGCACGTCGGTAGCATTGGTGCTCAGCACGGAAAACAAGATCGACGGAAAAAACAAACCAAAGGAAAAAAAAAAAAAAAAAAAATCAATCGAGTAGAAATAAGGAGGGATGGCGATTACGCACTCGAATAATTGAAAATTCGCTAAATATAGAATCGAATAGCTGGAAAAATCTTTCCGATTATTCGTCAATCGAATAGTTGGACTTTAAGGTATTCCTAGAAAATAGTGTAATTTCATGTTTTTTGGTGGTTCTTCGAAAATTTCTAACAGTAGAATTGCAACCAGCAAGTGTAACCCATGAACCAAAAGGGGTGCGATGCTAGTTTTCATTGCTATGACGACGACTGAATTAAGTAACTATAAGCAGAGAGGTGAAAGTGAATTCTCTTCATCGATTTCTTCTTTTGATGACCATGGCTTCACTAACCTATTCCGCACTATTTCTGCTGTGCTCTTCTATCATCCAGAACGACAAACGTATCAATGAATGTGTTTGCCGTCGAGTTATTAACGAAACAGAGAATCGATCAAAATCACTTAAACCCCTGCTTCCAAGTTTGGTTACGAGATTACAGCTCTGGAGAGCATTTTGTGTGGTCGTTGGGGGACGTGTGGTTCTGAATATGGCGATGAATGTGCAAAATGTTACGCAATTGCATCCTCCCTATTCGCACACGCCCGAAGATGGGAGGCGAATGCAACTTCTACTTGTTTCGTCTACTAACTATTCTCTGATGGCTGTGTTGAGAAAGCAACAATGCTACATCGACATGTTTCGTCTAGAAACAATTCTCTGATGACTGTGTTGGGGAAGCAGCATATGCATGTTCGTAATTGGTACATTTGTTAGTTATTTCAACGCTGTTGGACACTGCTTGACATTTACCACCTTTCAATAGTTTCTTGTTGAAAATCAACAGTCAGAAAAATTATTGAAATTGGTCCAGGGGCAGCTGAGTTATTAACGTTCAAAATCTTTCATAATTTTGTTACATGTTTCATTTTCGGGTTTCACCAAATGTTACCCCGATATCGAAATCACAGACGTAGTCCTACGTCAAAAAATGTCAAAATTCGAAGCATTTCTGCCATAATTTGAGGCATTGATGTCGAAATTGATGTTATTATTCAGTGTGATGCTGTCGGAATTCAGTGATTTACTGCCAGAATGCGGTGAATACTTATAGGAAGTCTGTAAATTTTTATATGAATTTGTTATTTGCTGTCAGAACATGATGAATTGTTGTCCGAATTCGGAGAATTGTTACCGGAAATAAGATAATGTATGTTAAAATTTACTTAATTGCTGTTCAAGTTCTGTTCTGTCATAATATTGTTAATAGTTGACAGAAGTCGGTAACTCAATGTTGGATTTTTTGAATTTCTCTTGTAATTCAATAGTGCTCTGTTAATTCTCTAGGAATTTCTGTCGAAATTCAGCGATTTTTTTGTCGGAGTTCGGCGTGCTCTCAAAAGTCTCTGATGCATAACATAAATTTTGCTCTAAAGCCAATTTCCATTACCAAACATTCATAAACCGGCTCTGTCGGTAATGGCCCAGCCTGACTAGAAAAGCAATTTAAAATTGAAATGATACAACAACATTTGACATTCGACATTGGTTTCAAACACCACACCCGGCAGATGCTTTCCTCGAATCGTTCCATATTTCAGCGTTGAGAAAACAATTCACTTCCTTCCACATGGCATTCCAAAGTAGTCGGCTATACATATATGCTTGCTCGAGGTTGGGGCGAGATTAGAGTTCCCATGATTAAATGTGGGATGCAGAGGAGGGAGGTGATCTAAGGCAATCTATTCGTTTCCGTTGTTTTCCCAATCAGTGTGGTGGCAACATTGACTGACAGCCGAACCTCTTAAGTCCATATAGCCAGCAACTACAACAACAGCAGCAGTACGATAAATCTATGGGTAGGTAAGTGTCGGTCGGACCAGGATCCCACTGTTGGGGAGTTGATGGTGATGTTTCAGTTCCTCCCACTTTCAATCCCACCGTGGTGTGAGTCCATTGTTCTGGGAACAAGCTGCAAACAAAAGTCGCTCTAAGGTTAATAGCTTTCGACTATGTTCGGAGCAGAGCAAACAATTCGAAAATCCAACCCAGAAGCAGCAGCACCGCGCACGCGAGACTTCTAGAGTTTACAACTTTCTCGAGTGGAAAAGTGTTTTCCTCATCTCGGCTTGCGGTGAGTGTCGGGGTCAGGCAGGAGCGGTGTCGGGAAATGGCTGTGGGTTAGCAAGACCAGAAAATTGAAAATCCAAAAATCAAAGCCAACGATGTAAGCTGCGGCGAAATCTATGCTCCGTATGGGAACGATCTGTATATGTGTGAGTGTGTATGTGTGTGGCCTGAGGAATGCATGTTGCAGAGGGAATCGAGGGCGCAGCAGAGTGCACGAAAGCGCGAGGTAGAGAAAATGGATTTTAAATTGTTTTAAATTGCAGCAAGATGATGATGATGATGAAAATGGTGCTTGGGAAAAGGGGGAGCAGGGGAGAATTGAATCGTGCTCCATTTTTCTCGTCCTCTTGTTCTTTACCGCTAGCAGCCGGCAGTGACTTTTGGCAGACACTCCCGAGCTCGAATCGATCAGATGGGTTCGTTTTAGATTTCAGTTCCTGTCACGAACCAAAATGAAAATTTATTATGGCATTGCCATTTGCCGAAAGTCAGTGAAACTGGTGTAAAAGGGGGGGGGGGGGCTGGGATGGGAGGACGTTGAAAGCAGTGGATCGTGATGTTAAGAGGCAGATATACTTTGTATTTTGAAGTTTTGAACATACTTGAATGTTCAGAAAAAAATTCCTTAGTGAAGGTGTAGCAGACTCGCAACCAAATTTACCTGCATTAATTATCTAATTAAATTAGAAAATTCCAGGATGACAAAATGAAAACTCCATCTTAATTCAAGCATCATCCGTCCCCAAAACAGCGACATAAATGTCAGCCTCCATCAGCTACTATACCCTTGTCAAACATTGCCTCGGCAAACTATTCAAAAGCCACTAATGAAGTCATTACGTTAAATTTCAAATCAGAAAACTACTCAGGGGGGAAATATAAAACATCAACAACACCGCAGAAGCATGCAACTCATCCATCATTGAACGTTCTCAACTCCTCCCGTATAGGATTCAACCGCAATCCATATTCCCTAATGCAAGCAGTGCAATTGAATTATGAGACCACTAACGCGAATCGTAACCAGGTTTAATGTCCAATCCATAAATCAAACAATCATCTTCCAACATGACGGGCAGTCAAACATCGGCAGGGACGTGCGACGGTTCCGATGACCGGACATAGCCCTGGCAGCGAGACCGTTTCACTATGACCAGTTCGGGGTGGGTCGATAACTTCACATTTTGAAACTCATCAAACATTCACCCTGTTGACCCCCCGCATCCATGCTCATAAATGCATCGAAACCGATCCTGGGACACTGGCACACTCTTCAGATGGCTCATCAAAGTGAACCCCAAAGAGGATTCGCACCATTCGTCATTTCATCATCGAATCGATCGATTTATGAACGAATAAGCGCCACTCGGAGGGGTCCAACGAGCACCACCGACGAAATGTAATGATGATAGATTTGCTGTCAGTATATTGCTCGGGTGGTCACTGATCCGGAAACGAAAGCAAATCGAAATGAGCGATATGAGTTTTAAAAAAAATCCCGTCCGTGCACGATTGGCTGAACATCCGCAGTGCTGGCACTTAAATTCTGTGTTGAACATATTAGCTGCTCTGCTGGTACATTAGGACCCATCAATTAGCTCAATTGCTCCGTTACGACCACCGACGACTACCCGGAGGAGGTCAATCAATTGGAACAAAGTTACGGCGTTATTGCTTGATGTGATGGATGGATGTTGGGAAAGTCGAGAGCGAGCACGAGCTATCTGAAGGAGAAGTGTATGGATATGAAATATAAGGACACAGATGGCAGTTACAGCTCACTTGGGGAATTTAATAAATTGAGGACCATTTTTATCTTGTCGAAGAGACTTTTTGTTGGAATTTAAATGAGCGAGATAGCTCGGAGAATGATGGCCTTTGATTAAGCAAAAAAAATTGACGTCAAAGAACAGGCCTGTCTTGGTGGTTACTCATAGTTACTTCATGAGTTACCAGCTCCGTGAACAGATTTGTTTTTTTAATTTATTATCTACTCTTTAACTAAGTGGAAGCAGAAATGTACATCTGCATTCGCTTCTGTTATAAAACCTGTGCACCTGAATGCATAAGGGAATTTTCAGACGCCCATCCATTACTGTGCGCTTAGATATATGAGCGAAATCGCGCTGCAAACATACATTAGAAATATTCCCTTGCAACACACATGTTTTATAACAGTTCAAATGACTTTTGTATGACTGGTTTTGGTTGTACAGCAGTTTACTCAACATAATGTTATGAATTTGTGATACTTGGGTTCAGTCTTCATTGAGATTTAATCAAATTTAAAAACTAATGCCTCCCTTAGCTCAGTCGGTAAAGGCGCAGCTACAAAGCAAGACCATGCTGGAGGTGGCTGGGTTCAATTCCCGGTCCGGTCTAGGAATTTTTCGGGTTGGAAAATTTCTCGACTACCCTGGGCATAGAAGTATGATTGGACTTGCCACACAATTATACCAATGCAAAAATGGTACAGGCATCTAAAGCTCTCAATTAATAACTGTGGAAGTGATCTAGAACACTAAGTTGAGAGCACGCAATAAGCTAATTTGCGATATGCAATAAGCTTGAAATGCGAAGAAGAAGAAGAAGAAGAAGTCATCAGGTCAAACGTTTTTAACCCTTCAGGTACAAATATTGTGCATCTTTTAATAAATTATCATTATGTGGAAAACCCAATAATTGTGATAGACATTCGGTTTTTTTGTATTTAATACGGAATTTTTTCTCCTACCGAATTCTACGGATGTGCCCTCCCTACTTCTCCGCCCCGCTCATCACTTTGATGCTGACGTCAGTTCAGTTACAATATTGACGCCTTGCCAAATTCTCACTCATCACTTTCAAAACTTATGGCATCTATGGAATTGACCCCAAATTAATATGGTATCACTGGAAAAAGAAATTGATCGCTCGAGTCTATATTATAGACGTTCATGTCCGGTGTCGATGAGCGACGATCATGCACGATCACACAGTGAAATGAGAATTTGACATGGGCACTCATAAGAATTGATTGCTGTATAAGCTCATAAATTTAAATTCTACTCCGCATTCCAAATAACGAGTTTTTTTTTGTTGTGATTCTTGAAAACTGGAAAAATACGGCGAAATACCCCCACAATATGAGTATTTTTGAAACCGTGGAAGATGGTGGATTCCAGTTCGACAAAACTTGGAAATAGCCAGTAGCATTAGTTCAAGACACTTAAGAAGTCTGCACATTGTAGACGAAATACACGTTCCTGTCAAGGATAAGCAAATAAGGTGGTGGAATTAAATGGAAATTACAAATCCTAAGCCCCACAATATCAACCGATTAAAATATAGCCCTTTGTGTAGGTATTTTAGAGTATTTCCAAGTTTTTCTGTAACCAGAAACCGCCATGTTGGATTTCAAAATTTAGTCAGACCAATCCTCTGCCAAGAAGAAGGGTTGCTGAAGCCACCACCATTGGTGATGCTAGCACTGTAGCCTAAATGTGTTGTTTATATGTGCATTGACGACACTTAAATTTTTCATTACTAGCTTGCCTAATTTTAAAACTAATATAATAAATATTTAATTCTTACACGTACGCGCTTGATGAACATTTATCATCAAACATCTATGTGAACGGAGCATAATTTCTCTATGTTTGAATCAGCTGTCTTAGATTGGCAGATAATCGAGCCAAAGAACCAACAACTTTGGCTTCAAGCAAAATGTTGGTGGATGACGTTTCTGCCACCGGAGTTGATCAGACATTGATTTCCGGTCCTTACACGTCACCCTGAATCCAAAATTACCCATAAAGTGGGGTATTTGACAATATTTCTCCCTTTTTCAGTAGCCGGAAGGCGCCATCTTGGATTTCAAAATGGTGTCAGACATGGCTCTACACGTCACACCGATTCCAAAAATACTCATATTGTGAGGTATTTGACAGTATTTCCCAGTTTTTCTGAAACCGTAAGCAGCCATCTTGGACTTCAAAATGGCATCAGACAAGGATTTCCTATTCCTATACGTCACGCCGATTCCAATAACTCCATATTGTGGGGAATTTTCCAGTTTTGAAGCCGTCATTTAGGATTTCAAATTGGCGTCAGACATGGACTTCCGGACCCTACACGTCAACCTAATTCGAAAAATGGTCTCAGGTCAAATGGCCGAATGACGAATGGCCGAATGGAAGAATGGCCGGAAGGACAAATGGCCGAATGAACGAATGGCCGGATGGACGAATGGATGAATGGCCGAATGAACGAATTTTAATTTATCAGAACGATGGATTAATTAAATCAATCCCCTTAATTAATTGGACAATCGCTGAAGGTACATTTGATTTGAATGTTGCACAAATCAGCAGTAAGATCATTTAATTAAGAAACAGTCTCAACAACCACTGAAAGATATAATCTTAGATCTTAATAAATAAATAAAATATTTTTTTAAATAGAGATTATTCAAAGAAAGGAACACCAACTCCATGCAAACGCTGATCCAGAAAGTGTTTACTGCGACGATTGAAAAATCAACATCGATTTTTTCTTCCTCTAATCATTTTATATAAAGCATGTTCATTGATGCCAGTTTAATCTGGAATAAAATGGTATAATTTCTAATTACGTTTTGAAATGACCGTTAGCTTTACAGTTCATCCTGCTTAATACGAACTGTTGTTTTAAAGCTCACAAAAATTGTACAAACAGTTTTTTTTGTATTTACGATATACTGGACATATCTTGATCAACATTTCAAGAGGTCTTGACTGCATTTATCTATTGATTTCATGATTCATTTGATATTATTCTTGAGTAACTATAGTTTTGCAAATATGCTTCATGCTATTTGTGCCAAATGGTTTAAAGAAAAAAAAGTTATCTTCTCCTTTTTATTCTTTGGCTATTATGTCCCAACTACAACGCTTGCTCTCAACTGAGAGGATTGGAGGCAAAGGAGTGCAAGTGATTTTGATTGATTTTCTTCATCGAATTTGTCCCTCGTTAACAACTCAACGGTAGACATATTCCTTGATGCGGTTGCTATCCTGCATGAAAGATGATCAAACTATGTAGCAGAAAAAGTGTGAAATTGGTTGGTAAAGCCGTGATTATCAAATGAGAAAGTCGATGAAGAGAATCGATCAAAATCACTTGTACCCCTTTGCCTGTAACCCCCTCAACTTAGTGTTCTTTGAGCACTTCCACTGTTGTTAATGGAGAGCTTTCTTAGCCTGCACAAATGTTGCATTCGTATGTTGTGTGGCAAGCATAATCATACCCTATTTCCAAGGAAGTTGAGAAGTTTTCCAACACGAAAATTCTTTGACTGGACACAGCCATCTCCAGCATGATCTTAATTTTAGCTGTGCTCCTTTATTCACAAATCTAAAGGAGGCTCTAATATATGTAATGTAATACATATCTACCACATATAATAACACTCACAGCATTGAAAGCTTTTGCAGCGATATAAAAAAAGTAGAAGGGTGTATGCCTAGGGGCACGAACGGAAGCTTGACGTAGGACCGCTAGTGAACGGAACAAATATTTTGATCATTTAGTTCTTAACTCTTTCCGTTTTTGAATTGGTGGCCCTGAAAAGGGCCGGTTGTTTTTCAAATGGTGTTCACACCAGTGCAAGTCAATGCCGGATGACGGCTGCCTAGTTATGCTGCCTATTGCTGGAATCCTTTACTCCGGTCGATGTGGGTGCTTTCGTCGTCGGGGTCGTCTTCGTATTGGTGCGATGCGCGCTGTTCCACTCATGTGTCGTGTCCGACGCTTATCCGTCCGTTGCTCGAAAGCAAATGACGAAGAAAACTTTTTTTTTTGCTTTAAATGATCTATATTTCTTGAATTTGTGTGGTTTTCATGTTTTACTTTTCAAGTGACACAGATGCGTCTTTTCAAATTTAGTTCCTTTGATATTTCAATTATTATTAATTACAGTTCCTAGTCCTATCAGGCCTGTTTTAAGAATGACCACCTTAGTGGGATTGGTTTGTTTTAAATTTGAAAAAGGTGACTATTTATAACTACTATTTACAACTACAACTAACCTACAACTACTATATACACCTAATCTACTATATACAAATTGCTTATCAAAGCATGTTCTGATAAATTACATTTTTGTTCAAATTTAGTCTAAATTTCGTTAATTCTGGAATCTATTTTGGCAATGCCTGCCTCTTCGTGTAAATTTGTTATTCTAGTGTCGAAAGGACGATCAAGTAGCATCCTCAGCACTCTATTCTGAGCGACCTGGATTTTGTTCCTGTGAGTCTTTGCACATGATTTCCACACTGGAGCTGCGTAGAGAATCTGCGGGATCTGCGGCAAATTAGCGGATACAGACACCTAACCAAGGCAGAACACTTGACTACTGTTTTCTCTACATGCGCACGGAAGAGGAGCTTTTCATTGAACAACATCCCGAGATAGGTTACTTCGGCAGACCACTCAACTCTTGTGCCATCCATGATTACAGTACAGGAGGGAGCCGGTTTCAGTTTAGGCTGACGAAGAAAGCGATTTTTCAAGCCTTTTTACTATCGCTGCTTTTCTCCTCCCTTTCTTTTATTGGTGAAATGGAGAGAGAACAACCGAGCATTCAGCTCGTTCATGAGAACATGCGCAATGTGTCGTTTTTTTTTCGATTTGCGCTCTATCCATGTTTGGGGTTTTTCGTTACATGTCTGAATTTTGATTTTTTTTTTAATGTGACCCCCAGTATAGAAATTAAAGACGTAGTCCTATGTCAAAAATGGTGAAGAGAATCGATCAATGAGACGTATTGGAATGTTTGTCGAATTAGCTAAGTTAATCATAGATCTAAGGGCGATTCAAATATGACGCGCACTATTTAGGGAGAGGGGCGGTCTTAGAAGGTAAAAGGAAGGTGATACAATTGATATATATGCGGACATCATTATTGAATCGCCCTTTATAATTGGTAGCTGAATGTTTTGCACTAAAGTTGTTCTCATGTCCATGACCTTCCAGGTGCTAGACATATAAGTTCAAAATTTTCTCACTATGTGGCCCAAGTAATTATAAAGTCTTCCGTTAGCACTATTTGAGAATTATCAACGAAGAACATGATTTCAGTTTGAATATTTCCGGAACAGGAATAACATGAAGTGATTAGAAATCGATATTCGACACCATTATTGAATATGAAAACAGTTGTTGAAAAATTTGAGACCCTAATCAATAAAAGACACATGGTTCCGGAGAGTTTCCGGATTCCTGGGGTCATTAACTTGG
The DNA here is from genome assembly GCF_037179485.1 of Ochlerotatus camptorhynchus. NCBI lineage: Eukaryota > Metazoa > Arthropoda > Insecta > Diptera > Culicidae > Ochlerotatus > Ochlerotatus camptorhynchus. The sequence goes on along the minus strand of NW_027040860.1, from coordinate 550,747 downwards.
AGTTCCACGCGTGAACCGAGACAAGAAATAGGATCGTTTTCTTTGTGCAGCTAGATTTCTCGCGTCACTTTTCAATTGGACCAATGTACATCATTTTGAGAAAATCGAAGTCGAAGTTCGATAGGTTATTATTTTAACTGTTTAGAAACAATACATTTTGCAATACCATTTTTAATGTAGGCAGTGAATAATAACGTTGAAAATTCAGAAGAAACGGTAAAATAACAATTTTACTTTGAATTTCGTGCTACAATATAGAAAAAAAAACCACATAGGACGTTTTGACTAGCCAAGTTGTACATCGGACATGTTACATTGGACGATTTTTCTCAATGACATAATCAATTAGTGTTACATTGGACGATTTGTTCTGTATTATACTAAATTCCCTTTCACAGATTTCAGAGTAGAGTACCTAACTTTAGGTTGGCCCCGCCTGTAGAAAATGAGCACCAATCATGTTAGGCAGCCCGAATGACCGAAGTAACAATCATGTACCCTTCATTTCAAACTGTACATTGGACATTTTTTTACCTATGGTTATCTTAAATAAATAAAAGTAAATTTGGATGGATGTTTTTGTATGACATACAATGATAGAATAGCAAAAGTTTGTATCGCTTAACTCGATTTGTTTACATTTGTTACATTGGTCTATTTGAAAAGTGACGCGAGATTTTTTCTTTTATTGTGCTTTCTTTTCGTCGATGGGCTGTCATCTGCAGGATCAGGAACCAAAACTATACGCCCAGTTATTTGTTTTATCGCAGCAAACCAGAGTAATCCAAAGTAACTATGAGTAAATCTGAGTACAAGAGGTACTTTAATGAAATCTGATTTACTAACCCCCCCCCCCCGATACTTCAAATTGTCAACTTCAGAGTTTCCAGACCAACAATATCCATAAGTACCGTCCCAACTACTGGCGTGATATGCTTGTAACTGAATGCTGCACTGTACACTGTTGTCAACAAATACACGTCAAAAGCTTCCGAAAACGTCCACTAGGAACGCTGTAGTAAGCAAAAGAGTTTGTTCCATTACTTAGTGGGCCATGGTTTACAACAGAAAAAAATTATAGCTCCGAATAATCGAGTAATTTTATCCAGATAATCGTACCATTTAAGCAGCACCGGTGGTGTAGTGGTAAGCGTGATTACCTCTCACCCCAGCAGGCCTGGGTTCAATCCCAGTCGGCGCCGCCGGGATGTTCTGAGGCATAACATCTCTGACAACGCCTTCCTTCGGAAGGGAAGTAAAGCCGTTGGTCCCCGCTTCATGAGTTGATGGGTCGATATGTAGGGTCCAGGTGTGGGAGCTGCCTCCCTGGCGTTGGTAGCATTGGTGCTCGGCACGGAAAACAAGATCGACGGAAAACAAACCAAGGAGTACCGAATAATCGAAGCCTCGGATAATCGAGTCTGACCTACAATTTTTGCCAGTATCAGCTAGTCTGCAGCTTAAATTGTTTATTGTGTAGGTAGATTGATTATATTGAGTGATGTTCCAAGTTTGAAGATCAGAAAACTTCAGAGCTTTTTCATGAATTATTGCAGGATCTTTCATTAAATTCTAAAGTATGGAATAATCTAAGAATTTCAAGATCATTGAAAAACCTCAAGAATATTGCGGGGTCTTGTTGGAAGTTATATAAATATTAGCAGCATTGTAGGAACGTTAAAGAAATTTTAATAACTTCATGAGCTTTATCATGAAGAAACGAAAACTTCAAGTAAAGGGGGTGGGTCCGGCGTAGTGGTTAGCTTACAAACCTCTCACGTTAATGGTCACAAGTTCAAATCTATTATTCCCGGACAAATCACGAATGACCTTAACATGACTGTAATACAAAAACTTCAGGTAAATCCAGGGCAGTTCAGGAAAAAAGCAAGACCTTCAAGGCAATTCAATTAACTTTATGAAAATTGTAGAATCTTTTCAATTTTTTTTTTAAATTGAGGGAAAACTATAGATGTAACTACTTCAGAAAAACACCTTAAACTTAAGAAAAGTCTAGAATTTCAGGGGTGGATGTGGGCACACATATAAAAATCAGTGAGTAACTGGCTCTTCATTTACCATTGCCAGCACTGGTGCGAGTTCTGGATTTAACGTTGATTAAAAACTTACAAGGGACAGTCCTATGGGATTGTACGTAATGGTGACGTAGGACTACGTGGTCTTAGATAATAAATGTTATTTGTTAACTGCAGCAGGAGCTACTGTTTTGTGTAGGAATAGGAATTTGAGCGGGATTCGCTCTGTTCAGTATGACTATGATAGCCCTAAAAAGAACCTTGTGAAATGAATTTTAGGTAGGACATGTTCAGAAATTTAACTCTTTTGAAAAATCTTGGTGGTCCTGAAAACGGCCGCTGGTAGTACTGACTAAAAGCCTTTGGAAGATGATGATGGCGTGTAGGTAGCTGGATCAGCAAATCTAACCGTATAATCCCATATGCTTCGGTTCAATGATTGGGCACTCGCAAGAGTCTCGGCCCATCTGCTTGTGGACAAGGGTTGAACTGGTGTCTGCGACAGGTTGGAAGGCTGTAGAATATCAAAGCTCCTTCCCTTTTTAGTTTTTCTCGTTAAACTCCTTCTCTCAACAAGTTGGTAAATCTTAGCCTTTAACAGAAGGACGCTTATCAATTTTTTCGGCGAATTTATGATCCTGTTTCACGTCATGGTTCTCCTCTATACCTGTTCAGATAAATTAGTTGTCGAATAGCTGGAAAAATCTTTACAATTAATCGTAAATCGAATAATTGGACTTTAAGGTATCCCTAGAAAAACAAGTGCAATTTCATGATTTTTTTGGTGGTTCTTCGAAAATGTCGAACAGCAGAATTGCAACCAGCAAGTGTAAATCAAGTATCAAAAGCGGTGCGCTGCTTGTTTTCATTGCTATGACGACGACTGAATTAAGGGGCTTAGAAGCAGAGGTGGGAAAGTAAATTCTCTTCATCGATTTCCTCTTTTAATGACCATGGCTTCACTAACCTATTTCGCCTTATTTCTGCAATGTGCTTCTATCATCCAGAACAACAAACGTATCAATGAATGTGTTTGCCGTCGAGTTATTAACGAAACAGAAAGTCGATGAAGAGAATCGATCATAATCACTTGCACCTGCTTCCGAGTTTGGTTACGAGATTACAGCTCTGGGGAGCATTTTGTGTGGTCGTTGGAGGGCGTGTGGTTTTGAATATGACGACGAATGTGCAAAATGTTAGGCAATGGCATCCTCCCTATTTGCACATGCCCGAAGATCGGAGGCGAATGCCACTTTTACTTGATACGTCTACTAACTTTTATCTGATGACTGTGTTGGGGAAGCAGCATATGCATGTTAATTATTTCGACGCTGTTGGACAATGCTTGACATTTACCACTTTTTAATAATTTCTTGTTGAAAATCGTCGATGCGTCGCAGTATTTCTGATCGATTGTTGATAAAATTATTGAAATTGGTCCAAGAGCAGCTGAGTTATTAACATTCAAAATCTTTCATAATTTTGTTACATACTACATTTTAAGTTTTCACAAAGTGTACCTCCATATAGAAATCACAGGCGTAGTAAAAATCTTAATAAGCAAAACATAAAAAGCATAGCATTTTTTTATAAATAAAGTCCAATACTTAACTTTTCTGATTTATAGTTGAAATTAATGACTCCATTGGGTGTTTTCGCCAAAAAATAGATACAATTATCAAATCGAGCAAGTTGCCCATGCCATTTCACCATTATTTACTGGGATAGATTTCTTGACTCACAGCAAATCACATTTGTTTGACGTTCTGTTGATTGCCATTTCAAAGGAAAAATGAGCAATAAGATTCGGTCGTCAAGATTTTTATGATTTCCATCGTCTGGATATTTAATAAGATTCAAATATCACAACTGGAAGATGTGTAAGCTCATATTCACTGATAAACTTTCATACATGGCACAGTGGAGATTTCGGAGGCAAAATGGATTGTAATTACTGCCACCGAAATCCCAAAATATTTTTTTTTCTTTTTTCATTTAGGTAAAAGGATCAAGGAATTTGTGTTCGCACAATTTCATTCGGCACATGCAAGCCAACAACAAGCCACTCCCGTAACTGCCTGTTTCGGATGCCACCAGAATATGTCGCTATTTCTCCATGCTTGATCAGAATCAATGGAATTGAACAATTTATCGGCAGAAAGGGACTTAGTGGGACCGCTTCGGATGACTTCATAATATGCAGGATTTTCACCAATTCTTTCGTGTCAGTCGTGAAAAACACAAAGGCAAAGGTTCGGTAGACAGCAAAAAATAAATTTTAATATTACATCCAACAGGATGCACTTCAATCATGTCGAAAAACTCTTGTAATTTTTATGGTCGCAAAAATAAACAAATGCAGTAAAATCAGCGTAAGTCAGTTCATGCACTGTATTAATGATAATTGGGTCCTTTTTGGCAAGCTATATTACACCATATTTTTGAAACGATTGAAGAGCATCCTTTTCGATGTGATATCAAAATTAATGTTTTGCTGTGTAGATATGACGCCCTCGTTTGAGGATGCAGGTGTTTTGAAAAATCCGGCCCAACATGAGATCATTGGTCATCCTTCAAGTGACTCTAGTGAGTGTGGGAATAAAACTGTAACTGAAACTATAGTTTATTACCAAAATTAGTACCGTAACTTAATTCGAAAAAAAAAATTAACCGCTGCCTTTAAAATAAAATATTAGGAGCCAAGACAAGTTGGTCTAAAAATAATAAAAATGAAGTTGTTTTCGGGAACAAGTTTAATGTGTTTAGTGATCGTGATTTAACATTGTCAGAGAAAAAATCTTGCACTTCATTAACAATTAAAACCTAGTGAAAATCCATATGGGTAAACATATTTATAAAATCATAAATGATGAAGTGAATCTCTTTGTATCCGTTTACTTCCCTTCATAAACTGCTGAAAAAGCATCATCATATGATAAATGTATTGCTGAATCAAAAATCAATAATTTCCAAGGTTCACATTTATGGAGATTTTATCCAGAAAACAGTTGATTTTAACCGCTAGTTTTTGAGTTTATTTTCAATATATTTTTTGTGGATTTATCATGCAGCATTGTTGGTTCAAATATTGAACTAGCAATGTTCCTCAACAGATCCTTTTAAATGAGGTAAAAAGAAGCATTTTACTCCATCTTACACTACGATTTTTTTGGCAAAATGAGCGCATGAAACACGTGCCCAAGTGGAATGTTGGATTATAATAAGTTCATGAACATTGTCTATTAAGAAACCATGTATTTCGTTTATAACATATTTGGGATTTAAGCGGCAGCCAATTTTAATTCTTTTTGTTCTTCAAACCCCCACTGTGCATTATGTGAAAAGCATATTGCTACCATATGTCACAGAATGATGGAAAATTCACAACTCAAACAACCAATGTACGACCGTACAAAAAATGGAAATCTACATCCCTTGATAGGTGAACATTCGCCGTGCCTCTTATCACACAGACACCCATTTGTGAGCTACGCTGACTAGATTGGATCGGATTTTTATAAGCGGCTCAAATGGTTTGTGCCTTGAACCATTACACATGCTTACATTTGGCAAATAGAAATAATAATGTGTGCAAACACTGGATTGGTGGGGTTATGGGATCCATATTGGTCCATTTGATTTTTTTAGGCCAATCGTCAAAACTGAAGAAACTGATTGGTTACAACTTGCCTCAATTGTAGGTTCTAGCGATCGGCCCACAATTGAAACATAGGTCGATATTAGTCCACGAAACCCTATCTTGAGAACTCCATTTTCAAATGTAAACAATACCGCATGGGGAAAATTTCCACTGAAATGTCTTCTTCATTTTACCTTACCGTCTATTTCCCGCCGGAATTGTGAATAACGAGCCTGACTTCAAGATTATTTTTCCTTCAGCAGGAAGACGCATGGTCCTTCCGAATGAGAACACCCGCTACGTTGTATGCTTCTTTTTTTATTCTTCATGCTGGAAAACCTTACCGTTTTCACCTCGCCCAAGGTCTATAAGCTGATTCCCACTTCCGTTTGGCATCATGTGAGCTCGACCCACGCTATACGTTTATGCCTCTTTGGAGAGAAAAAAAAAGACAAACAAAAATGTCACCGGAATGTCACCCCAGCCGGAGTGAAAATTTACGTCCCTCGAGTGCTAGTGGCAGTAAGTGAAGGATATTCCCCTGGCTTCTGGAGCACGTCGACCGACCACGTCACAGGATACGCGCACACGTGAGTTGCCAAATGGGGGGTGGAAAGTTTCGTTCCATGAAATGTGACTCCATGTTGAACATAATTGACTTGCGGCTGTACTTTACATACAGGCAGCGAGCGTGTGAATGTAAAAGTTGCCGGGAATGTCAGAAGAGAACTATGCACCCAAGCTCGCCGTGCGAAGCCGGCAGTTCCGGAAGATAAAGTTATGACTGATGCCGCCGCGATGTAAACGGCTTGGAACGGAACCTAATGAAATTTTACATGAACTGTGGCAGGATTGTGTTCGGGGCTTTATTTGCCAAGACGCGAACCATCCACTTGCGACAAATTTTGAAACGGTTCATTGAAGAAGACAGCAGGAATGTCTTCTGTAGGGGATAGGGGGGGGGGGGGGGGATATTTTGCGTTAGTCAGTATGGGAAGAAATGTTGGACGATTGAATATTAATGAGGGTGTTCGAATTCAAGAAAAGTCATGATCACGTACTGAATTTTCATCATCTTCTTTTCTAGTAAAGTATGTCCCAACTGGATTTTTTCAGCTGTCCTAAACTTAGTGTACGTTTAGCACTTAGACAGTGTTTAACAGTCTGAACTCAAGGGTGCAAAATGCGTGGCGAAGCTGTACACACTTGTCCCGTTACCGAGAGTACTGAAAAACAACAATCACCACCACCAGAGAGGTGAATTCACCTGGACCCTGCATATCGAACCCTTGAGTTGATGAGTCGCGATCAACGGCTCAAAATATCTAACGAACTCGGCTACACAGTTAGAAATACCTAACCTTACACGTGACGGAATCCATCTTTGACATAAAGGATGAGACGTGACCAACCACTTGTGACCAACGGGCAAACTATATCGTCTAAAACCACCGACGAACGACTGGCAAACCACCGACGAACGACTGGCAAACCACCGCTCAAAAACTGTTACGACAACGAGGACGATGATGGAGATGCGGAATCGACTGGAAGAATACCACTTCACTTCCCGCTACGATGGTGTGGCCCAAAGGCAGAGCATGTACGTTCCTGGCTCACCGCGAACCACGGGAGTTCTGGTCAGGAAACATGCTCACCGTGCAAGGGCGAGTGCGTATGACGGATTCTTCAGCAACGATCGTATTTGTTTTCAGTGTCAGTGTCAGAGTCTTCATTTCAAATGAGTTTGTGCAACCATTGTATGAATTTTTGTAACACTAGTCGTTTCATCATTACCTGTTTGTATCAATAGAAAACCGTAGGTTTTGGGAGGGGGGGGGGGGAGTATGTTTGTGCAATGTCATCTATATGTGCAACTATCCTATCCACTATACCACTAGAATATACAAAACAAATTAACAATAAATTAGTGTCTCGTATGCCTCCACCATGGCAGGACGGCAAAACAATCGGTGTTGTTTTATTTTATATACTGATCACAACGCAGTGGGGTCCTTCCGTGCGCGATCATATGGTCATGTAAAATTTAGTGCTCCGAAACCTAAAAGTTCGAAAGTACGTTTGATTGAGCTGAATTTCACGTTATGTCAAAATTGACGCTCTTATATGTCAGTCTCAGAACACCTAAATCTAAATCATTATTTCTAACTGTGGGATTGAATCCAGATCCAATGAAAAAGCAGACACGCTTAGGGCGGTTGGCAATGTTGTTGTATTTTGTATGGACTGATCAATTTGAAACTAAAACAGAAACGCACCTCTCACAATGCTGAGTAGCAGTTTCATTATTCGAACAATAATATTGATGATATAAGGCTTTAGACATAAAGATCAAGGTTATGCAAATTGCTCACTTTGTGGCCAAAGTAGCGCGTGGTGCAATATTGGGTTACCCTACTTCTGACGGAAATGAGTAGATTCTATTCAAATTTGGGTTGCTTAAAAATAACGTGTGAAGGAAAATGGAAAATCTCAGGTGAAGCAAATTCGCCAACTGGTCTTATTGGAATACATTGGAAAACTGGATAAACATTGGTATAGACAGTACAAGTGCGTACGATTTCTTCTTTAAATGATAACGCCCACACTGAAAATTAGGCTTTCCCCAGACTTCAGAAAAAAAAGCAACATAAGCTATGCGCCATATGAGATATCATCACAAACAGACATCACCAAATTTTGCCTTGCCTAACCAATTTATCATATTAAATATGATTCTATGGCCGTAATCAAACTGTCGTGTAAGAGTGAACAAGTACGTGTCGATTGGGAAAGTTTTATAGAGGTGAAATAGTTTGTGTGGCTGGCATTTTTTTTTTCCTTGATTTGTTTTCCGTGCTGAGCCCAATGCTACCGACGCCAGGAAGGCAGCTCCCACACCTGGACCCTACCTATTGACCCATCAACTCATGAACCGGGGACCAACAGCTTTACTTCCTTTCCGAAGGAAGGCGTAATCAGAGATGTTATGCCTCAGAACATCCCGGCGGCGCCGACTGGGATTGAACCCAGGCCTGCTGGGGTGAAAGGTAATCATGCTTACCACTACACCACCGGCGCCTCTAGGTGTAACCAGTTATCAAGAGTCCAAGTATAATCCTCGACAATACTTCCATTTACACGTGACCTGGGATTTATACGTATTAGCTTCCACAGTACCAGGACTCTATCCAAGGAAACGATTGATTGATTGATTTATCTTTATTAGGGAGGCTTTCAGCCTGGGGCTGGTTCGCCTCCACGGCCCAAGGAAACGACTCTCAGCCATTTTTACCAGTATTGTGCGCGCGAGGCTTAAACCACTGTAGACTACTTATTAAGTTATTTTTTACTATAACTACTGTGGTGCCCTCTACTCTGGGCAACAAGCATACTACATGACTATGGTCTTATAAGCCAGACTACATGCAACGAGAGAGTGACTATGGTTAAGTAGAGTGTAAGAGGTAGCTGGCCCTGAGAACGGAAGGAGAATAAACGTTTCGTATATTGTTAAGATCAAGTGTTAATTATTCAAACAATTACTCACCCGGAAGTACCCTGAGGATTCCACAAGTAGCGACCGTGGATGGGGATTTGTAAATTGGTAAGAACTAGTTTTCATCAACTAGAACAAAAAAACGAAATGGCTGTCCAAGGGCTGCTGTTTTTAGCGCATTGAAAAATAAAAATGAGGTTAGTTGTGTGCATTTAGCAAAAAAACAAAATTAATGAAAAATGACTTGCCGATTACAGACAAGTTTTGGTCAAACATTATTGTGCAGATCGAACATTTATCGCAAAAGAAGGTTTTGCGATAATCTCAAACGCCTAAGTAATTGAAAGTTAAAGCTGGTGCACGGCACAGCAAAGGTCCTTGAGACTGGAAGTTGAGGCAGGTGCACGGCACGGCCAGTAGGTCCAAGGGACTGGAAGTTAAAGCGAGTACACGACACAGCAAAAGGTCTTAGAGACTGGACATTATGGTAGATGTAAGGCGTTAAACACAGATAAACACTGTGACTGAATGATCATACTGGTGCATGGCACAACAAGTATGTCTTAAAGACTGAAATAAATAGTTAGTGCAACAGCTCTAAGCTAAAACGTACAACGTTTTTGTGAAACACGATCCATAAATTTTAAATGTAAAACTGTCGTTAAAATTATTTGTTTTTTAATGAACATCGTTACGTCGAGTAAACAAGGTCGTTGAATCGAAAAGACACTTGATCAGACAGCGAGACTGAGATAAAATTTCATTGCTTGAATGAGAAATGGAACCCTGAGAAATATTCTAAACTTTTACAGTACCCCAAGCACTCATTGAGGCTACAATGGACAAATGGGATCTTCCTGCATTCAGGTTCAAACTGTTCCCTCCAAACGAGATGAGAGATGAGTGGGTGCGTTACAAAAGGCAGTTTGAATACTTAGCTCTGGCCAACGGTGTAACGAATAAAACTTGCCTGAAGCACATTTTTCTTGCATGGGCAGGCCCGGATGTTCAGGATGTTGAGGAAAGGATTGGAGTTGACCCATTACAGGTAGCAATAGTAGCAAGGTAGCAAGCCTACCAAAGATTCGTGTTCTGGTCATTGACGCCGAAGGACAAAGAAGAACCATTGGATAAGTTTCTTTTACGTGCAATGGAGTATGCTGGTAAATGCAATTTTGGAAATACCAAGCAGGAGGCACAAGAGAACCGGGTGATTGACAAAATTATCCAACATGCCCCACCGGATTTGAGAGAAAAACTGCTTCAGAAGGACAAGCTTGTGTTGGACGAGGTTGTTAAAATGGTGAATTCTCATGGAACCATCAAGTACCAGGCAAATCAGAACAACAACCCACGTCGGACACGGTGAACAAAAGCACAAACCTTCCTTCTGGTAGAGGCAAGGATTACGAATGCTTGAGATGCGGTCGAAGAGGCCATTGCGGAACGGATCGTTCATGTCCAGCCGGAACAAAGGTCTGCGATAACTGTGGAAAAATCGGCCACTTTGCAAAATGCTGTCGCACACCTCGTGCTGCTCCAAAACGAGAGAACCGCGACGGAACGGACTCGAGACGCAAACGTGTGAAGTTTCATCACCAGGTCCGAGCAATCAAAAATTCTACAGCTTTATCTTCACTGTCAGTGATGGGGACGAGTTCCTATGGGTTAAGATCGGAGGAGTGCTTATCCAGATGCTAATCGACTCAGGGTGCCAGACCAGGGTACCAAACTTTCAGAGCTTATGCGCACAATTCGAAGCCGTTAGTTGTCGAAAATGTGTTCGAAAGCCTCGTCGAGGTCGAGGATGGAGAAGGGCAGATTAGTACGGTAACAACATTCTACGTTATCAAAGGCGGGTCACAGGCACTCTTGGGTAGGAGTACGGCCAAAGAACTGGGCGTACTTGTTCTGGGACTCCCAGGGCCTTATTACGGGTGTCACTACACGGTGATAAGGAAGTGATATTGAGAATAAGAGCCGTGATTGCCGTACAAATCAAATGGGAATTACTTCACCGTGACGACAAGTGACAAGTTTTCACCGTGAAGTGACATCCGTAATAAGCCTCCCAAGCACCAATTCCCCAGACGTTTTTCGCGTACGCTCTGAGCTAAAGCATCCGATCCCGAAAATAAAAGGAATCAAGCTAAAAATTCCTATCGACGACACTATTGCACCGATCAGTCAAAATAATTAGATAAAATTGAGGAGAAACTGTATTCATTACTGGCTGCAGATATCATTGAACCGGTATCCGAATTTAGTGAATGGGTGTCACCGTTGGTCACGATTGTAAAAGACAACGGTGACCTACGCTTGTGTGTCGACATGAGAAGAGCAAATTTGGCCATACAACGCGAAACACATGTAACATATGATGCCGACATTTGAGGACTTCCTTGCAAGATTAAAGAAAGCGAGATTTTTCAGCCGGCTGGACATAAAAGAGGCGTTTCATCAGGTGGAGCTTAACGAACAGTGCCACCATATTACGACATTTATTACACATCGAAGAATATTCCGATACAAACGCGCGTCCGAAATGTTCCAGAAGAATTTGGAGCAAATCCTTGCTGTTTGTGAAAACGTTGTAAATTACTGCTTCATCTTCGGAGAAACACTGGAAGAGCACGACCAGGCCTTGGAAAAGGTGATGCAGACACTGCAAAGTAAAAACATCCTTTTGAATCACGGAACATGCATATTTCGCGTGGAAGAGATTGAGCTTTTAGGTCATCACCTGTCTGCAAAAGGAATTCGCCCAACCGATGACAAGTTGACAGCACTGAAGTCGTTCCGAGCACCGTAGTCTTCAGAAGAATTGACGAGCTTCCTGGGACTGGTGACCTACGTTGGCAAGTTTCTACCGGACCTAGCAACAGTTTGTGCACCGTTGCGTGTACTAACACACTCAGGAGCTACGTTCACATGGCAACAGGAACACGAAGAGGCTTTTCGTGAGCTAAAAAGTATGATTTCGGATATAAGTACACTTCACTTTTTCGATAATACTCTTCAAACTCAAATCATAGCGGATGCGTCGCCGGTCGGCCTTGGACCCGTGCTTGTCCAGTTCATCAGCAATTACGAGGATTCTAAACCACGCGTGATATATCTATGCCAGCAAAAGTCTGAGTCCAACTGAAAGGAGGTACTGCCAGAGCGAAAAAGAAGCTCTTGCTTTGGTTTGGGCAGTTGAAAAATTTTCGACCTATCTGCTGGGGAGGAAATTTGAACTCAAAACGGGCCATAAGCCGCTCGAGACAATATTCTCGCCCACTTCTCGACCCTGTGTGCGCATTGAGAGGTGGGTACTACGTTTACAAGCGTTTACCTTCGTTGTGAAATACCGCAAAGGATCAGGAAATGTCGCTGATCCGTTTTTGCGACTGGCAGTCGAAAGCATCTCTCGAGATTTTGATTGTGACAGCCAATTCCTGGTTTTTGCTATTATGGAATCAGCAGCAGTAGATACGAGCGAGTTAGAGAAAGCTTCAATTGACGATCATGAGCTCTCCATCGTCAGTGAGTGTGTCCGAAGCGGGAAGTGGGACAAAAGCTCTAAATTAGTCGTACCAAAGTCTCTGAGAGACCGTGATGAAGCGTAGACTGAGGGACCGTGTCTGGTGGCCGAAGATGGACCGTGAAGTTGAGGCATACGTGACAGCTTGCGAAGGATGTAGATTATTAGGACTACCGAGTAAACCAGAACCGATGCAACGTAGAGAGCTGCCGATTAAACCGTGGATTGACGTAGCTTTAGATTTTCTGGGACCACTTCCGTCTGGAGACTATTTTCTCGTTGTGATCGACTATTGTAGCCGCTACAAGGAGATCGAGATAGTGAGCCAGATTACCGCAGAGGAAACCATTTCACGACTACACAAAATCTTTACTCGGCTTGGATTTCCAGTCACGCTCGCTTTAGATAATGCCAGACAATTCATCAGCTCACCATTTGAAAACTATTGCCAACGGAATGGAATTCATTTGCCCTATTCCACCCCCTACTGGCAACAGGAAAATGGTTTAGTGGAGCGTCAAAACCACTCCCTGTTGAAGCGTATACAAATTAGCCACGCACTTGGCCGTGATTGGAAGACTGATTTGCAAGAATATTGTGTAACTCGTGTAACGATCAAAAGCAAAGAATCCGACAAGGTTTTCCGCCGGAATTTAGCACACTTGAAGCGAATTACCGATCGTCACGGTTGCAGATAGCTGTGAGGATACTGCAACATCGTCTGAACGCCAGGAGCAGGATGACCCGGAACCGTCCTCATCGGCACTGCATACCGATAAGAGTATACTGACTAACTTTGAACTTTCTAGGGCTCGACGCCCAGTGAAGTTTTCTTCGAAATTAAAGGACATTGATTGCTAAATTGGATTTTGGGTTTTAGTGAAAAAACGAGATGTGGTGACCTCTACTCTGGGCAACAAGCATACTACATGACTATGGTCTTATAAGCCAGACTGGCAGCGGGCCTAAGAACGGAAGGAGAATAAAAGTTTCGTATATTGTTAAGTTCAAGTGTTAATTATTCAAATAATTACTCACCCAGAAGAACCCTGAGGATTCCACAACTACTACAAAATCAAAGACTAAAAATCCAGCTCATACACGATTGTATGGTGGAACATCCTAATAAAGAGCGCGATATCTTGAAAACGCAACGTGTTAGCGCAATCGTATAATGTGGACTTTAATTCTTGACTTTATGTTAAATATGGCTAAATTTGTCTGTCCTAGAATTCCGTATGTAACGGGGTAATCATAACAGATAGGGTAGATGTACCAGTTATGGCTATATGTTTATATTTCGATGATTTACAATTATGACTTATGCCATAACTAGTACATCTACCCAACTCACATGATTTTTTTGCTCTTGCTTTTGCTCTTGCTCCCTTCTTTACAACACTACTTTTCATAAAGACGATTTTTCTATTTATGAACTAGGTACCAATCGAATTTCATAACCTCCAATAGCACACTATCTGTTGGCAACTTTTAAAGTACATTGTGCGATGCTAATGCATAATTGACGAAGCAATTCCATCCCCTATAGCAGCGTGTGATAGGAACTGCGCCGGAAAGAGAGGGCCATCTACGGACGCTCATCTCCCATTTGGGGAGAGCCACCGCATCAACCCGCGCCACCGCACGTAGGTCACATATTTTAATTTGTTTTTAGCACAATGAATTGCATGTTCGGGATGTTTGCTCCCCATCAGTAGTAGCAGTAGTAGGGAAACAGGGCGTAACACGTGCGCCTGGGTAAAATGACCAACGGCCTTTGTTTCGAAGACCAATTCATATGAACAGCTTTCCAAATGGTAGTTTGGCAGCTCATCTTGTTATAAAATGGTGTTCAAAAGAACATCAACCAACTCGGTTGGTCATATTACCCCGTGGCGCGTATTACCCCACCTTATTGCAGTAGTAGTAGCTCTCACCAAGAGCCTTGAATTTGTGTATCCATCTGTGAGGCAGCGCTCCGATTTCCATGGTGGCATTCTCGCGTCGCACGTTGAATATGTATGCGTGGCTTAGCAGAGCAGTTTTTGCGCAATTTTCATGAGTCATGAATTTTTCATAACTCATTCCGGTGCTCGCCGGTTTTGGCGCATTGATGCCGCTCGATGGCGCTTAGCAGACCAGGCAAGTGTCAAATTGATTCATGTCTTCTTTGGGATGTAAACCAAATGTGTATTAATATTGATTGCGTCGGGAATCGAATAGCTGGTTAGGTAGTAATTATCTCCAGCTGCGGGTTCGAGTGAATTGAAAAGGTTGTTTGGTAGTTTGTGATGAGTTATTTGCTCATAGCAAGTAGAATAATGACATCGTGGGGAGCAGTTCCCAGTCAATTTCTGCGTATTAACTAGTTGTGATTTCAAATTCCAATTTCCATCCCATATTACCTTTCATGAATTTCCAATGAAAAGGGGATGTCCATGTACCTGTAGCAAAATCCTATTTTTATGATGCTTCTATTTTTGCTGGAAAGTGAAATGCTCCAGCGAGCACGAATTCAATCTACCCTGTCAATAACTGCTGCTGGAATTGGCTTTCCGGATAGTAACCGGAATACGATCTGTTTCCATGTTTTCCTTCAATCGCTCTCGTTACCTTCCTCTTTCGTGTTTGAGCACTTAATTCGTGCAGTTTGGCGGATCCACCTTTTCCTCTTTGGGATTGGGCGCAAAGACCGAAATCGTAATACGTTTTATCTATCTTATTCCGTTGGCCCGTTTCTTCAAGTAGAGTGGATACACCCGGTTCATGTTCCGTGCCATCAGCGTTCACACTCGAATACACACAATTTCCTGTCTGTCGTTCGCCCACCGGTAAGAGAGGGAACCGAATCGCTTTCTCTGGGATTTTTATGACTTCGTTTTCCTTACGTCATCATCGCCAACTACACCTTATATCCTATACCTTTGGTCGCACCGTTGAAGTTCGTCACCTAATCTATACACGACTAGGGTGAATAGGCCTACTATGGACCACCTAGTAGCTGTTTTAGCCATTGACGCTATATTCTTGGCCTTTGGATTATTATTGTTTTAGCCATGTTGAAGGTGCAAGTTTATCCTATTTACAAATCATTCACAACTCATTTTCATAGGATTTCTAAAAAAATTTGTCCCAACTTTGACTATATGTTTTTAGTATTACTTCTGCGTGTAGTCAACGATTTACATAGTTGAAGATGCTAATTTCAAATAACAGACTAAAGTGGTAATTTTTATACGAGAGATGAAAGTCTAGAGTTGACACCCCTCACCATCCCTCTCCAAAAGGGGAGTTTGGTAAAGAGAGATGAAAAACCGATTTGTACCTTCCTTAAAAGTTGTCCTACCTCGCTATCTACTTTCTATGTGCAATTTTCACACTGCTGTACTCTAACGGAACTATCAACTCTAGACTTTCATCTCCTCCATCTATCGTATAAAAATTATCACTTTTGTCTGTTATTTGAAATTAGCATCTTCATCTACGTTGTCACAACTGTTTGAAACTTGAAAAAATACATATTAATTAAAAGCAATGCGGAAGCTCTCAAATAAACAAGGTTTCAAAATTGGGGCGCAAAATTGGAATCTTTTCTTTAGTTGACCATTTGTTTTTGATGACAATTTAACAAAACAAGAAACACATGTTTTGGATTACATTAATAGTAATTCCACCCTACCTATTGCATCTACCTTATTTATAAGCTGATTTATGAGGTTAAATGTGAATTTAATCTAGACGGCCCATCATAGGATGTAAACAATCTTATAACGGACAATAGGTGGTCCATAACAGGTTAATGGTAACTTCAATTGCTAACGCAGATTTTCGCGGTAAAATAAAGCAATTTAACGTATCACTCATACTAAGTAAAGGATTACCTTGCACCTTATTGAAAAAAGGCTAAAACAATAATTAAAAGGTCGAGAATATAACGAAAATGGCTTTAATCACTACTAAGGGGTCCATAATAGGGCAATTTACATTAATTAATTCCGAAAACATGCACGAATGTCTCATCTTCTTCTTGTTCTTCGGACCGGGAATAGAACCCTGTCACCTTCAGCATGGTGTGGATTTGTAGCTGTGTATTTACCGCCTGAGCTAAGGCCTTGTTTAATTAAATTTTCATCTTAGACGAATGGCCCAAATGGACAAAGGGAAAAATTCAAATTGTGTGTCCTAATTTGGACCCTTTGTTATTTGACATCTCTTGCCTTGCTATAAATCAAAATGTATTTTCTCCATGCTTCAAGCAGTATTTGATCAATTTTTTCCATGAATCCGATGCAGAAAAGTTGAAAAGATATCTTGCGATGCAATTACCGGTAAACTGCTCCAGATTTTTGTTTGAAAAATTGAATTATTCCGTGGGAAAGGGTTCACAATAGGAAACTTTACCCTACAATCGGCTTGAGCCTAATGGATAGGTAGTATATAGTAGTCGGTAGCAGAGTTTGTCGTACCAAACCTAAGATTAACGGTGTTTTGCTGAGCTAGCGCTGCTACTTTTGCCTGGAATCATCGAGGGCAGAATCCATGAAGCAAATCAGAAGCATCATTTGTATGCATGACTGTGAGTGGCACGTAGTCGTGACAAATGTGGAGCATCGAACAAGGGGCAACAAGCAGCTGCTGCTACCCAAGTATTTGAGTTCACTCGACTGTGAAATATCTTTTACTTTAAAAGAACCGCATGTAGGTGCAGTAGTTGCGAGCGTTTACGTGTAAAAGAGAGTTTTTTCTTTTAGAGAAAACCATGGTCTACAAAACTGAAATAAACCCAAAATTGTTACTTGTTCTCGGTGCGTTTTAACTAGCGCAGAAACGTTCTGTTGAAGGCTTTATCGATTTATAAAAAGTATTTATTTATTTTTTAGAGTATTGTTTACATATCCAGGGTGATAAATAAACTCGTTATTATCAGCGTAAGAGGAGGTATGAGCTCTCGCTTCTAAATTTTACATGGAGATGGGAGTGGTTATTGTAACCTAAAAATGATTAAATGCTCCTTTAACAATTGAAAACACATTCAATTACTACGTAACTTCTCTGTGATGTCTAGATACCACGGTTGATGGATATTAGACTAATGCAAAATTTGACATTTTCGCTCC
The DNA here is from genome assembly GCF_037179485.1 of Ochlerotatus camptorhynchus. Taxonomy (NCBI): domain Eukaryota; kingdom Metazoa; phylum Arthropoda; class Insecta; order Diptera; family Culicidae; genus Ochlerotatus; species Ochlerotatus camptorhynchus. The sequence continues at coordinate 532,929 of NW_027040860.1, read as the reverse complement.
AAATAAGGTCTAGATTAGCCTCCCAATGTTTTAACTGATTTGGTAAAAAACTGACTGGGCACAAACCATTTGAAGTTTATATGTGAATTACTATGGGGGAACCAAACTTTTACTTCGTAGTCTTCTATCCTTCTTCCATATTGCACCGTTTAAAATGTCTGTCTTACGGAAATTTTTCTCAGCTACAACTTTGCCGATTATTGTTTTGTGGGCAACACTGTATTCTGAAATGTGACATAGTAGCCTTGATGTTTTAGTTCTATTCTACGTGCCAGAAACACCAATGTTGCCTCCTGAGCCGTTGATTGAGCATAATCATAAGACAATAGTGACTTGAATCATTATTAAATTTTGATCCTTACATTTTATCGAAAAATAGTCTTCAACAAAGTTGAAGACTATTTTGGCTAAAAGTACAACTATCAATTTTTACAGCAGAGTAATAGGATTTTTTTTGTTTATTAATTTATTTGATAGGGCTCAACCAAATTAATGTAACAGAGCCGAGGATTTTTGTTCACAATACAATACATCTTAAAACTATAGTCAAAAGGTACAACACAATAAACATTTGATCTTCCACTATCCAATGAGCCTCGTTCACCAGAACGGGAGCCGCTTCCAGTGGTTTCATTGTATGGCAGATTCACCAACGGGGGTCAGAGCACTTTCATTGTAGCAATGGACGCAAAACGTGGTCAACACTCACACACTCATCACGAAACGGTTGCTTTCCAAAGTCGACGACGCATCAACTGAAAGAACTGCTGATGGAGAACAATGAGGAGGACCAAACGCAATGGTTGCTGCCGAGTAAACAGACGATCGCGTGACACACATTGAGAGTGGTCTGCTTCTGTCGACAGCCGAGTGAACACTGGCGTCAATTATTAGATAAATATGGACACAACATTTTGTTTTCCCAATGTAATTTCCATATAAACTTCAAATGGTTTGTGCCAAGTCAGTTTCTTACTAAATGACTTCAAATTTTGGAAGGCTAATCAGGAACCAAATTGGAAACGTTTGAACACTGTGGAGCGAAAATTTCAAATTTTGCATCAGTCTAATGGATATGTCTCTACAATTTTAATACTGGATTTAAGCTTAATTAACAGAGCCTGTAAAAAGTTTAAGCAAATTTAGGTAAAATGATTTCGTAGCGAACGGAGTCCAGTGAAATCTAGTGCATATAAAATATTTTTGAAGCTACTACAAATGAGCAAAACTTTAATAAATTGCAGGTCAGTGCAGATCAAGAAATAATAGTTATTTTGGAAAAAGGAGTTTTTCTTAAATTGATCAAACTTCAAAGATATATAACTAATAAAGCAGAAAACTATACCAATTAACCGTTAATATTTTATAACCTTGCCAATGTTGACTGGCTTAATAATCTCATATTTAAACCAGAGCCTAAAATTATTGACTGCTTATACTGAGTGTGAAAGTATTGCACTATTCAATCCATTGCCATTAAAAACAAACGATCAAACTGACGTTTGTCAGAAAACAAACAGAGCCGATCTTGATACCCGATCCAGATTGGAACTTTTTTTTCCTTTGGTTTGTTTTTTTCCGTCGATCTTGTTTTCCGTGCTGAGCACCAATGCTACCGACGTGCCAGGAAGGCAGCTCCCACACCTGGACCCTACCTATCGACCCATCAACTCATGAACCGGGGACCAACGGCTTTACTTCCCATCCGAAGGAAGGCGTGATCAGAGATGTTATGCCTCAGAACATCCCGGCGGCGCCGACTGGGATTGAACCCAGGCCTGCTGGGGTGAGAGGTAATCACGCTTACCACTACACCACCGGCGCCGTTAGATTGGAACTAAATAATAAACAAATTCGCTATTTGTTTCACGTACCCACTTACGAATTGTAGATGTCTCCACCGTACGTAAATAATGGGGTCATCCATCGTTGGTGGCACCATTTTTTTTCACATCACAAAACATTTTTTTTTTTTTCACTTCATGTGGACGTCGAAACTCATGTCAAGAATAAATTTTGAGTGAGACGTATTACTGATGCAGTATTGTTTTCGTTATATCTTGGAATTTGATCGATTTGATGAAATCCAAATTCATTATTGAGCATGATGGATTTCAATTTAAGTCTGATCCGGCTAATTCCCCGGGAGCATCTGGGGCATACCCGGAACTGATCAATGTGGTTCGCGACGCTCGAAATGGCCTCACTTGATTTGGTTATCATATTTTGAAGTTATTTATTTTGTCACATGATAGGTTTTATTCCTTACCGGTCAAATTTAGTACCATGGCTCACATTCCCCGGAACATGTTTCTGCCACATTTCCAGCATCAGTTGACCGATTATGAATCTGTTCAATAATGTTCTATTGGCGAGGATATGGGGTTCATGATACATTTCATTTGGTGATTGTTGCGTGCGATTCGTATTAGTGGTTACCGAGAAATACGACTTAGTTCCCTAAATAAATGTTTTTCAGAACTTGTCTCACCCATATCTCCGAAAATAGTAGACTGATTCTAAATTTGTTCAGCAAAATTTAATGTTATCATAATAACTTTTATTTGCTGGTAGTTTCGTTTAATTCGGTTATGTGGTTGCTGACAAACACCACTTAGTTCGCAAATTCTGCGATTTTGGGTCTTGTTCCGTCCATATCTCCGGAACCAGCAAATCGATTAAAAATCTATTAATTAACATTCTATAGAGTCATGGTACCTTTCATTTGGTGCTTGTTGCGTTCAATTCGGAAGACTGGTTGCCGATAAATACGTTTAAGAAAAGTGTGTTACGCGCTCTCAAACACACACACACATACACATACAGACAAGCTGAGTCTATTGGAAGACTATTAGAAAAAAAATCAATGTTTTTTATAAAAAAGTCTAAAGAACAAAAAAACGTGAACGCGATTTGACATAACCTTCTTCTTCTTCTTTCATTTATTTAACGTCGGTCTCTGTTCCGCAATCTAGTGCCAATCACCGACGGACATCGATTGCCATCCATTGTCAATCGAATGTGCAGGAAGGCAGCTTCCACCCCTGCGTAGGATATCGCACCCATTCAAACACACATGAGCCGAAACCAACGGCTTTACTTCCCTTCCGAAGGAAGTCGTGACCAGAGATTTTTATGCCTCAGAAAAATCCCACCGACACCACCGGCACCGGCTTGACAGAAGCAGAGTACCAGAATTTTCGGGGTACATTGACATTAGACTGGAGCTGTCAAATAGCTCCCGGGGTGGTGCAGACCGTTTGTACCAAACGGTAAAGGACGAGGCAATGAAAGAGCCAACCAAAACATTCAGCCACTCACGAAAAGGTGCCTCATACAGCTTGCTGTCGCTCACACTGCATGTGATTGAGGCATTTTTCCACAGAAAATGTAGGCTCAGTCATTCAAAACCAGTATTGGGTACCATCACGGAAGGATAAACGTGTTTACTAAGCTACTGACTAAATAATTCAGACTCTCACGAGGCAGTGAATGATGAGGCAGATAGCAGTTCATATTCATATGAAAATGACTCATTGAACCTGGCTTTTGCGCACTGCTCACAATCTCCTCTTTAACGATCTGACTGTTAGCTCGTTTGTAGAACTGTCAAACCACACACTTAGAAATTATTATTTTTACACGAGACGTAATTCAGCTTTGACGTAAATCATGGAACGTAAACAAACATGGCATGTAAAATTAAGTGTCTTAAAACTGAAACATTTGCAACTCGACGAAAAGTGCGTTTGATTGAATTGATTTTCTCGTCCGTTTCAACTGATTCTTATGTCAAAAGGGCCGCTTGCATGTGTCGGTCTCAGGGCACTGAAATTTACATGTCTTTTTCGTAGTGTGCAGTCTCGATTTGTGGATGCTACAAGATTATGTTTTTGAGTCCCAAAATGAGCCGACCCTTGGCTGAAAACCTTGTAAATAAAGTAAAAAGTCTACTTTAGTTCTTTAAACAGTTGATTTGTAGGGTAAAATGGGCTATATAATTTTTTTCCAGATTTCTTCCAGTTACAACTGGAATATAATCCTGTTTTGCGCACTGATCTTTACTAGGTTAGCAGAGGCTCCAAGATGCCAACCAAAGTTAAATTTTAATTGATCTAACCACATTCAATAATATGTATGCACACCAATATTAGTTTCAGACCATAAATGTAACTATTATTTTACCGAAAAACCTTATAGGGATTGAGTTGTTGGCATTAGTTATGGAAAGCAATGATGTTTTCGACATGAAATCTAATATCTCTGCATCATTCCAGCAATGAATCTACTTGGTCGAGACATTACCGTTTCAAATCCACTATTAAACTAATATTTTTCAATAATGTTCTTGGAAGGAAGGCATTTTCAATAATATTCACGGGGCTGTTAGACAGACTAGCCATTCACTGGGTTGTCAATCGGCTCGCACCATAAGAGAAGAAGAATAAAACAAACCTTCCGATAGCTCCTTCAATGCAAATTCGGCCAGGACTGTTTAGAGGCGCAGTTTGGCGAATGATTAAGCTGGGTTTAGACTAGGCAAGTGAATAATGATCAACTTGGCTTGAAAAGTTGAGCCTAGTTCAACTTTTTTAAATTCAAGTGAGTTGATCAAGTCAGTTGAATGGCATGGTTTACATGTTCAATTCGCGTTCAAGTCAGTTTAATTCAACTGACTTGATCAATTGACTTGCCCTGTCTAAACCCAGCTTTAATCTTCCTCATCGTCAGGCCATCATTTCAAAGGCAGCTCTAGCTGCTGCATGATGGTTTAAAACGGTGGTGGTGATAGACTCTCTAGAGATGTCTCCGTGATATCCGCATAAAACACAGGACAACTTGTTTCTTGACTGGAGCTACTTGCGGAAGGTTCCGGCTGAAGCACTTTATTTTACAGAAGTGGGCTCGGGTGTACAATGTTGATGAAATGCTTCTGTCAACTTCATTTAAAAGTGTCTGAATCATTGATTCTTTTTCATGAAACCAAGCTTGCAAATTCTCATTACAGCTAAAATGCTATTTTTCGGATTTATGAAACTATGAAATGTTTTAATGATAATTCTTATTTATAAGTTGCAAGTAGAGCAGGTAAAGTGTGTGTATGACATATAATACCTGTTGATTTAGCTTTCAGAGGGTCACAATAGCGATTAGCTGTAACGATGAGCAAAGTGCTGAGCGAGCAATCAGCGATCATACCATCGCTAGCTGTGACCTTCTGAAAGCAAAATTGACATTTTTTTTATATCATGCACAAACTTTGCCACCTGAACGGCACCGGTGGTGTAGTGGTAAGCGTGATTACCTCTCACCCCAGCAGGCCTGGGTTCAATCCCAGTCGGCGCCGCTGGGATGTTCTGAGGCATAACATCTCTGATCACGCCTTCCTTCGGATGGGAAGTAAAGCCGTTGGTCCCCGGTTCATGAGTTGATGGGTCGATAGGTAGGGTCCAGGTGTGGGAGCTGCCTTCCTGGCACGTCGGTAGCATTGGTGCTCAGCACGGAAAACAAGATCGACGGAAAAAACAAACCAAAGAAAAAAAAAACAAACTTTGCCACCTATTCCTGCTTCTTATCTACTGAGTACTTATCACTGTTTTAAAATTGATGTTTTACAGCCAACTAGTTTTATTGCGGCTACTTATAAATCAACATTGGGATGGATTGTTGGGCTTAATGAGAACAATTCATACTGTGTGATTGTGTGCTACTACAAACAGAGAGTAGCAAGTTCAAATTTGTATGTTTTGTGGAAGCTGACATTTATGCCTTTGAAGTTTCACGCTAAGGCTTCCTTAGAGTATCACCTTAAAATATTCAGATTAAAAAGTCTCTCGAGTTTTATAATATTCTTAGTAGTTTATTCGCCCTAATTTGTGCTTTTATAATTTGTTTACTGCCCGAGCATTTCCTAGTATGATTCCGTAACGAATATAGCATTTCCATTTGTGTCCCTGAAACAAGGCATCGAATGTACTATACTGCATAGAAACGACCAAGGGGTTGTGTTCCAATATATCAAGGAACTGTTTTGTTGGAATGTACTTGCAGCTTCAAGAAATAAAAGTCTCTGAAGCATTGCTACTTAAAATGAATGTTTACATATTTCTTTCAAAAAAATGTGCATCTTGTCATTTTTGTATCCAGAAAATAATTGATATTTATTTCGGGAAAAACTCATAAAACTGAGGGATTGTCTAAAAGGAAATTCAGTAGCCTTCCTGAAACAACATTTTTCATGGCTAACCATGCAGAGTTAACCGTCCAAACAAGTAGAGCTATCGTCTCCGCTCCCGAAGCATTTCTTCTGAGAAAGGGATTGGTCGATCTGCAGAGGTCCCTCGAGTCAGGGATCGCCCTATCATCTTCCGTTACCGTGAACGGGCAATATCAATCTCGAATGTATGATGCTATTTCAGTATACAACAATTGCGCAGTGATTCAGTCAGTCTTTAATAATCGTTGTTTTGCATTTGATAGGAATGAGCTTCGTTGCTGAGAAAGATCTATCAGCAGAAATCCCATATAAACCTTATATTTTATAAAGGACAATAAGCGGGCTTGTTGGTTACTCGGGATGGAAGCCAATTGGTTTCAAGCATAATAATTACACGATACACGTCTTCTATAGTTCGAAAAGGTGTATTTAATGCGAAAAATTACTTCTTTGTGCCTTTTAAAAAGTGAATTATCGTTCAAACATGAAGTAAGGAATAATTATGAAGCTGAGTTATGCAAACAACTCTACCGTTCAATAAGTTTGCTTTCATCTATAATCAAACTTTTTGAAAAGATAATTTTGAATAAAATGATGCTTCACATCAATACGAATTCATTTTTTGCAGATGAACAGTTTGGATTTTGCCGGCAATCACTCTTTGGAATATAAAAACCATTAAATGATCCATAAAATCTTGGAAAACGTTCCATAAAAAACATCCAAATGATCCATAAAACATCGGAGAAAATCCTTAAAAATTGTGAATGATCCATAAAAAAATATCAATGTGATCCATATTTTATGTAAAATTTATAAATACAATTGTAAAAATGTACCGCTAAATTTCTAAAGAATGAGCATTGAAATTGTACGAATTACCCATAAACATATTGCAATTGATCCATAACACATTCAGCAGTGAACTTTAAACTAAAGAAAGTGATCCATAAAAATATAGCCATGTTTGGATCAATGAAAGCAACTTCCTCAGAGCAGTCTCTTTTTGAACAGCTTGAAGCTGAAATAGGTTTTATTAAACTAATATAAAGTCTAAACCAATCTTAATGCTTATAATAAAACCTATTTCAGCTTCAAGCTGTCCAAAACGCGACTGCTCTGAGGAAGTTGCTTTCATTAATCCGAACATTTTGGAAGAACAACATCGGATATAACCTCAAAATGTCAGATGAATCAACACCACCGTTGAGTGAAGAATAGAACAGCGATCGAAACTGTACGCTTTGTGAAGGCCATGACCACGTAGATGATATGATCCAGTGTGATGTCTCCGATTTCTGGACCCATTATATTTGTGCTGGTAAGACAACAGCTGTAGACGTGCTCGAAGTGCACAAATATGCTGAAGGTGCCAAAAGGAACCAAGAAGTCTGTGAGTGATACCGGATCCAAATCTGGATAAGGAAGTACCAATGAGGTCAGCCTGGAGGAATCCCTAGACCAGTTTCAGCAGGAGGAAAGCGCAAAGGAGAAAGCGCTGGAGGAAGAGAAATTCCTCCATGAAAAGCGGGAGATTTCTCAAACCGAGAGTTATCTTCCATTACTCTTTCAACAAAAGTTTTGCTGGATTTAGAATTTAGGGATTCAATTATTATTTTAGCTAGGCACGCCAACGATGTAGAATGAGTTACTTACTAGTTACTTAGGGTAAATCAAGTATACAGCGTTTAGGAATAAATTGTAGGTTTCCAGATTTTAGGATCAAATTGTAGTATCTAGATTAAGCAAATATAGGGTTATTAAATTCAATATTTTCACGAATTCTACCTCCATCTAACCTACATCAGTTGCTTGTTCTCTACAAATCACTACAATTTAATTAAACGATAGGTATAGTAACAAATTTAGACAGTTAACTTAATTTAGCTGTAAAACGTGCGCTAGATGGTTTGGAATTCCACCTTCTTTTCCTCTGTTTTTTCTCGTTCTTACTCCGACCCTTTTTTAATTTGATCCATAAACCTTGGAAAATTGTTACATAGCTACGTAGCTACTCAGGTTTACTTTTAACTGCCTGTATTTTTTTAATGTCAGAAGAGCGAAACTATGGGCGAGCGTCTAGAATAAGCTTCTTAAAGAAGTTTCTAAATGAAGCTTCCATAGGAAACTTCTTCAGAATCTTCTTTTGGAAGCTAATTCTAGACGCTTGCCCGTCGCTTCGCACCTCTACCGGGCAGGACAGTAAATCTAAGTAGATATGCAGTGGAGCAATTTTCCAAGGTTTATGGATCAAAATTTCAAAAAATTGTGTCCTAAACATGAATAATATACGTCTAATTTATGGATCATGCCTGATTTTTAAGTGCGCAAACTAGATTTTTTATGGATCACTTTAGTTTAATGTTCATTGCTGACTGTTGTATGGATCAATTGCAATATGTTTATGGGTAATTCGTACAATTTCAATGCTCATTCTTAAGAAATTTAGTGCTACATTTTTACAAATTGAATTGCTTAATTTTACATAAAATATTGATAGTATTGATATTTTTATAGATCATCCACACTTTTTTAGGGATTTTCTCCGATGTTTTATGGATCATTTGCATGTTTTTTATGGAACGTTTTTGAATATTTTATGGATCGTTTTATCAATTCTAAAGGTGTATACTTAGGGCTGTCGATTTTGCCATAGGCATTCAACTACTCATCAACTCTTAAGAGCTACCAATTTCATTCGTTCAAACAAATCTGAAGGCTGCTCAACTGGAGTTGCTCTTCTAGACATAAAAAAGCATCCGACAGGGTTTGGCATGAAGGTTTGATTGCTTAATAGAAAAAAAAAGGTTTAATTTTCCACTCTTTATTATGAAATTAGTTCAAAATTATTTAACTAACAGAACTCTGCAGGTGAATTATCAAAATTCCAAATCTAATCGACTACCTGTTAGAGCAGGAGTTCCTCAGGGTGGCATTCTTGGGCCTAAATTGTATAACATTTTCACTTCGGACCTCCCTGATTTACCTTAGGGTTTCCACAAATCTTATTCGCTGATGACACAGGCATTTTCGCTAAAGGAAAAGTCTTCGTGTTATTTGCAGCAGACTGCAGCAATGTTTAGGTATTTTCTCTTCTTATTTTCAAAAAATGGAAGATTTTTCCCAACGCTTCCAAAACTCAACTTATAGTAATCCCACATAAGCCTAGAGCTTCCTTTTTTGAAACCTAGTAGTAGTCACATAGTCACTATGAACAGATCTCCAATTTCTTGGACAATTAAAGTGAAATATCTTGGATTTATACTTGACAAACCATTAACTTTTAAAGATCACATTCAGCGCATTCAAGCCAAATGTAATAAATATATAAAATGTTTGAATGCTTATATAAACAGGAGATCCAAACTTTGCCTGAAGATGATTTTGAAGTTGCCTCTCTGCTACCGAGGTACATAGGATTTCGAATGTTGAGACTTTCGAACAAATGCCAAACAAAAAATAAATAATTTCAGACAAAAATCGTTGCAATCCTCAATTGCAACAACCAATTCCCTTTTTACTTTGATAAGATTTAGTTTTAATTTTTTTAGTTTTAAGATGTCCATTGTTATACTGACATGCACGGATAGAAAACCTGTTCAAAATAAAGAATTTCCAAGGCAGTTGGTTAGTTATTGTAGTAGATGGAGTAGCTAGGTTAAAATGAAATGTAATTTTTTTTTGATTTTAGAATAAATAGAGAGTTAAAAAAGAGTTATAAAACAAAATCCTGTTTTAAACTCTCGGTTAGTATTGGGTACCAATTACTCGAGGCGGGTTCGAGGTTAATCAGTAACGAATTCGATTGGAAGGAGATAGGTAGGAAACTGGTTTCTGAAGCCTCCTTCAGATACTACTCTCGGACGGTTGACCAAATCCCGGCTGGGCAGGAGCAAGAAGCACAAAAACAGGAGGATAATAAGACACAATGGCTGGAAATTGTTGCGAAAGGAGGGGGTGGTCACATTAAACTCTTACATCAGACAAACAAAGGAATTCGTAGACCGCCTGCATGTAGGGAAGTATTTCACTTACAATGAACTCCCTTAGTAAATTTTTAATTAACCATCACTACCCAGAACGCCTTCCAAAAAACCCATATCCACCAGTAATCCACACCTGCCCCTATCACGCTAACTTCTGATGCTAATAGCTGTAATTAAAAATTAAGTTCCATTGAATTTAATTTTTCTCCCTTCTGCTGCCATCGAAACAATTGATCCGATCACCATTTACCCCTATCGTACCGTTCAGCCTTTTCCCTCTTACGATATCGTGTTGAGTTCTCCCAGAGGTATGTATGATGCTGTGTTCCGGTATCTCACACCGTACACCTCCAGGATGCTGATGCTCTGCGCTATTGTTTGCCTGTTTGCCAACGTCAATTTTCATTCATGCTTAATGGCTTTTCCCTCCTCTTTCCTGCTTCCCCCCTGAACTACTGCAGACGTCATTCGTGTATAGTTGTCCATGCATAGTCAGTCACCGTCATCCCCATGAATGTCTGTTAGTACATAGGTGTAAGTTACGTTGTTTACGTTTAGTGGAAGAACTTTAAAGTGATCGAGTGGTTTATACTTGGAGCAAAAAGTAAATCATTGTTGTCAATTCTTCGAAACCCGAAACCCCCTAGGCCACCCCGTGCCTTGGATGCTGATGATTACTCTTCCACATTTTACTGCAGAAGCTGTTGCGACAAAATCGGTGATCAGGAAATTTTCATTGATATCGCACACTCACAACGGGCAATATAATCAATGAAGAAGAGGAAAGGAACAATGGGAACCAATAACAGCAATTGCACTGGTGCTCTGGGCCGTTGCGACAACAACAACAACATCAGCTACTGTAACGATGCTATAATTTCCATGAACACCACACAGTGGTCTAGAGCTGCGATTTGCTGGTAAAAAAAAACCGTTAATGTTCTCATAGATGTAGTTCAATTTCTCTTTCAAACCGAGTCTCAAACAAGTTTTGAATTTCGCCACTCTAAACCACTGTGAACCGGAAGCAAGAGCTCTAGGTTTACCCCCATAGGCATTTCATCACGATTGGATACTATAGCAAAGCAAGGTGCTTTGTTCTTTTACCATGGACACTACCCAATGGACGAGCATGGCGGTCGGTGGCATTGCATTTGGTAAATTAAAACCGTTTCAGGCATCGGTGAGTGGTAAATTTTCGATGCACAAACCAGTGGGCAATTTATTAGCATCAAAGTGAAAATCGGGCAACTAATCGTTCGGGAGATTACAATTTACTGGCCGGAGCAATTGGGCGTGAATAATGAGTCGGATGGTTTGCAAACAATTAGTGATCATATCACCATAATTGCACCGATGATGACCGATTTTGATTGCGACTCGAAGCTGATGGAAATCATTTCAGATTGGAATTGAGAGCTTGATTTCTGGTGGAGTTTGAAATTTGTGTGTTTATCATAAGTCTGAGACTACTGGCCGAAGTTTTGAAGTAACATATTGGAGTTTGGAATAGTTTTGGGAATCTGGACACTGACGTAAAAATGCAAACCTGTGATGTGATGAACATGTGATTTTCAAGAATCTGGATTTAACATCAATATTCAAAATATTGGGATATGAAAATTTCCACGATTCTGCTATTTGTTTTTTTTTAATAGATTGTGCTGATAAAAAAAAAACACTTCTACTGAGGATTCATATTTCTAAAAAAAATTATCTATCAATGAAACAGTAATCGGTTGCTCTGTCAATCTAAATGAAACTTTTTTTTTGGCTCTGTTGTCTATAACGGCCTCTTTTCTGATTTTTATCTCTTAATCTATGAAATCTACATGAAAACTATGTTTGAACGATATTTTTAGAACAGTGTAAGGAACATTATGCCGTAGACTACACATTTGGAAAGTTCATACAACAAATACTTTAAAATTCTTCACTTTTCAAGATATCTTCGAGCATGAAACTAAGTCAAACTTCAATAAAATCACTTTGAATAGTCAACCTTTGATCATAAAGTTAGTAGTTTTTGTTGTTTCAGTCTCGAGATACAAATATTGTAAGCCGTAAATTACCTTAAAAACATAAAATTAAGGTGCTTCAACTTTTAAACCATCACCGATTTTGCTGAAAATTTGCACAGAAGTTAAAATTACCATGACAAACCGTAATCACGGTTGACCTTATGCATCCCGAACATTTCTGTTAAAATTAACAGGTATACTGTATATCTTTCCAATACTTCAAGGTGATCACCTAACATACATTGAAAGTAGAATAAGAGTTCATTTTTTTTTTGTTTATTAATTTATTTGATAAGGCTCAACCGAATTAACTTAACAGAGCCGAGGATTCCTGGTCACTATACAATACATCTTAAAGCTATAGTCAAAAGGTACAACACAATAAACACTTTATCTTCCGCTATCCAAAAAGCCTCCTCCATCAGAACTGGAGCCGCTTTCAGTAGTTTCATTGTATGGCAAATTGTTGTACACCAACGAGGGTCAGAGCGCGTCCATTGCAGCAATGGACGCAAAACGTGGTCAGCACTCACACACTCATCACGAAACGGTTGCTTTACAAAGTCGACGACGCATCGACCGAAAGAACTGCTGATGAAGAACAATGAGGAGGACCACACAATGGTTGCTGCCGAGTAAACAGACGATCGCGTAGCACACATCGAGAGTGGCCTGCTTTTGTCGACAGCCGAGTGAACACTGAATAAGAGTTCATGCTTGTTCAGGAAAAATAAAGCTTATTCAGCCTCTATTCAGCTCACATTGATTGTTGGTCAGGCATAACACTGAAGTTCTAGAACTATTCAACAATTCAAATCACGTCTCTTAAAAAAAATTTCATGACACCAACATGGGCTAATGCCAGAGAGATCCACCTGTACCAATCTGGTTCCATACACGTCCATTATCATCAAGACTAAATAAGCTCACTAGCAGGCCAATGCAATCCAAACTGATTTTGCAGCTGCTTTTGATAAAATCAACCATTAAATCTCTGGTTTATTGCGAGATTGGCTTAAGTCTTATCTGGTTGGTCGTTCAATTTCGGTTGAAATTGGTAATACTATATCAGAACCATTTCATGTCACATCTGGTGTTCTACAGGGCAGTCATATTGGACCTTTTATATTCTTGCTGTACCTGAATGACGTCAACCTAGTGCTCAAATGTTTTAAGCTCTCGTATGCCGATGACTTCAAAATCTATTATGTAATAACCCGTCAAGAATACACAAATGTTTGTTTGTTTCCAAATGGTGCGCAACTAATCGCATGAGTTTGAATGCCAACAAATGCTCAGTAATTTTTTTGGACGTAAACGCTATGTCATTTCATTTGATAACACCATTACCGGAGTATCTCTAAAGAGAGAATTTACTGTTAAGAATTATGGTGTTCTCTTAGTTTTGAGTCTTAATTTTAAAGATCATGTAGGATATATAACCTCCAAAGCTTCTAAATGTCTGGGCTTTATTTTGCGTGCTGCATTAGAATATGCAGTTGTGGTCTGGGCTTTTTACTATCAGAACAGCATACAACAAGTAGAAGCTGTCCAACATAAGTTTATTCACTTTGCTCTTTGGCGTCTCTCTAGATATGAAGATCGTTGTAAATTAATTGACTTTGACCTACTGGAGGTTCGTAGGAAGGTCACTAAGACTTCTTTCATATCGGATGTTGTTCAATCTCACATAGATTGTCCTGCAATGTTACATGAGTTGAATTTTGATAATCGTCGACGTACCCTCCGTTCTCACCAATTTATTCGTATATTGACATTGCGTACTAAAGGGTGATACGGTCAAAATTTGGTCAAGGGAAAACGCGTGTAAATCGGTGAAATCGTTTATTTAAAAAATCAAATTAAATTTCTTTTTCAAGTTCAATTAGTATAAAATTCAGGAAAAATATTCAGTTAGGCTTCCGCTTTTCCAAATCCGAATTGCCGGGCCTTACGCTTGACTCCTGCCATCAGATTTTGTACAGCCACCTTGTCCACCTTCTTCGCCGCAGAAAGCCAGTTTGCCTTGAACTGCTGCTCGCCCTTAGCAGTTTTTTTGGTCTTCTTTAGGTTCCGCTTGACAATAGCCCAGTATTTCTCAATTGGGCGGAGCTCTGGCGTGTTGGGAGGGTTCTTGTCCTTGGGAACCACCTGCACGTTGTTGGCAGCGTACCACTCCATGGCCTTTTTACCGTAATGGCAAGATGCCAAATCCGGCCAAAACAGTACGGAACAACCGTGTTTCTTCAGGAAAGGCAGCAGACGTTTATTCAAACACTCTTTCACGTAAATTTCTTGGTTGACAGTCCCGGAAGCTATGAAAATGCTGCTTTTCAAGCCACAGGTACAGATGGCTTGCCAAACCAGATATTTCTTTGCGAACTTTGACAGTTTCATGTGCTTGAAAACATCTGCTACCTTTCCCCTTCCTTTTGCCGTATAAAACTCCTGTCCCGGAAGCTGCTTGTAGTCGGCTTTGACGTAGGTTTCGTCGTCCATTACCACGCAGTCAAACTTCGTCAGCATCGTCGTGTACAGCCTCCGGGATCGCGCTTTGGCCGTCGTATTTTGTTTATCATCGCGATTTGGAGTCACTACCTTCTTGTAAGTCGATAGTCCGGCTCGTTTTTTGGCTCGATGCACGGTTGTAGACGATACACCCAGCTTATTTGCGGCATCTCGGAGAGAGAGGTTAGGGTTTCGCTTGAAACTACCGGCAACTCTCTTTGTCGTCTCAGCGGCTTCCGGTTTTCGATTTCCCCCCGATCCAGACTTCCTGGCTGTCGACAGACGTTCCCCAAACACTTTAATTACATTTGTAACGGTTGATTTGGCAACTTTTAGCGATTTTGCCAACTTTGCGTGCGAGTAGCTCGGATTTTCGCGATGCGCGAGCAAAATTTTGATACGCTGCTCTTCTTGCTTGGACGGCATTTTGACAACTGAAGAGTGAATTCCAAAATCAAAAAAGGAGCAACATTCTACACACACACACCTTCAAAATGAGGGGTGTTCAGGTTATTTAAATGCAAAATTGAAAGAAATACGTCAAGTTGATATTGACCAAATTTTGACCGTATCACCCTTGAATTATGGCTATAATGAGCCTTTTAGTAGTATGTGCCGTGTGTTCAATCATTATTACCATGTCTTTGACTTCCATCTATCACTTTCAACTATTAAAAATAGGTTCCGTGAAGTGCTCAATTAGTAAATTATGGGTATTAGAAATAGAATAAGGAGATATTTTGTTTAATCTAAAGTCTTAATACTGTCTGTAATATTCTGTTCTGTTGATGCAAAAAGATGAAAATGTTTTATGCCCATTTGAAAAAAAAAAAAAAAACTTTTGAGTAAGTTCCACTCAAAAGGGATTTTCCCTGCTCCCAATAAAGAATAAGGAATAAAGACACCTATTTTTTTCCTTGATTTTTTTTCGTCAATCTTGTTTTCAGTGCTGAGCACCAATACTACCGACGCCAGGGAAGCAGCTCCCACACCTGGATCCCACATATCGATCCATCAACTCATGAACCGGGGACCAAAGGCTTTACTTCTTTTCCGAAGGAAGGCGTGATCAGAGATGTTATGCCTCAGAACATCCTGGCGGCGCCGACTGGGATTGAACCCAGGCCTGCTGGGGTGAGAGGCAATCACGCTTACCACTACGCTGAATAAAGACTACTAGGTTGATGATAAATTATTCAAAAGACCTTCAGGATCTTTCAAAGGTCTTAAGAAAGCCCTCTGAAGATGTTTCCAAGACTTTAGAATGACCAGGTATTATTCTGAAGATCTGGAATCATCAAATCATCTATCTCGGATATCCTTTTATGATAGCAGGTTGCTCAGAATTTATTCCGAAGCCCTTCAGAAACCCACAAATCTTAAGAAACCCCTTTGAAAATTTATCCAAAATTTCAAACTGATCAGGCATTATTCTATAGATCTAGAACTGTTCAACAATTCAAATCACGTCTCTCAAATATTTTTTTTCATGATACCAGCAGGTTGCTCGAACATTATTCCAAAGAACTGCAGGATTTCAAAGATCTTAATAAGGACCTCTGGATATGTTTCCATGACTTCAGGGTGATCATTCTGAAAAACTCTTGAACTCTAATTCAAATCAAGCTGTATTTGATCATCATACTGAGATCCTACAGGATACAATAGAATGTTTTCGAATAAATTACGGTAAAGGACCATTGAAGCTACATGACATTGACTCAATATTTCGTCGTAACAGAAGGTACACCGTAGTAGTTGACAATGCACTCGTTTATCATACACACACGTATCCTTCCGGTCAGGTGTGCTTTTCTTTTCAGTATCTTTCTAAATATTGCCATCATCAGTTAGGGTAGCTGTACCAGTTCCTATGTTGGTGTGTTCCTATTGTAACCAATGGAAATTCCATATGCCATAATCGAAACACACCATAATAGGAACGTATAGCCTTCTTGACTTATCATCGAAACCTTCAGAAAAATTCAAATCATATATTCATTTTATTCCAAAGGTCTTAATGAGGACTTCTGGATGTTTTTAAAAGACTTCTGGATAATGTTCTGTTCAGAAAAGGGAAATTCCGAGAAATTCAAGGAAAAAAAACTAACATAATTTCAGAGAAGTTCCTGGAATTTCAAAGATTATCGTGTCATTCTAGACAACCTTATAGATGTTGAAATATTTCTTTAGAATTTTTCGGAGCTTCAGAGACACTCACAATACCTCTGTAAAAGATTTAAAATATTCGTAGAACTCTAGCAAAACTTATTAAATTTTTTTCAAATTCATAGAAGTTACCGGAGTTTTATAGAGATTCAGAAAAGTTTACGAAGCTTCGAAGAAGTTCTTGGTATTTTCGAGTGATACATCAAACATCAGTGCAGCTCACAAAATGTACTTCCAAGAAGTGCACGGAACACGGAATTTTGCGATTCTTTGTATAATTATAGACAATAGACATTTCGAAAATCTGATCAAATCACGTATTATTCTCGAGCTTACCTCTTTGAATGTTACAATTTAAATATATCCAAAAACAAATGCTCACAGTGGGGTACAGGTCGGTCATAAATCGATTTCTTTTTTCATGTGAATAATGTTCATGCTTTGCCTTAAACTAGGAAAATATATTCCATATAGAGTCGTTTCCAAATGTTTAATTACTATTACTATTCGCGCTGATAATTTGAAAGTAAAATTGAAGGATTAGTGTATTTAAAAAATATGTTTTTGTTGAATATTGACACCTTGATTGTTCTACAACTCTGAAATATTTGAATATTATCTTTTATAATCATATTTATATCAAATATGTGAACCAACAGTAGCTGGTGAGCTTGGCGTTTTGGTTAGAATCCATACCTCTCACGCCAAAGTCACGAGTTCAAATCTCACCCCCAGACAAGTAACGAATGACCCAAGAGCGTTTAAGTGACTATAATAAAAAAAGGAACTATTCACATGTCTAGCTGGACTCTACAGAACTAAATATTTGCTAAATAGCCTATTTGCTTAATTACCTGCGCTTTGATCAGACTACGAATAGGGCCTCGTTGTGTCTGGTTGGTCGTGTCCAGAGTTGAAAAAATCATGAAAAAATCACCAGCATTCAACTATAAAATGATTATTTCATCCATAATGAACTTTGATGAATTTTAGTGATTTTTTCAGCCCTGGTCGTGTCACATTTCGAGTATGAGTGGATGTCTGCAGTTTTCTCAAAAGTGCCTGAGTAAAATGCAAGAATTTTCGATAATTACCCGTAGTTGCGATAGTGAAGATGAAAACCCCTTATTTTCGTTTATGTCCGGACGCATTTGTCATAAAGAAACCTTTTTATTTGATTTTGTGTGGGGATGGGTTTCGGGTGTGGTTGGGCATACGGGTATTACTATTAAGTTAACGTTAGGATAAAGTTGAAACATTGGGAATTTTTTTTTTCGTTGATTTGTTTTCCGTCGATCTTATTTTCCCAGCTGAGCACCAATGCTACCGACGTATTGACCCATCAACTCATGAACCGGGGACCAACGGCTTTACTTCCCGTGATCAGAAATGTCATGCCTCAGAAAATCCCGGCGGCGCTGACTGGGATTGAACCCAGGCCTGCCGGGGTGAGAGGCAATCACGCTTACCACTACACCGCCAGCGCCGCTAAACATTGAGGAATGTATCGCATCAGTTTGAGAAGTACTTCACTTCGTAACCGATGAACCATTCTGATGGCCCACATTACCTTGCAGGCGCCGTGGGTTGGCAGGGTCCAATATGGGTTAGTTTGATTAGTAAAAGTACTTTCAGTGAAAACTGTATTTTGAGCTTTTTCTCCTTATATTTTTTGATAACATGTTGGTGTTCACTGATTCAAAGAATATATGAGATAAACTTTGAGCTGTCCATAGTTGGACTTTGTTGAACTTGAGGTGCTTGCACAACATTTTATGTGAGTATCCAAGTAGCAGTATAATCACAAAATAACTTTAAATGTAGGTCAAGAGTGAGACAATGTCACTGAGATACGATATGGCTAACAGGTAACAGAATCAACGATATTTAAACATGCGCATTCAATCTCGACGACTTCTAATTTTGCATCCTTCACATATGCATCTACGCTTCTATATTAAGAATCAACTTAGTTGTCATTTATTTTCAGCAGATTAAAATCGAATCGCATATTTTTGAAGACGTTTTGCTTCTGATTATCTGATTATTATATTACTATATATATAAAAAAAAAATCGGAATGAGGAGGGACCATCAGGGCACCCAATTGAAGCGATTTGGAAGCCGTCAACTCTCTGGTGCTAACATTTCGTGGATAAAGGGTGGGCTCTTCTCCCCATTTATTGGGGCACCTTCCTGTTGGATGGATCGTTTTCTGACTAATTGGCTGATCAAGTTGTTTGAAGGATATTCTTAACTGGTCCCAGGGAAATGAATAGGTGAATTGCCTATCAATCCATCCATTAGGCCCTTCATACAGCGATTTGCTGATGACAATCAGAAGTTATTAAGCTTGATCAAGTTCAACAGTGAGGAGAGCTCACAGCTATTGGACTAGTTTCCGTGCTACAATGAGTTTTAGACCACTATCATCATTACAGCATCATCATCATCATCATCATCATCATCATCATCATCATCATCATCATCATCATCATCATCATCATCATCATCATCATCATCATCATCATCATCATCATCATCGTCATCATCATCATCATCATCATCATCATCATCATCATCATCATCATCATCATCATCATCATCATCATCATCATCATCATCATCATCATCATCATCATCAATAGCCTCTTTTCTTTATTTTTAAATTTTGTGGAAACCATTTTGTAGCTATAGTGTGCTGCAATAAGAACAATCAATAAACGTATCAATAAAAACATATCCACTTGATAGGATTTTTCTCTTCTTTTAGAATACGGCTATAGAATTTTGTGCAAACGTGCGCTAGCTTAGTAATTTTTTATGTAATTTCTATTGGTAAAATCGTAGATGGTCCTTACAATCACTCATAGAAGCAATTGGGTTCTTTAATTTGGAAAAAAATTATCGGTATTTATAGATTATCTGAAAAAGCTTTGTTTTCTGAGCATAACGATATTTTTTCCGACCCCATTTACATCCATGTCGATTTTTAAATCAAGATTTTAAGCAAAATAATCATTTCACTGTTTGACACAAGCCTAACAAAATGACAGCTCGCTCCCATACAAAGTACTTTCAAGGGGCGCTAAGGTGGTGATTTTTCCTAATGTAATCACACTTATTTAAAATAGTTCCAGTGCTCCAAAAGTGATGAAATTTTGGATTTCGTTTCCATTTGTAATGCAGATTACGAAAATGCAATAACCTCATTACCACTAACGAACCCAATTGTTGAATGAGATAGGTACCGTATGCGTGATAATGTTTGCACCATCGTACAAATAAGCTTCCCGTTTCACCTGTGCAGACAATGCCTTGGTTTTATTTGCATGCACGTAGCCTATAGCTCATACCATAGTAGGCTGTGTATAAAAGAAAATGATTTACTTAGTTTGACAGTTGCTCCATGACGAAGTGGCTGCGTATTCGTGATTTGTCCCACGCGCAAATGTCGCAAAAAGACATTTCAATCGCCGTGAGAGTGTCCCGGTGGACCGTTAAAAGGGTTTTAGATCGACAAAAGAAAGGACAACTATCCGCGAAGGTGGCCACAGGTCGTCCGAGGTCAGCTCGGGTTCCGGGGGGTATCGCTACTATCAAAAGGAAGATTCGGGTGAATCCAGTGCGTTCAATAACGAAAATGGCAAAGGTACACATGATCAGTGACTTTACGGCACGGAAGATCGTAAAGGAAGATTGCGGGGCGAAGTCGAGGGCACGGAAAAAACTCTCATGATTACCAACCGCATCCGGGAGCTACGAGTCGAACGATGCAAGAAAATCTTGAACTGCATTAAACGAAAAAATCAGGTAATCCTGTTCACCAACGAGAGCATGTTTACCGTCGATCCCGTATCAAATTCCAGAACCGACCGGTATATTAGTTCTCTTCCGGTAAAAGACGTGGCCGACGAACACAAGATCGTGTATCTGACCAAGCATCCTGCTAGCGTTATGGTGTTTGGATTGGTGGCTTCCATTGGCAAAAAATTTTACCCGGTGTTCCAAAAGGCGACAAGGTCAACACGGAGGTCTACATCGGGATTTTAAGTAAGTATGTTCTTCCGTGGATCAAAGAACAGTACGGTACGAAGCCAAATGTTGTATTTCAACAAGATGGGGCTCCGTGCCAC
The DNA here is from genome assembly GCF_037179485.1 of Ochlerotatus camptorhynchus. Lineage (NCBI taxonomy): Eukaryota > Metazoa > Arthropoda > Insecta > Diptera > Culicidae > Ochlerotatus > Ochlerotatus camptorhynchus. The sequence continues at coordinate 511,892 of NW_027040860.1, read as the reverse complement.
ACCTCGAACCGCACTCAGAAGTGGTTGCAGGAACATCTTCCATACTGGGCGAAGGATATGTAGCCGCCATCCAGCCCCGATCTTAATCCGCTGGATTACTCAATATGGCGCGTCATGAAGGCCAATGTCTGTTCTAAACGTTACCCGAGTACAAGCCTCAGACAAACATTGACCCATACCTGGGGAGAAATGAATCCAGACTACATTATTAGAACCTGCCGTGCATTCCGGAAGCGCGTGGAGGCCGTCATTGCAGCAAGGGGAAACTCGATCGATGATTAACATAGTTTAAGACTCTGAGAAACATCTCCCCTTTGAATAAATAAAAAAAAACTCGTGAACGAAATTTTTGAGATTTTTTTAATTTTGGCATTGCTCAATGGTACAAACATTATCACGCATACGGTAAACAAAATTGCCTCATTAAATTTTAAAATATAAAATCGTCAAAAATTATGAACATTGAGTAAAGATTTAAATTATTTTAGCAGAAAAACATTTAGTTTTGTCATTTACCTTATTTTCCGCATTGTAATTTTTTTTTAACCAATCTAATGCAATGTTTTATTTTTCGATTATTATCATCAAATCTTAAAAAAATACTCATTATTCGATAGCCCAAGCACATTTCAACAATAAAGAGATGGATACATAATTATGACCGACTTTTGTATGGAGCCACTCCACTGGGCTTTGGTAGTCTTTAGCCTTTTTTAACTTGAGTTTTTTAAAAAATTATAATTTTGCTGTCCATCATTTCTCCATCTTGACCTATAGTGCAATAGATGGCATTTTTGTCCCCTAAAACATATCAACAAATAAATATAAATACAAAAAATCATTCTTTGAGATAAATTGTTTTTAAGATTTTATTTGAAATTGAAAAAAATGGGTATTTTTTTTGGAGTGCATATTTTTTTCGAATAGTCTCATCCATTGTCTGCAATATTACCCAAGACACTAAACCGATCAGGCAAACAGTTTTCGAGTAAAAAATTTCTGAAGATAAGCTTGATATTTTTCTATATGCCCTTTTCAAAAATAAGGCTGGATTCAAAGTGGTGATATGAAGAAGAAAAATGGCATTGTCAGTCATAAAGAAACGTTTTTGCAAATTTTCAACCAAATCAAAATAAATACAAATAAACCGATTTGCAAATTCGTAGGGAATTGCTCTACCTATTCTTTGTTTACCTTTCAAAGTTGCATATATAGTTGTTAAGTTTACCTGTCAAAGTTGCATATAGTTGCTGAAAAATCAATACGCTACAAGTCAATACGTTAAATTTGTGAAGTCTCAGCTGTAGGCTCAAGTAAGTATGGTAGATCCAAAACGGCAAATGAAATGAAAGTTACTGTTGGGACGTAATAACTATGAAGATAAAGAATAATAAATCAATATTTCGAAATGAAGAATCATTATATCAAAGGCACGCTTACATCCCTGGTGACAGAATTCTGAACTGAATTGTGCACCATCCAATAGTTCTTAACTATTTGAAAAACTTTGACAAAAGCAGCAAGTCACGCGGTACACCAGTGCCACCTGGTGAGGAAACTCTTTACTGATCTGCTCATCACACGGCCGATGAAAGTAACCCAAAATTCACTCAGTTACTGAGTTACTCTCATTGGCCGTGCATTTTTGAATTTGAATAACTGAATATCTTTCCCGGCGATAAACTAGCGTCTGGCTGAAAATCTCCTTAATGAATATCTGAAAAACGAAACCCTTCCATCTAATTTTCCAGAAGTTATAACAAGTAATTTGAGGTTAAACCGTACATTCCCGTTGCCTGGTGTGAAAGTTCTTAACTAAACTTTCCACCGTCCAATACACTGCAAAAAAAAACCTTTCTCAGAGAGTGAGTCACTTTTGCTTTATGATTTTTCAATAAATAGTAGTACGAAAACGTAATTTATGATCTTATGACGACTGACCCGATGTTTAAGAGAAATGGTGTTCTTTTTTAAGCTCATTACAATTTTAACTTTTTGAATATTTGGAACCATGGACACTTCACAATTGACAAAAATAGTTGAACAAGAACTTTTGGTCAAATATTTGAGCTTATAACTAGTACTATTTTTTTAAATTTCTGAACAGGTAACAATATTTGAGACATTCTATATCGTTATCGATGCAAAAATAAAATTTAAAAGTTAGTTAACAAGAAATTTAAATGTATGACCAAAGGTTATTAATTTTAAAGCTTACATGTTTTTAAATACTCTTAAAGTTTGCATTTTTTTGCAAAAAAAAATTAAATTATTGAAGACATACTTTTTAAGATATTTCAGTTTTACACTTTTTGAATTTTTACTCAAAATAACAAAACAAAAACAAATGACCGTTTTTATTTTTCCCAGAATTACTTTACTTTTCTTCAGACGTCATTTCGTTCAGGAGTGACGGTTTAGTGCTACAATGTATTACAAAATTAAAATGACGTAATTTTGAAAAAAAAAAATCAAGATTAAAAATGGCCGAATTTCGCCAAAAATGCAAATGATTGCCCCTTACACATAATTATTCAAAATTTCATGCAATTTGGAGAATTTCTAAACCTAAATTTTTATTTTGGCCTGGAACTGGTCTCGAAAGACTTCTGGAGTCATTGTGTAAGATTTAATATGAATCCAGAAGTATATCGAGACCAGTTCCAGGCCAAAATAAAAATTTAAGACTCGAAATTCTCCGATTGGCATGCAACTTTGCTGATATTTTTTTCAGTCTACTAACTTGCGTATACTTTCTCATTTTATTTATTTTCAGGTAAATATGCTACCACAATCACAGGAGAGGAAGAGTACACTGTCACTGATTGTTTCAACGGTCATAAAAATGATTAACACAACATTTCGAAAGTAGCGTCCAAAGGAACCCACAGTTTTTAGCAATTTGCTACACACCTTACCAATGGCCACACATCCCCAATGTCGCTTGTGCACTGCACGTCGCTTGTTTCTTCATAACTTCCCTAGCTGTTCCCCACGTCCTCACGTCCATTCTTAAATGTTCGGTACACCAATCCAACACCCAACACCAAACAAAAGCGTACAAACAAAAATCACAACCGTTCCAGAAGACCCACAAACATTTAACTCTTTAATCAAACCACAAAATACCTCATGAACCCGCTTCTTCCTGGAAAGTAAATGAACCGCGTTTCGCAGCCAAAAAATTTAGAATTGCATTGTTTCATCTGAAAACGAAAACCCAACTCCCCTTCTCTCTCGCGTTGGATAGGTATTGTACTCGGGCCATGCATTCATCATGAAATCCGTCGGGTAAACAGGTATAATACGCCCCCTTAAGGAAAACCAGCTATGTTTCTACCATTCTCATTTTTATTAACGGAATAATCACGTATTTCCGTTGCTCTGGAAAATAGAAATAACCTGTAATTGTTAATTATTCTTTTGTGGAAGTTAACATAGAACAAAAGATTTATTATCGAAAACACTAAAATTTCGGGTTCTTCAATTTGGCAGGGCTGTACTCCCCATCTATCAATTAATATACACTCACAACACAGAGACTGTAAGCTCTATTCTAAACGGATAGTACACCACTCACAAAAGGTGTGACATGCCTCAGAGCATTAGCTTAAGATGTCTCATACGGCACATAGGGTAGAGCACTACTTCGTCGTAATCGTCCATTTCCGAACTCACTTTTTCTGCCTTCATCCGTAGGACGAAGAAAACCCAATGACGTTTCAATGCGTTTGGACAAATCGAATTGAAACTCGTAGGACGAATTTGGAATCAAGAGATTTCAAACAATATCTCAACAATGTGTGGCTCTTCATCAAACTCAACGGTACTTATGGAAAGAAGAACAAATTTAGAAGTCATCTTTGATAGACACATTTCATTTATTGTTAAATCCCGTTCAATAAAGAGAAGTAAAGTGTGGGTTGTGCTCAGTAAGACGGAAATTCGATCAAAAACCATAAATGGAGTAAACACTTTTTCAAATTTGTTTGCCAAAATGACGTAAAAAATGTCACAGGAAAGGTGCTTTTAAGGATTAATATTTGGATTTATTTGCGACAATTGCTAGCCTTCAAACTTGCCCATCAGAGTTCTCCCATTAAATACTTGACTTGCCCATCAGTATTGTATTTATTTATTTGTCGTCAATCAGTGTAGACCGTTTTACAATAGTGCTGTTGCCTTACATGCTATTTTAAAACATACGTTTTATTTGAAATTGTCAGTAAATGTAGACTGTCTTAAACTTAACGAGATGAAATCCTAGCAGTTAGTGTTCTCCTTACTGTATCTTTAGACATCGTTTGATCTATATGCTCACAATAATTATTATACACTCTCATCATTCTATTAATTGGTCCATTTTTACCATAATTCGTTCTGTGAGGTGACAGTTGAAATACATTTCGAGTTCTTAACATGCGTGATGGTACGTAAAAATTTAATCTTGCTAATATTTTTTCTGAATTTACGCGTTGTGAGATAATATCATTGACAAAGGAAATCATGGAAATTTCTCGTCGTTTCTTAAGTGTTTCAATGTTTATCAACATGCAACGGGACTCATAAGAAGGAAGGGGAAAAGAGGTCCAGCCTAGTTTCCTAAGAGCAAATAACAAAAATTGTTTTTGAACTGATTCCATACGATTTATATAAGTTTCATGGTATGGAGCCCAAACCACACTGCAATATTTGAGAATTGATCTCACGTAAGCTATATAAAGTGTTTTGATGGTATATGGGTCTTTAAAATGATAACTAATTTTTTTATGAATCCCAACATATTATTTGCTTTGTGAATTGTGGTATTCACATGATCTACAAATGTCAACTTCGAGTCAAGAATTACTCCTAAGTCCCTAATTTTATCGCACCTTACAACCAGCTGGTTTCCTAGAGTACAAGTAAAACCTAGAGTAGTGTTTTTTCTGGAATATGATATAATATTGCATTTTTTAACATTAATATCCAGCAGACCTTTAACGCACCAGTTGTAGAAAACATCAATTTCATTTTTTAAATGTAGCAAATCAGAATTGTCAAAGATTTCCATGTACAGTTTCATATCGTCGCATATATGAGCACATTTAAACGATTTAACACAAACTTCACGTCATCCACAAATAAAATAAATAATAAAGGACCTAAATGAGATCCCTGTGGAACTCCCGAGGTAACATTAACTGGCGAAGATATTTTTCCTTTAAAGCGGACCATCTGTGTTCTTTCTGTCAAGTATGATCCAATCCATTTTAAAAGTGTACTTGTCATACCTAAACGTTTTAATTTAAAAAGAAGTAAGGGAATGTCTACTCTGTCAAAGGCCTTACTAAAATCAGTGTATAAGGTTTCAACCGTATTGCCTCTATCCATTGCTTCAATAGAAAAGTTTACAAATTCCAACAGATTAGTAGACGTTGACCGACCTTTAAAAAAACCATGTTGATTATTTGAAATACGATGCTTAACCTGGTTAAATATTTTCTGGTTAACAATTCCTTCAAACATTTTAGGAATGCATGACATAATTGCAATGCCTCTATAGTTTTTAATATCTGACCGTTTGCCAGATTTAAATATTGGAACTAAAAATGATTTCTTCCAAATTTTTGGAAAATTACCTGTTTTGAGAGATAAATTGTAAATCCAAAACAATGGTTTAATAAAATTTGTTGCTATTTTTTTCAATAAAAATGGAGGTATTTCATCAGGACCAGGTCCTTTGCCGGCATCGAGACTTTCAGGAGTCATAAAAATTTCTTTAACAGTGATATTATTAACTGATACGTCATTTTTCTCTTCATGTAGGTAAGAAAAATAGTTCAAATCGAGAGCATTACTGGATTTCTTATATGTGTTTTGGAAAAAAACGAGCAAATAGGTTACAAATATCCTCTCTATCAGTGCTATCAAACTCTTCAAACTGCATTCGTGATGGGAAAGTACATGACTTCATTTTTTCGTTCGCGAAGTTAAAGAACGTTTTGGGATCAGATTTTATATTGTTTTCTACTCTTGAATTGTAATTCTCATATGCTGACGATATTTCTGCCTCAAGTGCTCCGCAAATTTCAACGTATTTTTCTAAATTTTGTGACGTTTTAAACTTTTTATAGGCCTTGTGTGCTTTTTGCTTCCTGTTTTTAATATTTCTGATTTCTTGTGAATACCACACAGGATATTTGGTGCTGTTCACTATTCTCTTTTGTCTTTTAGGAACGAATTCTTCAATAATATTGTATAAGTTAGTATAAAATATGTCAACAGCCTTGTCCATGTTGTTTTCATCTTTTAAAAGGTTTTGCCAACTTATGTTATTCAGTCTGTTGTTAAATTCAGGAACATTTGCATTTTTAAAATCATAAACTAATTCAAAATCAACAACGCTTGGGCGTGACCGATGCGCGTCTGTGAACACTGAGTATTCAATAGCCGTATGAAATTTTTCATTCTTCCATAATGGAACTGCTGCTTCTCCAATACAAAAATCTTCTGTACAATTAGTAAACATAAGATCCAAATAGGAATTGAGCTGGTTACGAACATGGTTAATTTGATGAAGTCCCAAGTGGCTGCTTTTATCAAAGATGAATTGCAAAGTATCGTTTTCACCTACAATTGGTAACAACAGAGAATCATTATCACTATCCTGAATAAAATTAACAGTATTCTGGTTAAAATCTCCATAAATATGAATTTTGGTTCTTGGATCTTCTCTTTGAATTTTCAGTTCTGCAGCAGTGAAAAACTTTTCGTAAGCTGGTTTTTTGGAAAAGTGTGGAGGAAAGTAGACAGAAGCGAAAAGATGTTCTTCGCCGTTTATTAAAAGTTTAACCCACACATCTTCAAATTATTTTTGGCTTTCACTAACAATTTGTTCAGCTTGAAATGTAGCATTCACAGCAATAAGTACACCACCACCTGATTTTTTACCTGATAATGATAAATCGCGGTCACATCGAAATATTATGTCTGAATTCGTAGAAATGAAAAGAGGCCATTTGCTCCAGGGGGACGTTTTACACCTTCCTACCCTAGCACTGCACCCGTGCGTTTTCCTTCGACGAAATTCACTCAACGAGTTTCCATTTGCTTCCTCGGAATGGAAAAACAAATACTAAGCCGGTTTGGGGGGTTTGATTCCTTGCCGCAAGAGGATTTAAGTACTGCGAAAGATCCAGCTGCTGGGAAAAATTCCCCGATGTATGTCGAGTTTCATCTTTTTGAGCCGATTTCGGAAGAACTCCAACTGGTCTCGAAACTTTTCCCAGCTGCCGCATGAGGCTGTGAATGCGTAGGCGAGGGATTTTCCCAAATGAACGTCAACAAATTCCACCTCTGATTTTGTGCCTAACAGCACAGCAATGCGTCGGAGAGATTATCCGGAGCAATTTCAATTGCTCCTGCAAGTCGGTTGTAAGCCAGAATTATGGATATAGAGCAAAAATCCCAAAACAGCATGAGATTATTGAGCTATTGTTAAATCCGAAATGCAGGATCAGTTCAATCAGTTCGAAACAGTCGACCAATATTGGTCTTCTAAGCCTATTGTTAGCCCTATATCTGATTTATTTTGCAAACATTGTTGGGCAATCCAACCATTCCGAGAAGGATCATCACAAAGTTACCTTCTTCCCAATAAGTACTTGGTTTTTGTTCGAAACATTCCCTCAACTTTAACAAAAAAAAAAGTCCATATAAGAACCACTTCCTTTTGTAATTACGCCTTACGGGTTGTAAAATTGCCCACGAAAAGTTCAGCTCAGAAAAAAATAAACGTAATTCAGTTCAACCACCGATCTCGCCCTCGCCGAAGCCGCTCCTGCAATGTGTTCGAGATTAATTGGCGCCGTAATCTGTTTTCCTCGAGTTCATTTGTTTCCGAGGGTCGTACTGGTGAATGGTTTTTGGTCCAACTTGTACTCGATTATTTAACCGAAGACAAGCGGAAAAAAGGCGGCACTGAACTTCGCCAGCGGAAACCTCAACACAAAGCCATAGCCATTCTTTACACCCCATTTGACTTTTAGAGAGTCGTCTAACAACACATACATACACACACACACACACATACACACAACTTTGCCCTGTAGTTTGTACCATTTGCCTTGAGGACCACCAAGAAAGAAACGACAGTTGATTGTTTTTGCTGTTTGTGCTTTGTATGCTGTAAGATCTTAATTCGCGTGCCCTTTAACTGCTGTCACTGCTGAATGTTTATTATTTAACTGAAATTTAATGTTACACTACGTTCCATGTCGGAGTTCCTTCGCAGAGAAAAGTCACTTTCGATTATTTTTTTCGAAGGATGACCCAATACGCAACGACTACACAGCATCAGCAGCCAGTTAGCACTAAAAACAGAAACGAGGAGCGCACGTTTGGAGAGTAAATCAATTCAAATGGAAATAATTATTATTTTATTGCCATTAATTTTTACGCCACAATCACAAATGAGTGCTTGCCTTGTGAGGAGTTCACTTTCGCCCCGATCCGTGGGCGGTCGGTTCCGATGAAAAAGCTATATTTTTTTGTGTGGAGCTCTTCAAGCTTTTCCATTTGTGATGACCTTCGCATTTGATTGGCGGTCGTATGATAATTTCATGTGTGTGTGTGCCGAAGACGAATGGATTGATGATTGTTTCCTTTGTATTGCATTATTTTGAGAACAGGAGCCATACTGAGGGAGGAAATTATATTTGCTCGTAAAAAAGTTTGATTGGCAATCATACGATAATTGGACAGCCTATAATGGCATATCCGTCCCATATGGAGTTTCGTCAATTTTGAGATGACAGCGTGATTCACAATCAAGGGGCATGTACTTTTATTTCATGTGATAAAATTACAACTTTGATCTTGAAAAACGTGAAAACAACATTAAGGCAGTTTGTCCAAGCAAAGCAATGTAATCGCATATCAGTGCCATTCTAAAATTCAATACCGTTCATGTATAACAAATCATGCAAGCATCATTGCATATGATTTTACCTCGAAAAAATTATCAATAAATTTACTAAGATTTTACAATATTTGCAAGGAAATTGCAGCTCGTAACATCGACTGCCATTTTCTCAATGCCTACTTATTCGATATGGGACTGATATGCGATTATAGGCAAGATTCAAACGAAGAAAAACGTTACCCCGTGACGTTTCCTGAACTCCCAAATTTGCCACGTTGTCAACTTTCTTGACTGACCGCAGCTCCTGGTTCTCCTATGTGGCAAGATGTTCACGTTTATTATATGTATAAGTGGATTTTTGACGTAAAACTACGTCTGCGATTACTATACACTTTGTGAAAACCGAAAATGGAACATGTAACAAAATTATGAAAGATTTTGAACGTTAATAACTCAGCTGCCCCAAGACCAATTTCAATAATTTTTTCACCATTCGATCAGAAATATTTCTACGCATCTGTGTTAACTTAAGACTTTGTCGTTTTTTCAAAACGTCGCTATTAAAAATTGCATGAATATGCAATTGTCGCTTTTATAATGAAAATTATCACCGATTGCCTGCGTAAAGCGATTTCCCTAACACAGATTTCAAAGTTTAAATCCATCCGGTCTCACCAAACGGTGTTTATTAAATGGTGGTGTTCTCCAGTACACAACGAAAGGCTCCCCGCAAGCAGCCAGCTATCAAGACTGGCCTCAACCGCTAATTGGATTCAGTTCCAATCACCGTGTGTGGTGGTGTCCAGTCGTCGGCATCATCACAACGAAAGGCTGTCTGCAAGCAGCGAGCTGCACCCCATATAAGCATGTGTAGATGGAAGGAGAAGCCGCATCACTATTGATCGGAATCAGTTGCTATAATCAGTAGCTAGAAGTAAGCACAGATCATTAGTAACAGACGTGTGTGTGTGTGTGTGTGTGTGTGTGTGTGTGTGTGTGTGTGTGTGTGTGTGTGTGTGTGTGTGTGTGTGTGTGTGTGTGTGTGTGTGTGTGTGTGTGTGTGTGTGTGTGTGTGTGTGTGTGTGTGTGTGTGTGTGTGTGTGTGTGTGTGTGTGTGTGTGTGTGTGTGTGTGTGTGTGTGTGTGTGTGTGTGACCGTGTGTGTGTGTGAAAATTTGCGAAAAAATCTAAGGGCACCGGTGGGATTCGAACCCACAATTTCCATTCAGTAAACGAGTGCATTGCCAATTATACAACGGTGGACCTCTGACCTACGGATGTATTTGGCTAATGACATTTGTGCTCCTTCACATAATACATTTTTAGTGCTAATCGGATTTATTTTTAATATAAGATATACCGTATTCAAATTCGTTTGGAGGAACGAGTAAAATAAATCATATTCGAGCTTAATGAAAGACGTGTTGATCGGAACTCTATAACAAATCCTTCTCAAGAGCATTTTTTATCGTAGTAACAGCAAGGTTGTATTTTTCTGTGAAATAAGGATCTCGGTGACGTAGTGGTGTCTGATTTTGCTTACTGAGCAGAAAATCGTGTGTTCAATCCCAAGCTCCTTCATTATGGAGTTGTATTTGAAATCGGCTTTCTTTCATAATATAATGTAAAGCGTTAAGAAGTTCGGTTGGAGGGCCAGGTACGTAAAAGAAGTAATATTTGAGTTTAAGGAAAGACGTGTTGATCAGACATATATATCAAAATATGCTCAAGTCACCGCCGGGATTGAAACCTAGTAAAAACAAGATTAACGGTAACTTGATCGTTATTGTTTGTGTTATAAGGAGCTCGATGGCCTTGTGGCGACCGATTTTGCTTACTGAACAGAAGTTCGTGGGTTCAGCATATTGTTTAACAAAACTAATGCTGCTGCAATCCCAACCCCTACATCCAACATTTTAGTGATTTCTCGTGGAAGTGCAGTGGTGTTCTCGGCTTTCATTAACATATTCCCACCCATTCCTTTCTTGACCAGCATTCAGACGTGGCCGGCGCTGGTATGGCCAGTATTTACACATTGTTACGTTTTAGGTTGGTTCGTATAATTGCTCCTATGATCAGCACTAAACTGGGGTCGGAAACACAATAAAATGAGCAGATCCGATCGAACGTGCAGCAGTGAAACTATGCCACATGGGACGCATCACTTGAAAGCGAACGAGGATCGCAAATTATTTCGCAAACACCATTCTTCAGGGATTTTGCTGACTACGTTTCCGCACGCACACACACTCTCATCAACCCGCATTGGACTCGACAAAAGGCAGAAGTGGAAAGGTTGCCGTGCAAACACACAAAAAAGAAACGGTTTCAGTCGAACAGTCCTTTTTTGGCCGTCGCGAGTGCGAGGAGAGTGCGTAGCGCAATTTATCTTCGCGTGGACTGCTGCTTCGGTAGTGTTTAAAGCTTTGATCGGAATCCGACGGTTTCTGGGAAGTCCAGCAGCGGTTGAGAGAACCGGAACAGTCCTCTCGGAGACTGCAATGAGCTGAAGATTTCGTCACACCAACCACACGTACTGGCAACGAGAAGCGTCAAGACGCACGAAAACAGAAATCGACGGCAAAACGTGCCCTCGAACGTACCATCAGCGCAACAACCAGCTAACGCAGATCAACCACTCGATAGCAAGACGCGAGAGTCCGGATAGTGCCTGACGGCGGTGAATAGGCTTTTTCTGTTATAGGCATTCAGCTGCTCATCGGATAGAGTCATCTTATCATCGTGCGACGGTGCTTGCATCGAAGTCCGCAACACACGTGGAACCCTCAGGCGAGGTGGAGCCCTGTTGGAGGTTTGTGCCATCGAGGCGACGGAGCTCGCCACCAGCAGCCAGGCTCGACCAGCGGTAAGGGTGCACCCGGCCGGTGAAGTGAGTACTCACCAGAAGAAGACTTTATAGTTAGAAAGAAAAGATGGATTAATTAGGGAGAGGATGCAGGGAAGACAGAATTGGTAGGATTGAGTTGAAGGATCATGCGGCGTCATGAGGAGAAAAGTGTCGGACCTATGGAGGAGCAATAAATGCACGGGAAACATTAGTCTGACCATCTTGATTTCGTTGGTGCACAGTCCCTCCATGGATAGGTAGTTTGCCCTACCAATACATGAGAATTGCAACAACATTTAGGATGATTGCTAGTCTCAAGCACCGTCTATTGGTCCTCCGTGTGATTACAGCTGATCTGGCAATAACGAAGTTGCATCCACGGGTGGTCAATCATGCTCATACTCATTTTCAACATTCTTCAGTTTTATTTTTTTGTATGGATTGCTGAAATAATTTCTTTATTATTTCATTAATCGTGAATTTAAAATTTGCCTTGAATATCAGTAATCTGCTCGAATTTCCGTAACCTCAATAGTGAGTCCACAATGTTCACAGTTCCAGGTAGATGAAGAATGTCAACTTAAGCGATTCATGATGCATCAATAGCAAAACACCATTACCAAGGCATCCGATCTTGTGATTCTCAGCATCACCCTTTTTACCTCAACTTTCTCTTACAAAAAAACACCTCCGCGGAGAAAAGTATTCCAAAAACCTAAGATTTGCAAATATATATTTGATTTTCTGGAGCTGCAAACCTCTCAAGATCTTTGAATCCTTCCGCAGGAGGGACCTCAATTCTACACAAGAAACACATTTTTATTGCTCCCTTCAGTAGTTCTCTGATCTTTCCTGATGATGTCTGAACTTTTCTGAAGTTTTTGGAAGTTCCCTGGATTTCTTGGAACTTCTATAAATTTTTATGTAATTTCCTTGCTATGTTGCTTAAGTTGCTAGCTGCATTGCTTTGTTGCTCTTGCTTTACCGTTGAAAATTGTTGTTTAAGATCGAGGAAAATTAAAGAAATATCATTACGTAATTCTGCTAGTGCTTCTTTCGTTGGATTTTCTGATATAATCATACATCGCCGAGAATTAAAGATCAACCATCAGAAATCGGAAGATTGTTATGCCATCGCTGTCGAACTGAGGATTCCATTGTCATTAAATCAAAACATGCCGTGCAAAAAGTGCTCACATCCCATCGACGCAAAAAACGATATATTCACTGTCTGTCAAGGAAGATGCAGTAAAGCTTTTCACGCACACTGCGTAGGTCTCACAACAGATACAGTACGTGCTCTTTGCAGAAACGTCATTTGGCTTTGCGATGATTTTTTTTTATTAATTACTTTATTTGTACAGGCTCAATCGAATAAACTTTACAGAGCCGAGTTATCATTTTTGTTATACATTATTGATTTCTTATATTTAAAGTTAAAGGAGCTGGACCGGATACTCGCGGTTGTCTCGAGGTTAGTGGGGATTTACAATTTTTTTGGATGGGAAAAGGGAGAGGGAGGTTTGAAATGTGGTTTACGATACAAATATTTAATTAATCCTAAAACATGAACTAATTTCTATTCATCTTGAAAACAAACATAAAAAAAAACCCACACGTACAAAATACAAACTAAACACAAGGTTAATAAAACTTACAATCTAATGTTAATATTCTTAAAGTAAACATATATGAGTTTCATAAACTCCAGATCGCGTCTAGCCAAAATATCCTGAACTGGAACATTAGGTTGTCTACCTCGAGCCCGAAGGGAATCGTACAGTTCAGATCTGACTCCGCGATGCTCAGCACAAGACCAAATAATGTGATCTGCGTCCTGGTAACCTTGTCCACATTCACAGAGATTGCTGTCCCCCAGCCCAACACGAAACAAGTGAGCGTTTAACGAATAGTGATTGGACATGAGTCGAGACATCATACGAATGAAGTCTCGACCCATATCCAACCCCTTGAACCAAGGACTCTTCGACACCTTAGGGATGATCGAATATAGCCATCGTCCCAAACTTCCTTCACTCCACTTATTCTGCCAGCTGACGAGTGACTGTTGACGATAAATGAAGAAAAATTCATCGTAGGCGATTTGTCGATCGTAAATATCGCCTTCCATAGCGCCCACCTTAGCAAGTGAGTCAGCCATCTCATTGCCCGGAATCGAACAATGAGATGGGACCCATGCAAAGGTGATGACAAAAGATCTTAAAGATAAAGCACTTGAAAGCTCTCGTATTTTCATGAGAAAATACGAGGAGTGCTTTACCGGCCTCATAGAGCGAATAGCCTCGACAGAACTGAGACTATCCGTAAAAATAAAATAGTGGTGGAAGTGAGGCGATAGTTTCTAGCGTATAATGTATTGCCGCCAGCTCAGCAACATATACGGAACAAGGAGCTTGAAGCATTCGAGAGGCGCTATGAAATTCGTTGAAAATACCAAAACCAGCGGACGACTCTATTAGTGATCCATCTGTGAAGAACGATCTTGCGGAATCAACTTGGCCAAACTTTGCAGCGTAAATTGACGGAACAATCATGGAACGATGATGTTCTGGGATCCCCCGAATCTCCCGCGTCATAGATAAATTAAAACTAACTGAATTGCCGAAGTCGGAGAAGCATACACGATGAGGATTATGCTGTGAAGGGCTGACATCCTGTGTTATGTACACGTAGTACAATGACATAAAACGAGTTTGAGGGTTCAGCTCAAGAAGCTTTTCAAAGTTTTCGATTACCAGTGGGTTCATAACTTCGCAACGGGTGAGGAGCCTGAGGGACAATTCCGAGAACCGATCCGATAGTGGCAACTTGCCCGCCAACACTTCCAGACTCATCGTATGATTTGAGTGCATGCATCCTAACGCAATACGAAGACAACGATACTGGATACGTTCCAGTTTGATGATGTGAGTTTTAGCCGCCGACTGGAAACAAAAACTATCGTATTCTAAAACCGATAAAATCGTTGTCCGGTACAACGTTAGAAGATCTTGCGGATGGGCTCCTCACCACGTTCCGGTAATTGTTCGGAGAAAATTGATCCTTTGTTGGCATTTTCGTCTCAGATACTCAATGTGGGATCTCCAGGTGCATTTTGAATCTAACCAGACCCCAAGATATTTGAAGGACATAGAATGCGTGATCGGTTTACCCAACAGTTGAAGCTTTGGTTGTGCTGGGCTATGCTTCCTAGAAAAAATGACCAACTCAGTTTTCTCCGTGGAGAATTCGATACCTAGCTGAATAGCCCAAGTAGACAAATTGTCCAAGGTATCCTGTAAGGATCCTTGCAGGTCGACCCCTTTGGGCCCTGTCATAGACACTACGCCGTCATCTGCAAGTTGTCTCAACGTGCAGTTGTCACTTAGACAATTGTCAATTTCTCTGACGTAGAAATTATACAAAAGGGGAGCTCAAACATGAGCCCTGGGGGAGACCCATGTAACTAAATCGAGAAGCTGTAGAGTTTCCATGAGAAAAGCTCATATGTTTCTCTGACAGCAAATTGTACAAAAAGTTATTTATTAATGGAGAAAGGCCACAAGCGTGGAGTTTGTCTGAAAGGACTTCATCGGATACTGAATCAAAAGCCCCCTTGATATCCAAGAATACAGAAGCCATTTGCTCTTTTTTAGCAAAAGCCAACTGAATTTCTGTGGAAAGCAACACGAGACAGTCGTTCGTTCCCTTGCCCCTACGGAATCCAAATTGAGTATCTGAGAGTAGGTGGTTCGTCTCAACCCATTTGTCCAAGCGAAAAAGGATCATTTTCTCCAACAATTTTCGAATGCACGATAACATCGCGATGGGACGATACGAGTTATGATCTGAAGCGGGTTTTCCAGGCTTTTTAATGGCTATAACTCTCACTTGCCTCCAATCATCCGGAACAATATTGAGCTCCAGGAACTGACAAAACAAGTTCAACATGCGCCTCTTAGCGACGTCTGGGAGGTTCTTCAACAAGTTGAACTTGATTCTATCAGCCCCCGGAGCCGAATTGCCACACGAAAGGAGCGCGAGTGAGAGTTCCAGCATTGAAAAAGGCTGGCTGATCTCGTCTACAGAATTCGTCGTTTCGCGAGGAGTCATCTGTGCCGGCACGGAATCAGGACATACTTTTCGCGCGAACTTGAGAATCCAACGATCTGAGTACTCCTCGCTCTCGTTGTTCGAAGACCGGTTACGCATCCTTCGCGCCGCGTTCCAAAGCGTATTCATCGACGTTTCGCGCGATAATCCGTCCACGAATTGCCGCAAGTATCCGCGTTTCTTGGCTTTGATGAGGCTCTTGAGTTCGCGTTCAAGAGCCGAGTACGCTTCGAAATACACGGGTGTTCCACGTTTCCGGAAAAGCTTAAACGCGTCGGACTTTTTACGATAGACCTCAGTGCATTGGTGGTCCCACCAAGGGGAAGGAGGTTTCCTACGCAAAGACGTTCCAGGAACCGGCCGAGTTTGAGCTCGAAGCGCGCTGTCCAAGATCAGATTGAAGAGAAAGTTATATTCCTCCAACGGTGGAAGCCCTTCTACCGACGACACGGCTTCCTCTATCGCGGTCTTGAACGTTGTCCAATCGATATTACGGGTGAGGTCGTCCGCGACGTTAACGGATTCCGACGGATTGAACCCACTGGCAATCGAAATTTTGATCGGCAAGTGATCACTACCGTGGGGATCCTGGATCACATTCCACGTGCAATCCAACGATAATGAGTTAGAGCAAAGTGTGAGGTCTAATTTACTTCCATTCGAAGATGGTCCAGCCAAACGTGTTACTTCTCCATTGTTAAGAATTGTCATATTGAAGTTATCACAGAGGTCATATATAAAAGTAGAACGGTTGTCATCATACAGCTCCCCCCAGCCTGTACCGTGGGAATTAAAATCTCCCATAATCAACCGTGGAGCAGGAAGTACTGAACATATATCTGAAAGTTGTTTTCGATTGACAACGGCTCTAGGAGGACTAAATCTTTGCGATGATTGTTTGGTAGAATTTGGATCGGTCCGCTATCAAGATACAAATAAATGTATGCAACAACAGCAACCACTGCAGATTATCAAGGAGGTGACGGAATTGAAGGCTCAAGTTGCTGAAATCTTCTAAATGTTGTGTGGAGGTAATCAGATGCTGGCCACAGAAAAATCATTCTTGATGCAACATTCAACTCCAGTGTCGTCGTCTAAGCCTTCAGATTCAACAAACATGTCCAGCCATGGTTGTGGTGTCAGCCCAAGAAGAAAGGATGATAACCTCACTATTAGTAGGGATAACTCGTTTTCACTGGTGCTCTCAAATATCGATAACCGAGTAAAAGAGATTGACATCGACCTGCTGGTATCTCAATCGCTTGATATAACAGAAACGGATAGTGTTAGGGTGACCAAACTTGTGCCTAGATGGAAGGTTTTTAAGATATGGACTACGTTTCGTTTAAAGTTGTTCTTGATAAAAAGTGGAAGCACTCAGCTTTGAGCACTTCTACATGGGCTCATCAAATTAAATATCGTGAATTTGTCAACCGACGTGCCGTCGCGTGGTATCCTATCGAGTAACATGTTAATGTTATGCAGTTGAATATCAAGCAGATTCTTTTTTTCTAGCGGTGAATAAATTCTATGTTAATGATTTTGTTCAAATTTTAATGTTTAAGATGTGTTTGTTTTATGTTTGTATGGTATTGTTTCTCATTATTGTACTCAACTAATTTTAAGTCATCATTGGGGCTATATCAAGCCTGTTGATGTAACAAATAAATAAATAAATAAATAAAAAGTTGATCAAACTACACTGAGATTGTTGAAACAATCTAGAAGTTCCTGAAGCAATTATCCTCTCGGTACTTTAAATAAATGGAACTGTCCTAATCACGTTTGAACTTCCTTGAAAATCATTTAACTTCTGTGAAATTCCCAAAATATGTCCGAAGTTTTCTGAATTTTATAGGAGATCTCTGGACTTCTCTGATATTTCTGGATCTTCTCAAACTATGGTTCATGATACTGGTCTGAATTCAACGAAACTGATGTTCACAGATCAAATTTGCCCGAATGGCTGGACGGAAGTTATTGTGAAAGCCTATCTTCCCTGAAGTTCTCGGAACTTTTGTAAAGTTTATACAATTTTTCTCAAGTTCTCTGAACTTTTTTGTTGACTTTTCTGAAGCTCAAAGAAAAAAAATCCTGCAGTTTCACCCCCAAGTAATAATTTTGATTTTATTATAGTCTTGAGGACCATGCAAAGTGGTCGTAGATGGCAGAATCACGAACTTAATTGAATTGTGTAGAAATTATTGACTTAATAAAAAAAAATGTCTTCAAAGGAATTGTTCGCAAAAGTATCGCCCACAATTCTACAATTTCAAAAGATTATCCGAGCCTTTCGATTCTCGACGCGGCTCTGAAGGCAAAGTGTTCCGCCTGGTTCGTTCAGCAAACCATGACACGAGCTTAGCTTCGTGTATTCAAGGTCCGGAAGGCACCGAACCGGCGTGATCAACAAATCACGGGGGCCAAATCCCACGCAAGGAAGCTGTATCGAGAGTGGTTAACGAAACCGATGTGTGTGGTTATGGATGACGAAACCTACATCAAGGCAGACGCAAAGCAGATACCGGGGCTGGAGTTCTACGTTGCCAAATCACGGTTTGATGACATAAGGAAGAAGAAAGTGGACAAATTCGCCAAAAAATACTTTCTCTGGCAGGCCATATGCCAATGCGGTAAACTGAGTAAACCGTACATCACAATGGGTACCATCAACAGCGAAATTTACCGCACCGAGTGCCTTTTGCCCCTCCTGCGGTCCTACGGAGGCAAGACATTATTTTGGTCGGACCTAGCATCATGCCATTACGCGCGATCGACGTTGGATTGGTACAGAGACAATTACGTTGTTTTGTACCAAAAACCGCCAATCCCCCAAATTCACCAGAGATTTGTCCAGTGGAAAGATTTTTGGCCATAATGAAGGCCAAAGTTCGAAAATCGTCCAAGGTGTTTAAGAACAAGCTGGAGTTGAAGAAAGAATGGATGGAAGTGACCAAAAAATTCGATAGCATTTTCAATAGCAATAGGAAGTCCAGGATGATTTTTTTTTAAAAAGGTCACGTGGTCACAAAATATCATCAGTCATTCAAAATGTAGGTTTATTTGACATATTTGGATTTGACTTTAACAACATGTTTTATCGAACATAAAATATATTAATTATCAGAGATATTATGTAAATGTGTAGTTGGTAATGTAATTTAAATATTCTGACAAACAATTAAATTTAGGCTCATAGAATAAATGAAAAAGGTCTTAAGGCCAAAAGTTTTAAAGAACAAAAGATTTCGATTCTATAAAATTAGAATTCAATAACATTTTATAAATATGACAGTACATATTCTTCAGATATTATTATCGTCGCTCAAGGCTTATAAGGTTCAGAGGTGATGGGTCATTAGACCAAATACCTCTAGGCTGAAAGCTTTAGGCAGAACGCCATTAGGCAGAATGGGTCACTAGGCTGAATGGGTTATTGGGCCTACATTTTTCGTCAGACGACATCTGCATTGTTCCAATTTCAGGAAATATTTGATGGACTTTTTGACCAGCGCCGGTGGTGCAGTGGTAAGCGTGGCTGCTTTCTCACCCCAATTAGTCTGGGTTAAATCCCAGCCGAGGTTGGTGGGATTTTTCTGAGTCATAAAAAAATCTGGTCACGTCTTCCTTCTGAAGGGAAGTAAATCCGTTGGTCCCGGCCCATGTGTATTGAATGGGTGCGATATCCTACGCAGGTGTGCCGAAAATGAAACTACAATGTATTGAATGGGAACCTACCTAACTAATAAAAACCAATGATTTAAGTAAACTAAAGGAGAAAAATCTATTCAATTCTCTAATAAAGAAAATCCCAAAGGCTTGGTAGCCATCATAATGAAGTAATGAAATTGTGTTGTTAGCGGAATGCTTAAATAAAACAGCCAAAAAAGGTTACCTACCGATTCCGATTCAACGCATTGTAGTTTCATTTTTATACCTATGATCTTGACTTTTACATATACCTAGGGGATGAGTACTTAAGGGGGTTAGATTTTGATGAGTTCTTTAGTGAGAATGACACCGATGAAGACTGCACATTGTAGTCGAGATACGTATCTGTCATGGATACCAAAATTAATCAAGTGGAATTAAATGAATGATAACCTTTTTTGCTTTTTTTGTAGATATTTACTGACTATTCACTATAGTTTTGGACTTTATTGGAAGCACTTAAATGAAGTTAGATTTATTTTAGTAAAACACTCGATTTTTACCTTTTGAAAAAATTAGTGAAATATGAATGATTTTTATTATGACTTAAAATGAGCAAATTTGCACACAGTTTAGTTCATTGCATTTAATAAGGTATTTTAAGAAAAAGGCATTTTCCTCTAATAACTCTTATATTTAATAAACGCAACCAAATAAGCCCAATATGTATATATACATATGAGCAATATTAAAAATTACAAATTTAAGACGATTTCACCAGCTTTTGCTTTTTCTACACCCTTCTGTCACATTTACGTGCCTATTTGTGAGCTCGTTGTTCTTCTCTGCATCACTGCCAGTCGCTGCTAGTCACCCAAAAGTATCCCATGTTATTGTTGATGTGTTCTACGATATTTCAACGTCCATTATTTTTGTATGACGATCTTGAGTTCCTAGTAGCGCCTTATAAAACCGTGTCGAGAAACACTCCATTGCCGCATCGCATGTGCTCCATTTTGCAGCTCTTCTTTCACTTTTACTTTGTTGACTCCAGGGTACCGCAGAAGATATAGACATATACATTATTAGCAATTACGTGATATAACCACAACGGGATGGCCGTACACAATTGTTTGACTGATGTGAAATGAGGAAACATTTTAATTTAACACGATTTAAAGTATTTCACTGCAACATTATATTTGTTTACTACATTTAACACATTTTTCAATATGTTATCTAAACTAATTTCTGGAAGAATTAATTTGTGTTTTATACAATTAGTATCAGTGTACCGCCATATCGTATCTTCAAGTAATCTCTTTGGAACTACATGAAATATGAAACGCACCGTTTAATGTGAATTGCACATAGCAATGTTAATCACTTACTTACACATGAAATCTACCTTGACCAACTTGGCAGAACGCGCCCTAACTCTCACAGAACCAAAGGGCAGGAATTTGAAATGGAACTGCTGAAATACCTATACCAAATCCATGTCACATAGATTGGTGTGCGTTAAGAACGAGCAGCTTTTGAAGCATGGAAAATGAATGTGATGGCATATTTTATTCCTGTAGCCAAAAACCACCAAAGCAGTAAAACTTGGACGATCTGCTCGTTCAAACCAAGGAAAAATACTTAAACACATAGTCTTTTACATTCAAAGTTGGCTGGAAATGATATCTAACATGAAGCTTTAGTGTAATAATTTATTAGCTAGAGAATGGTCTCTTCTAATACTATACTCTAGCTTATAAATTATCACACTACAACATCATGTTAGACAGCATTTCCTAACTCCATAAGCACTGAAAATAGCATTTTATTTGCTTGCGAAACTTGAATCTTTCAATTTTCAGTAAACACGCATAACAAAAATGTTTTACATTGAATGTCAGTTGCATTTCCAATCAACCTCCGGAGCAAATACCGCAGCGAATGATATAAGTTGACCTTGCAGACGATGTAATGATTGCTTATATTTTTATATCGGGTTCTGTCCCCGCTTTCGGCTATATAAGCAAGCATTTTATTTAGAACGACGCACACACTTGCCACGATTCTCTCCACCTCCCGTTCAGCAGAAAAAGCATACGAAATTGACGTATCGTACTATGAGCGCTTGTTATTTGTTTTTAGCCTATCCATATTCCGAATCATGGAAAGAGCGGTGTAGAATGACCAGGTCTGATAATCGTAACGTTTGTGGTTCGAGTCAAGCCGGCAACATTTTTTCGATTTTTTACGACAGAATGCATTTCACTCACAAATACATTTTACATCTTCCGGTATCCATTTTTTTTTGCATTGGATCGCAATTCGGTATATCTCATTCTCCTGCTATGATCAATCCATCATTATTTTAAGCTTATGTTACATCTCCCGGTTAGATATAGAATTCGTTCTATTCCGAGAAAATCAACAATCGCTGTCCGAGATTTCTCAAAATGTACTCCATTGGGCCTGATGACCTTCAGTTAGGTTGTCTAAAAGCATTTATGCGTTAAACAACTGATCATGATTTAAAGATGGAGTCTACACCAAATATGTCAGTTATATTGTTTAATAGCGTGCATCGGTCAAAGATCTGCTCATCTTTCAAAGAAGGAGTAATCTCCAAGAAGGTTGTTAATCGATAACCGTCGATGACGTTCTGCTTTAACGTCTGCAATGCAAATTAACCATTGCAGACGTCCACAGTTATCGATCAACAACCCTGATATCCAAGGGAGAGGCATTAATTTTTAGATTTTTATCTATACCTACTATTTATGAACCTTATTGCTTAATAATTTGGCAAAACATTATTCAATTTTAAAATAAAGGAGTGTCAATGAAGTATGTCACGCGAAAGCCTTGAATCATTACCTCCCGCCGCTTTTTGTCACGATTTCCTATAAGTTATAAATTGGTTGTCACTGATGATTGTATAATCTCTCCCACCCCGCTTAAGTATTGACAAACTCAATGGATCGCTCCCAATGTTATCTACAGATACCTGGTGATGGTTTTTCCATCGAAAGGAATCTTTTATTCTTTTATGTGCCGCAAATGCCGTAGCTTATTACCGAGCGAACCAATACCGGGAAAAGCCGCCACAAAGCGGTAATTCTGACTTCAATAACAATCGTTTCTCCTTCGTTTCCATCCTCAACAAAGTCATCATTATTACCTGAACATCATCTTAAGCGCCATCATAATTTGCCCCAAGCTGTGATCAATTTTTCGCACGCGTTTGAAGATGACTGGTGAAGAGAGATCACACAAAGCCGAAGCAGGAGCATTGAGAACCATTATCTAACGCCACAGCACGTGCCTAATAGCGTGCGTCAGCTGTCGGGAAGTGGAAATGCGATTTTCCCGACTAATCTCCACGGGTCCTAACTTCAGCATGGTGGAAGCAAGCAAAATAAAATTTCTGGGAAAAATCACGGCTGTTACTAAACTGGCTGTTGGTGTTGGGATGGGATTCAGTCGAAGAAAATTTATTCCGTTTGTGGCACAAGCATACCAATCAACCTGGTGAGAAGGACTAAGCGATAGGCTGAATGCTCAATAGATTCTTGATACGGCTGAAGAGGTAGAGTAATTTGCAACTAGTCGTGTTAATTTGAGAGATAAGTTGATAGGTTAGTTCCATCTCGATTGCTTTGGAAAAACTCCTTATCTCTATCGGTTCACATCTAATAGGCTGTTTCACCAGAAGCTCGGTGGAAAACAACTAGGTTTCGCTTCCTGTATCGCTTTTATGGATCCAATCTGCGTTCTGTTATCATTATTACGGTAGGTAGATTTCATTCACGTCCGCCACTTGATTCTACTGCCTGCCTGAATATACCCAAGACAGGGCGACAACGCCAGCTGCTGCTGAAATGTGTGGTGGCATATCGAGAAAAGTGGAAATTCCATCCTGTTTCCCTAACAACCCTCAATATTGAGCGCATTCTCGCATACCCCGATGATGATTCCCGAGCGTCGCACGGATCGACCATGGGATGCTACCTGATAAGATCTACACGTACCTACCACCTCTGCTATATTGACAGTTTCGGTGATGACACGCTCTCTTCGGAGAAACGAAAATAAGCAAGTCTGTGCGTAAGATGGCAAAAGCCTACCTCTGGAAATGCCACTTTAGCAACTCCGGACAACGTGTTACCACGATTTTTAATAAATTCACACTTCATCTAAATGTTAATGAGATTCGGCAAGGGCGGCTGGTGGAAATCACATGACTAAGGCACAGGACAAGTAATTCTGGCTGATACCTCGCCCAAACCATAAAGCCGTTACGGGATTTGTGTTTCTCCCGTGAAGGTGCTTCGACGAAGTTGTTCACTCTCGGAATATGTAAAGTAGATGAAAAAATGTTTTATCTTGTCGATCCAGAATGTGAAAATGTGCGTGACAAGGTCTCGATGGCGGGAATCGATGGTAGAAAAAAAAAGTTAAATGGGTGTTTAATTTCATTTGGGAAAGACCTTTTCGACTGTTTGCCTTTCTCAACCCTCCAAAAAGCTGAGGTGAATTCTGTCTGTGCAGTGAGAAAAGCCATCAGCAAAACCTCTGCCATTTCCTCGTTCCGAATCGTGTTAGAGTGGATTTTTTTTTCTTCGGAATTGGCAAATAAGATCTTAGAAGAGTACCATTAAGCTTATTCAACACCTGCCTGTGTATGTGCGTGTTTGGGTTCGATGAGCAACCCCAAGGAAGGAATTAAAAAAAGGATCTCTTCACCAAATCAGATTGAGCGCCGGAAGGGGTTGCCCGATAAAGTTTGATTGGAAAAGTTGGCTATTTTATCGGATTTTGGTGGGAGTATCGGTAACCGATGAGCAAATGATGGTGAATTGTCTTTTGGATCCAGACGGAGCAAGTTTGTTTTCTTAGGGGAATTAGTATGTCGATAACGTAGGAAACTAATCGCACTTATCGACTGGGGAGTTTGAAGATTGATCGGTGCAGTTAAGAGACAACAGGAAACTGCATGCGCGTTGAAATTTTTATGCTGGGAATTTCGAAACCAGTTTTAGATAATAGTCTCTCAGACGGAACATTCTTGATAAATAGTCTCGAGCAATGAGGTAAGCATGGGGATATTCACTAAAAATTTTCTCCCATGCTTGAAAGGATTGACAGAACGTGGGAAAACAGGCGGATGCATGAAATTTTGTAATTCTACTGATGTGGCCCCATGGCGATCCGGTTCTGATATAGCAGAGGACTGATGAACCTGAAATAGGTCATGAAGAGTGAATATTTATGCATATTTAGATTAATAACATTCTTTAAAATTTCCTCATTGAACCTTCCATAGCTCAGTCAGTAAAGTCACAGCTACAAAGCAAGACCATGCTGGAGGTGGCTGGGTTGGATTCCCGGTTCACTCAAAAAAAATTTCGGGTTAGAAAATTTTCTAGACTTTTCTGGGCTTGCCACACAATTATACTAATGCAACAATTGAACAGGCTTCGAAAGACCTCAATTAATAACTGCGGAAGTGTCTCTAGAACACACGCCGTAAGCTAATATGCAATAAGCTTAAAATGCGAAGAAGACAATTTCCTCATCGATATCCCACAGGCCTCCGGTTTGTTTCAGTGGGGAGACAGATTGTTCATATAAAGGCTGACTAAAAGTAAATTGGTACGCCCCTCGCGTGCCGCTAGCACGTCTCTAGTGTTGGGAATCGAAAATCTTTGACAGTGGTTCGTTAACACTTCTATAGAGAACAACTGGTGCAAGTTTGATCAAAGTAGTCGATCACGTTTAGAAATAACGTCAAATGGAACTCGAAGAACACCTGGTTAATCCTGAGTGGTCCGGTTCCAAGCTGGCTAAAGTGCTAAAGATGCCAAAAACAACAGTTTGTCGAGTGTTCAAAACCTACAAGGAAACCCTGAGTGTGGAAATAAATCAGCGGACCTACGAAAAAACTGGAACCAGGGATCGTTAGCTGCTCAGTAAGGTGTTGAGGTGCGTTAAAGCCATCCCCGGTCTTTCGATCCGAGATGTGACCAGAAGGTACAACGTCAACTTTCAAACGGTCTGAAACATCCTTGCCAGGGAAGGATACAAGTCGTACAAAGCCAGTAAACACCCAAACAGGCTTATTAAGCAGAATTCCATAGCCAAAAAGCGTGCAAGGCTCTTGTACGACCGTGTTTTGACGAAAAACAAGGGCTGTACTTTGATCGATGACGAAACATACGTCAAACTCGATTTTAAGCGGCTTCCCTGTCAAAAGTTTAACATCGCGACTGGACGTGGGGAGGTGCCGGGAAGATCCAAGTTCGCGTTTGCCGACAAGGCCAGTGGCAAAGAAGGCCATGATTTGGCAAGCAATTTGCAGTTGTGGCCTTAAAACGGAACCATTCGTCACATCCTCGACGATGACATCCCAAGTTTACATCGAGAATGCCTGAAAAAGCGTGTATTGCCGTTAATCCGCAAGCATAGGGATAAAGTCATCTGTTTGCTCTATTTGGCCAGTTTCCACCACTCCAAGGTGGTTTTGGAGTGGTATGCTGCCAACAAGATCGATTTTTTTCCCCAAGCTAATTAATCCTCTGAATTTTCCGGAATTTCGTCCAATCGAAAAATACTGGGCGATTTCAAAGCAGCGACTTCGACGAAGCGGCGGAACAGTCAAATGCGGGCAAAATGGAAGAAATGCGCTGATTCCGTTTCCGTTTCCATTGTGCGGGCGCTGATGGGTTCCATCAAAAGGAAGGGTCGAGATTTCATTTGAACTGGAGAAATGTAGCCATCTAATGCTGTAACTTTAAAGGTTTAATAAAAGTACTGTCAAGCAACCATTAATTAACTTTTTAAACTTATTGAATCACGAATTACCGGTCTTTTTGTGCTTATCAATTTACTTTTAGTCCGCCTTTACCATCGGATACTCTTTCAGTACTATAGATCTACTCAGACACAATTGTAACTGCCCGAGCGTGAGATAAAGACTTCAGGTATAATGTCTTGAACCGGGAATCAAAGAACGTTGAAATAAAAAAAAACCTCGAGCAGTGGTGGCATGAGATCTGGTTTTTAACATTGATACTTTTTGCAATGACCATTGTTGGCCTACTCAATAGAGATTTTCACGTCCGGTTGTATTGGTACGATATGTGAGAACGTGTTAGTGAAAATTCGAAAAAAAAATACACAACAAATCGCCATCAAGCTAAGTTAATACATTTTTTAGGTTAGCCAGAGGAAAATAATAATCAACTTCACATGGCGATGCGCCGGTGAGTGTGCGTGCGTTAAACGTCACTAATCTCTATTAGGCCAGCGCGCTCACCTTCAATAATAATACAGCTTGGCTCCAACAGCATTGCACTTGGCGCTCCCCAGCGGTGAGTCCGACAACGAAGGAGTGACAGGTAATCTGTCACGGTCCGGTCAGTAAAGGGACAATACACCAAACCGAGCACAAAACCCAAAAGTAAAGTGTAAACTTTTTTCTCACTTATGTAATGGCTAATTAAACTTAATTTAATATATTAAGAGGTGAATTTTAAATCAAACTGACTCTGGTGAGGTCTTTGTACATATTTACAATCACTTATAACCAAAATGTATTGTTGCCTCCACCATACACTACACTGTTTACTTTTATATGCTATCAGACTTACCACTAAAGAACTACAAACTAGGCTAAACCTAGATCCTGAACTAGAGGAAAGGGGAACTCAACGTAGGTAATTATTAGCTAAACTTACCTGTAGGGCTAACAAATGATTACGATGAACAGTATTATACAAAATTACATTTATACTTATGTCCTAATAAATGTGTTGGAGCTACATTTGTTCAATGTGTAGTAATCGAAAATCTACAATCATACTAATATAATAACCAGATCGTGCGTTATTATTCGTTTCAGGAGAATTATAATTTTGGAAATTCGATTTTAAGATGAACTAAATTCAACATACCATAATTTTCGTTTATCATGAATTCTTAGTCACGAGCATGTCAAGTCGCGATTCAAAGTCCGATGGTAGCAAGGGTGTGCAGCCCAAGCATAGAGAAAGTGGTGTCGTTAGTGACAGTAATACGTATAATGGAGGTCGAGATAACGAGGTGTACATCAAATGCCGCTACTCAAAAACATGCTCTGCAAGAGTAAACACAGCGTGAACATCTGCAGCAGGAACAGGTTCGTCAACGGCAACAACAAGAACAGTTGCAGCATGAACCACTAGTGGAACAGCAGCAACGACAACAGGAACGGCTGCGACAGCAGCATTACAAACATTTGCGGAGAGAAGCAGAATTCCGGCGATACCAACAGCAAACAACGTCAAGAACAGTTGCAGCAGAAGAAACTTCTGCGAGAGCAGCAGCAACAGTTGCAAGAGAAAGGATATTGTTTCATCCAATTGTGGGAACAGCAGTTACAAAAGGAAAACCGTCGGCGTGAGCTAGCAGATCGTACTCAGTCTGTGTTGCAACTCAACCTTCTTCAAGAAAATCATGAATCGGGTAGCCATCTCCGGGATTCAGTGCGTGGGCAGTCAGGAAACTTCAGTCCGGATACTCTGCCTCAACCAACTCAAGTTCAACCTGAAACAATAGCCCCAGCAGGTCAGCAGTGGATCCGAACCACGTTCCACACGTGTTCAGCGATCGTCGAGAAACTCCACGGTAATGGAAGACTATGATCAGTTCCAGCTTCCAGGATCCCTAATTGCAGCACGGCAAGTAATTTCTAAGGACTTGCCTCCGTTTTCCGGAAATATGGAAAATCATCTCAATAGCACGACAGTATGTGTGGCATCACGGAAGAGGAGAACCTACTGCGGCTGCAAAGGAGTTTGAAGGGGAAAGCCTACGAGACCGTCAAGTGCAGGTTGATGCATCCCGGTTACTGGAAAGAAGTTAAAGATACACTGAGGAAGTTGTGCGGTCAATCGGAAGTCATTGTCAACTCGTTGATTGGGAAAATAAACTCGCTACCAGCGATTAGAGAAGATCGACTGGATAATTTGGAGGATTTCGTGCAGAGTTTTTGTGCTACAGTTGAGTCATGTTTGAGCATTGGAATAGTATATGTATAACGTCACCCTATTACACTAGCTCGTCAGTAAACAGCCACCGTCAATCAAGCTTAACTGGGTTCAACATCGGAAGACGCATCTCACGGTCAACCTGGCGACCTACAGTGAATGGGTTTACAATCTAGTGGAAGCAGTAAGTTCGGGGACATTTCCTACTGTAATGCTGGAAGCAAAAACCGCCCGCAACAATATTCGTCGGAGTAAAACGAGGAACAGTTATCTTCATGCGCATTCTGAGACTACAGTTTCACATGACACGAAACCACACACGTTCCCAAAAGCAGCAGTAAATTCTGCACCAGCTAAAATCAATGATACTTATGTAGATGCAAAAGGAATTGCACACTTGCGGACAGGTGCAAACTATTTCAATTGTTCTCCAGGGATTCCAGATGGGCGGTAGTCAGAGAGTTTAGACTTTGCCGCCCGTGCCTTCGCCTACACAAAGGAAACTGCAAGGCTAAACCATGCGGTAAGGACGAATGTACATACAGGTATCACGAACTGCTAGACAACGGTCTGAAAGAGAAGATCCAAACTCCGAGTGGAAACCAACACTCGTCGCAATCTGAAGTAGCAACTCTTGACATGGCTACAACACACACCATGCAACATCCAGCTCTGTGATGTTTCGTTATCTCCCGGTGGTACTTTCAGGACCTGACAAGGAGGTACATACCTATGCCTTTCTAGATAAAGGCTCTGCAGTGATGCTACTGGATCAAGAGCTGGAACCTCGTGTTGAACTCAAGGACTCCCGTTGCTGCAAGGCATCACGAAACTAAGTAGTTCCATCTAGAGGATGTGCGAACAGTGAACAAACTAATTCTGCCACATCAAACTCTAGATCACGATGCACTAGTGCACTTGTACCCTCACCTCAAAGGGTTGCCTATTGAGTCATACCATGACGCTCGTCCGACGTCCACGCATCTTAGTTGGAATGAAGCATGGTCAACTGAGACTGACACTGAAGAGCCGTTAAGGTGAATTGGGTCAACCGATCGCGATGATCACGACTAGGGTGGACTGTTTGTGGAGGATTGAGTTCTGGAGAGACACCGAATATGTTTCATTATACATTCCAGGTACGCTCATGTAACGAGGAATCCGACGAAGGTCTGCATCAAGCTATGTAGGAGTACTTTTTCCTTGATAGTCTCGGAGTGATAAAGCCAGCTAAGGTGCTTCAATCGTCCGATGACGTTTCAATGATGAGCGTTATGAGACAGGTTCCCTTTGGCGATACGACGACATCCGTCTGCTCGATAGTCAAGAGATGACACTACGTCGCCATCAGTCCTTGGACAACCGTATAGCGAAGGTTCCGCAGCTATCGGAAGTACTACAGCAGAAGATTGCCAACTACACTGCAAAAGGATACGTTCGCAAGCTGCCCGATGATGAAGCAGCAGCAATCTGCTCACACATGGTTTCTACCAGTATTTCCAGTCACACATCCGAACAAACCCGGAAAAGTGAGAATAGTGTGGGACGCGACTGCCAAAGTTCACGGAAAGTCTCTGAATTCTGTTCTGCTGAAAGGACCGGATCTACTGTCTTCTCTCTTTGCTATTCTGCATCGTCTGAATCCTGTTGCAGTAACTGTAGACATTCGTGAAATGGTTCACCAGGTGCTAATTTGCTAGGGAGATCAACGATACCAGTGTTTCTTTTGGACGCATGAAGACGGATTCTTCGTAGTGTACGCAATGAGAGTCATGACCTTTGGGGCGTGCTGTTCTCCAAGTAGCGCTCAATACGTGAAGAACGTCAACGCGGAGCGGTTCAAGAATGAGTACCCAGCCGCATACGAAGCCATCACAAAGTCACACTGTGTAGATGACATGCTGATCAGCGTTGCCAACGAGGAAAATGCGATTCAGAATGCGATGGACGTTAGGTACGGTCACTCACAACGCGGGTTCGAGATCCAAAACTGGATCAGTAATTCCAGACAAGTGACTTCAGCGCTGCATGATGGTCAGAGTTGTCCACTGATAGGAATGTGGTGGAATACAACTTCCGACGCATTTACCTTCAAGGTTGGTTGGAATCGTTACGACGCACAGTAGTCTAGAACTGCACAGTTTGAAAAAGTAGTGTAAATTTCTGTCATTATGATGCACATAAATGGAGCGTCACATATCATACAAATTCACATTACAGATCGTGTAAATTTATGAGTAATTTAATGAAATATTCTAAATATTGTAGGCAACCATCCATCTTTGTAAGCAATATTTCTTGCAAGTTGCTTGACTACGTTAAAAGGACGTTTACATGCTTCAATTTTAGCATGCATGGATGTTTACATCACCATTAAAATTGAAAATTTTCGGATTTGTGTGAAAAGTTCAGAATTAATTATCTCGTAAATTTTGCATTTTAGGCAAGTGGTGTATTCGGGAATGTTTCTGAATATGAAAAGTCTCTTAATTATAAATTGATAGATCAATAAAAAAGATCAAAAATTTATGTTTTCAAAAATTTAATATTCAGAATCGGTGTTTTCGCAAAGTTTTAGAAAATATCAAAACAATATACATTGCTGAAGACACTAGGTGTCCACTTCTTCATCTCGTTGAAATATGTAGCATTTTTGTGGAACAATTGTGTAGAACATTTCAAATCAGTTGATAATTTATAGAAAATTATTATAAGGTAAAAACTTTTATTAACGGGTTTTCCAAGAAAAACGCTACATAATTCAACGATTTGAAAATTTGACATCTACTCTTTTCAGCAAAGTTTCAATATTTTTAAAAACTTTGCCAAAGAAAACCGATCCCTAATAAGATAAAATATATTTTAGATCTCACTTCTAGTTAATCCACCTATGATCTGTCAATGTCCCATGATCCCATGATTTGTCAATGTCAAATAAAGGAGATTTTCATATTCAGAAACTTTCTCGCAGACACTACTAACCTAAAATGCAAAATTCACGAGGTAATGACTTTTGACCGTCTTTTCACAGTTCTAGATCACTGTGCGACGGAGCTCTGCTGAAAGGTCAAAAACGGCCCACTAAGCGTGAAGTTCTACGAGTTTTCATGACTATACTTGACCCACTTGGACTGATCACCCACTTCCTAGCCTACCTAAAAATCTTGTTGCAAGAGATCTGGCAATCCGGTATTACCTGGGACGATGAAATTTGCGAAGATGCATACGCGAACTGGCTTACCTGGCTGAAAATCTTGGCCAAAGTCGAGAACGATTAGATCGCTCGATGCTACAGTACCAGATATCGATTCACCGAAGCCGATGAAGCACAGGTACACACCTTCGTAGATGTAGGAAAACATGGAATGGCAGCTGTATCATTTCTTCGATTCGTCAAGAATGGGACGATCTACTGCTCTCTCGTCACCTACAGCCAGAGTAACACCAGTGAAGCTCATTTAGATTTCTCGACTAGAGTTGCAAGCAGCGGTGATTGGAACACGGCTCACTCATACGATCATTGAGACGCTGTTTATAATCGTCACGAGAAAGTTCTACTGGTTGGACTCAAGGGATGTTTAGTGCTGAATCATCGGCGGTACACTCAATTTATCAGGTTTAGAATCACGGAGTTGAATGGAAGCTGATACTGACATCCTGATCTATCTCCTGATAGCAGGTGGTTTGATGGACCGGATTTTCTCTGGGCAACCAAGGACAAGTGGCCACAATCAGCAAACCACTACACTCTCCCAAAACCAATCGTTTGCGTCTCGGACTACTCCAGAACGATTGAGAAATGTTGTCGCACGTCGCAGTCGCAACTGCTGCTCGAAGCAACAGAAGCAGCCGATTATTACTGGACAGCTATAAGTTGTATGTTTAGAAACATGTGTATAGCAGGAATGTAAGTATTTATTAGCTGCTGTTATTCAATTTGACTGGCAAACTGAATAATACCTGAATAAATGCTGAGTTGGCGCTAGTCATACTATTTAGACAGTTTTTGCCAGTAGCTGGATTCCCAGCTTTTATTCAACTGCTTTACAGTACGAAACTGCAAAAAAAAAAACTTACGTAGCTGGAGTTTTTGTTGGACGGTACATGAGCTGATGGTCAACAGCTAGGGTTCTGGTGTGGGAGCTGCCTCCTTGGCGTCAGTAGCGTTGGTACTCAGTACGGAAAACAAATAATAATAAAGAAACTTTGACTATATGTTTTGTATTACTTCTGCGTGAAGTCAATGATTTACATAATTGAAAATGCTGATTTCAAATAACAGACTAAAGTGGTGATTTTTATACGAAAGATAAGGATATGAGTTAGAGTACGGCAGTGTGAAAATTGTATATAGAGAGTAGAAAGCGAGCAAGGACAACTTTGGGTCATTAGTAGTAGACTATCTAGAATCACAGGGTTTTGAGGTAATTGGGTTTGCAGGTGTCATTACAAACAGAATGCAAAAAGCCATAAATCACACCATTGCGTGGTGCAATTCAGAATGATTGAGCATAAATCCTCAAAAAACACATATTATCCCATTCACAAAAAGAAGAAACATAAAAATAACTGGTCTTCACATGGAAAGGACATCAATGAAACTTTCACCTGAAGTCAAATATCTAGGAGTTACAATTGATTATAAACTTAACTGGAACCAACACTTAAACCAAATCATATGTAAAGCAACAAATGCACTATGGATAAGTAAAAGAACCTTTGGAAATAAATGGGGACTGAGATCCATTGGATATACACGGCTATAATACGACCCAGAATTACATATGCCTCATTAGTATGGTGGCCAAAAACTAAGGAAAAGTGTGCAATAAACAAACTAGAAAAATTGCATAGACTGGCTACGGTATCTACAACAGGCACGATGCGTAGCACACCTACGAAAGCCTTAGATGCGATACTAAATCTTCTTCCACTACACCAATTTGTGCAATTAGATGCTGCAAAGAGCGCACTAAAACTTAAGCGAACTAAAACCTTGTTTTAAGGGAACATTAAGGGGTGGTAAAACAAATACGAATTAATCCATTAGTTACAGTCAGTAATGATTGGATGGAGACAAAATTCAATTTTAGTCGACTGTTTAATGTGGTACAACCAGACCGCTCTCTCTGGAGCGCGGGAGGACCACAAATCCACCCTAGATCAGTTGTATTCTTTACTGATGGATCAAAACAAAATGATAAAGTGGGAACTGGTGTGACAGGTCCTGGTGTTAATATTTCAGTTTCTATGGGTGGATGGCCAATCGTTTTTCAGGCTGAAGTTCAAGCCATACTAGAATGCACTATTGTGTGCTTAAAACGAAAATATAAACATGCAAATCTATGCATCTTTCCTGAGAGCCAAGCAGCTTTGAATGCTTTAAAATCATTTACATGTACTTGCATTTGCAGTACTTGCAGTTATTTCAAAAGTTGTCTAATGACAATACAGTAAATTTCTACTGGGTTCCAGGACACTGGGGAGTAGAAGGTTATGAAAAGGCTGATGAACTAGCCAGGCAAGGATCATCTCAACAATTTCTAGGACCTGAACCATTCTGTGGGGTCTCTTCAAGCTCCATCAAGATGATGATAGATTGTAATTGGAATAATACTATCACAGCCAGACAATCAAGAAAGTTTGTGATGCCAAATGCATCAAAAACACAAAAAACTCCTTAGCCTCTCGAAGAAAGACCTATCTACTTACATAGGACTAATTACAGGGCACTGTCCAGCCAAATATCATCTAAGACTAATTAAAAAATTTGATGATGATATTTGTTGGTTTTGTAACGAGGAAACAGAAAACTCCGAACATTTATTGTGCAACTGTGCAGCACTACAGCCCTTTGAAGGATGGTGTTCATCTCCTAGTAAGGTAGTGCGTTTCATACGACACATAATTCCTTGCTGGGAATATACCTAAAGTTAGGCGTTGATGGTTACTTCTAATAGTAGTTTTTCACCCTAATAAGGTTAACAAAAAAAAACCAGAGAATATACTACAATAGATCAAATAAATGGTCGCAGTGGTAATGTACCCAACAGGAATAAAAAGGACAACTTTTTAGGAAGGTACAAATCGGTTTGATCATTTATCTTTACCAAACTCCCCCGTTGCAACGCGTTGGGAGGGATGGTGAGGGGTATTAGTAAGACGGAAGTTCAAAAAACCTAGTAGACTAGTTAAGAAATTTTCCTGTATGTAACGAATAATTCCACCGGCTGGAGCGGGCATCGAACCCTCACTTCGTTCCACACACAACTCGCCTGAACGACGGGTGCAGCCATGAATCGCTCAACCACAAAGGCCACGTTGTGAAAGCTATCTTTGTGTTCCGTTCCAACGCGTCACAACACACATCTCTTTTATAACTCGATGTGCGTACGTAAATTCATGGGATCGACTTGATAGAAGCGCCGAAGGCATAGTCACCGTCGTCTTTCGATATTTGATCTCAATCGGAAAATAAATCGATTTCCTTCAATTCAAAAGCAATCGGAAGCGTGTTAAAAGGCGTGAAATTTTGTATCATCAGAATTAACTTGAGTGCTGTTATTTCAGGATCATACAAATTCGGAAGCACGTGTTCCTCATTCCGTCATGTGTGGTGTATCGAATTTAAATCAAAGACGAAAAACATACAAATTTCTCATGAATTCAGCTTTCATTTGAGTCTGAAATGATTCGTCTGCCCCCGAATTCCATCGGGT
The DNA here is from genome assembly GCF_037179485.1 of Ochlerotatus camptorhynchus. NCBI lineage: Eukaryota > Metazoa > Arthropoda > Insecta > Diptera > Culicidae > Ochlerotatus > Ochlerotatus camptorhynchus. The sequence continues at coordinate 476,631 of NW_027040860.1, read as the reverse complement.
CACCTATCAGGGGACATATCTTTTTCGTTGTTGCTTTCATCCTAACAAAAAAAAACCCTCAAATCTTCACGAAGCATCAACGTGGTTATAAATCTCTGAAGCCCAACTCCACCAGACAACCTTTTCCTATCGATGGAAGCGCCATTGGCTGCGATAACGACCGGTCCCGTGTCGGTCGGATGACACTTGTTGGGAGCATAAAAAATCACTATCCAACCTACGCCAATACGATTTCGATCGATGACAAAATCCGGTGCGTGTCGTTGTCTCGTTTCTATTTTATTTTCGGTTCAGGTCGAAGAAAACCTTCTCCCAAACCGTGCGAGACAGAACGAGAAGAGATTTTACCCTGGGAAAACCAGCGGTATCGTATGTTGTCTCGTTAGACTGGTCCACTAAAGAAAAAACAAATCTAATTTTGCACGTGCCATGCCCTAGGTAAGAAAATCACTCTTTGACAGTTTCAACGCATTTGGCGTTTTTAGCATGAATTTTGTATGAAGATTTTGTTTAAAATAGATCGTGATTTGGTTAAGATTTTCAGAACTTATAGTTCAAAGAACGGGTTACAACTTATCAGAAGAGTTGAATCCAGTTATTTTCATTGAGATATTCACTTTTGAATGTATATGAGATCACGTTTTAACCGAAACTTCTATATAAAGATAAAACCAAAAGCACCAACCCGTGTTACGTTAAAAACAGCTGGAACATCAAAAGAGTGGTTTAATCACCTAAAAACACGAGTGTGGGTGTTAGCTCGTAGAAAACAAAAACAATTTTAACTGCAGACAAGATTATACAGGCAAACATTAGCTAATAAGCTATATAATTTACGAACAAAATTCACATATCAGTCAACTCTCCATAACTCTTTTTTGAAGGGTCCACCGAGAAATGGTACCATATGATTTCGAAAAATGGCTAAAAAATCCATTTATGGAAGTTCTAAGAAGTTAATTTATAATATTAAGCCAAACACGCAGTAGAGCGCCTGTTTTTGAAATTTAATTTGTCAAGATATCAATTATTTTGGACATTTCTGGTTGCCTTGGAAGTGTTTGGCCATTAGGCTGAATGGTCATTTGACCAGATTTAAATTAATGTTTACGAGCTTCATTACACAGTAATATTTTAAAGATTTTAAACACTGTAATGTTTTTCTGACTTTGTGGACAGTTTAAAATGTTTTAATTTTTCCATGTCCGGAATATTTTAAAATAGTGCTACAAGAGTCTTGAAGATTTTTGTATATTCAGGTTAATTAAAACATCTAAACATGTTATCTTAAAATTTATTAGTTTATTCAAAAATGTGTGATCCTGGACCTTGAATCTTTCTTTTTGGCCAATATTTTTAACAAAAAAAATATCAATATTAGAATTATTCTTGGGTATCAGAAAATACTGAAAAATCCGGTAAAGATGGATTTTTTCAGTATTTTCTGAAACATTTGAATCATTTCTGAATACCCTCAGAGTTCAGCTTAGACCGCTGTCTGGTACTTTCTTATAATTTGATCCATAGTACTCTTAAAAATCAACTGCAGAACACTCTTTGAATTAAACCTGCAATGCTCTTCAAATTATTTATAACTTATGCAGTATTACCTCAGCATCAAGGAATCAAAAATATCTTTAAATAACAACATGACAAGCGGGCAACGAGCCGAGCGATAACGCTTTGTCAAAAATGGAAAGCAATAATTATATAATCTTGTTCCTTTGTTTTTAAGACAAACTGCCTTTGAAATATAGCTCGCTCGTGCCGGTAGAAGGAAACGACCAAATTGTTGGAAAGCTGCTTCACGAACTAAAACCGAAGATGTGTGATAATAGGATTTTTGTTTTGTTTTGTCTTTTCTGGATTCCGATCAAGCTATGCCCTCAGACATGTAAATTGAAACAAAGCAGGCAAGCAATTCCAATCAATCTATATAACAGAGAGAGTTTATCGTGCTAGTAGTAGTAATTCTCTTGGAATTCTCCTTTAATTTCTATAAAAATTACCGCCGGAACATGATTGCAATTCCCACAAAATAATCCATGAAATTTGGTTGGAATCATCATCGGATTTAAATTCTCAGAATTCTAAATAAATTCATTTCAGAATACACTTGGAATTCTACTCATTTTGGAAGTTTCCTAAGAATTCACTAGAAATGAAGTAACAAATTCTATAGATTTCTCATTTAAAATTATCATCGTGGTGTCACTTATTGCATAAACTGTACACTGTTAGCGGCGCCGGTGGTGTAGTGGTACGCGTGATTGCCTATCACCCCTGCAGGCCTGGGTTCAATCCCATTAGGCGCTGCCGGGATGTTCTGAGGCACAACATCTCTGATCACACCTCCCTTCGGAAGGTAAGTAAAGCCATTGGTCCCCGGTCATGAGTTGATGGGTCGATAGGTAGAGTCCAGGTGTAGGAGCTGCCTCCCTGGCGTCGGTAGCATTGGTGCTCTGCACGGGAAACAAAATCGACGGAAAACAACTCAAGGAAACAAACTGTTTACTGTTGAGGCATGGAACCAAAAAAATAGTCGCTGAAACAAATGTGGCACACATCGGAACACAATTCCGGCGCTTGCGAGATGATGGAGGAAGCTGATACCATATTTGCCAACTGTGGGGCAGTACACCGAGCCACAAATAGGAGCTGCCCGAAACGAGTGGAGTTCGTTGCAATCCGCAAAAAGTAGGGTTCTGGAAAACAACGGGCAGTACTTCCCTGCCATCGGCTAACGGCGTTCGATTCCGGTGCCTCTGCCGCTCTCACTTAACAACCGACTGGCTGATGCTGCTGAATCGGTTTCGTTAAAGCTGGGGTGCTCAACCGTTCGTCAAACGTATGTGGCAACCATTGAATCCCGCAGTATCTACCGCCTCCGGGACTATTCAGGCGTCACGATGATGCACCACCACCGAACGAAAACATAGCGCTCTGTTCACAGCGGAGCAACTGATCCCCGTATTAATCCAGCTTGCCACACGTTTGCGCAGTTGGAAAACCCGTTGCGACCAGATTTACAGTCTGGGCCATTTCGTCATCGAGTATGGCCTATGTATGTTGAAGCTAGTCACCTGGAACGCTTGCTCGCAAGAACATCGAGTTCGTTGAGTTTCTCAATGAACGAAACATCGACATGGTTATCATAACTGACAGCCACTTGATGACAGAAATTATTTAACCTTCCCGAATTCCGGCTCGCGAGGCTTGATCGAACCAACTCTGGAGAAGGAGGAGTGGCTATTGCGCTAAGGAGAAACATCTGCTGCCGAGCTTTCAGCTGAAGACTATCGAAGCCGTAGTGGTGTACGGCACATCACCATTGTTGCGGCTTACTGCCCAAAACAGGTCAACATGAGGGACGGGTTGGCAGCTAACACGACGGCGGGAGAACTTCAGCATCACTGGCGACCTGAACGCCAAATATAAAACATGAGCAACAGTCGGCGCACTCAAAACAGTAACCCGCAGGAAGCGCAGTACAAAATCTTGAGTCCAGACACTCCCACCCGGTTGAGTCGGTCTGGTGCTCACGCCGCCATTGGCACCTACATTAGCAACATGGCTCACATCTCGCAACCGGTTGTTTACCAAGAACTCAGCCGGTGGTGGCCGAAGTTGGTTCTTCAGTGAATCGATTCGAAGCTTCCCGGCGCATCTATCATCGTGTCAACTGTGCTCAATATCAACACTACGTCGACACAACCATCGACTACGATGTTCAACCGGAGACATCCGAAGACGTTGACCGGTGTCTGCCATCCATCGAGGAGGCAATATTCCGGGCCAGGGAACAGCTCGTGCCAGTATCCAGACAGGTGAGTAACACTCTCAACCTTGTCAGCTCTACTAAGAACCTCATTAGACTCCGCAACACCATTTGCAGACAGTACCAGCGTGGAAGACCAATTGTAATCGATTAACAAAGATCATTCTGACCAGGATGGTGGATCTCAAAAATAACGATTTTTTCAATGAGATTAGCTCTTTCCAGATTGAGCAAAGCCTTTCTATAAACTAACCAGATTCATAAAAAATAAGCTCAGACCCATTCCACCACTGGTTTCACTAATTATTCCCGATGATTCAGTGGTTCATATGATAACTCATGTTGAGAAGGTTGCTGTGATTGGCCAACACTTCGTTAGGTTCCATAATCTCGGACAAAACATGATTGGTCCATATGAAGCTGCTATTGCTGAAAATGCAGCCAACCTCCATTTGATTCCCCGACGTTTCTGGGATATTTCTGCTGGCCTTTATCAAATCTTCCTAAAACATTTAGCATGACCCAGGTTTCGATAATATCTTGGATCTAGAGCTCAAACATATGAGTTCTAAATTATAGGATTACCTGGCACTGATTTTCAATCAGTGCTATAGGCTAGGCTACTTTACCCCATGCTGGAAGTTAGCTAAAGTCATACCCATACTGCTACAGACCTATCAGCCTTCTCTCAAAGCTCCTTGAAAAGCAATTAACCCACGCCTTCTAACATCTGCAGACAAAAATAACATCTTACTCGAAGAGCAGTTTGGTTTTCGACTAACTACTCACCAACTGACTCGAGTAAGCAATATTCTCTGATGGAACAAGTCTATATCTAAAATAACTACCATACAATGAAAAAGCAACGGTTACAAACTACAACGATATGGTCTTCCAATCCCACTTGTGAAGATCATCCAAAATTGCCTCTCAGACAGGACATTCCAAGTCTCTCTCAATGCCATCACTTCTGATGCCATCAAAATTGAAGTGGTCATTCCACAAGGTAGTATCCTTGGGCCCATCCTCTTCAATTTGTTCACCTCTGACATTCCGACTTTCCCTGATGGTGGAACGTGGTATCTGTTTACATATGACAAATCCATCGTCTACAAGGGAAGGGTCATCGAAGCTTTTACTGCCAAACTTCAGAGAGGCTTCAATGTTCTGTCTGAGTATTTCAACAACTGGAAGATCCGTATCAACGTGGCGAAGACCCAAGTCATATTATTTTCACATTCCCAATCACCAAGACTTGTTCTGTTTGAAAATAATAAGATCTGCTTAAACGGCTCAGTGGAGGAATGATCCAAAGATGTTCTGTATCTTGGGCTAACACTAGACAGCAAGCTTCTTTTCAGGGAGCACGTTCACAAAACTATCACCTAGTGCAAATTCTTGATAATATAACTATAACCGCTTATCAACAGGAAGTTCATCTTATCCCTGAAGAATAAGCTTGCTGTCTGTAGACAACAAATCCTACCTGTTATTGAGTATGGTATTCAAATCTGGGGGAGTTGTTTCAAATGCCATCACGTTAAACTTCAAAGAATCCAGGACAATGTTCTTAGAATGATCCTAAACAGTCCCCTGCGGACGCGAAACTCTGAGAACCACCTTCTGGCAGGAATTTATCATTTAGAAGAACGGTGAATATTCATCCTGGAGAGGTTTGGAGATACCTGTCTGAGATCAAATCAACGGATCATACGTGATCTAGCACGTTTGGTTAAGTTATCATATTTCTCAATTAAAACAAAATACAGCTATGTCTCAAGTAAAACAAACAACACTGTAAACTTGTTGCAAAACGCAAATATTAAAGCCAGATACGCTAATCAATTGAAATGATGAATCAATAAACAATCATAATCAACAGAAATAAACGTAATTTTACTGCTACTACTATTTGGGCCAGTCTACTGTCTCATCGATGCTGCCATAGGAGAGTATATATGGGCCCACATGGTTGCTGTCTACTAGACGTGAAACAGAAATCCCATTTATTCTTGAACTGGTCGCTGTGTCTGCCTTTTTGTTCATGGAAATTTTGAATAGATTTTTCATGAAGCTACTTTAGAATAAATTCATCACTTAATTAAACCAAATAGTACTCTTGAGGAATAAATGCTCAAAGCAGAGACCAATGAGGGTTAAGCACCTTAATAAAAAAAATGCAATTCATTCACTAGTGATAATCTCTTAATTTGATGAAGTATTCACTTGAAAAACCTGTACCCCATTTCCAGCATCATCGCTGAGCCAAGTAAGAATGTTTCGCTTCGATGAATGTTGCTTTCCCTATTTTTTACACACAAAAGACACCTCCATCTGTTCCTGATTCCGCCATGTCACCAACGAATTTCCCTATTCCCCATATCTCTTGTTTTGGAACCACCCTTAGCTCAGTCGGTAAAGCCACAGCTATAAAGCAAGGCCATGCTGGAGGCGGATGGGTTCGATTCCCGGTCCAGTCTAGGATTTATTCCCTGGGCATAGACTATGATTGTACTTGCCACACTATATATACTATTGTAAAAATGCTTCAGGCTTAGAAACCTCTCAATTAACAACTGTGCAAATGCTCAAGCTGCTAAGTCGAGAGCCGACGTAAAGTCCCAGTGGGGACGTAATAATGCCAAAGACGAGGAAGTTATATCTCTTCCACTCCGACACAACACCAGCTGACAGCAAGTAGCTGCCAACGTGTCGACCCCCTGCTATCTTCCGTCCCGGCTAGGAAGGAATCTCTTTGATCTGGAGAAATGGCCTCTTCGGCATCGTCGTCATCTTTTTGTCAGATCTTGGCGCTTTTCCCCTCGTGTCTTATGACAATAATTTTAAAATGTCTTCTTGCTCCTCGGGTGACAGTGGGTGGGGGGCGGGTTGGGTACAAATAATGCGCTACAGAGACATCGTGCTGGGTAGACTTTTCTTGCTTTTGTACTTTTTTTTAGAGGGGCGCATGACTTCACCCCTCTAATCGACCGGAGAAAAAATATGCATAACAGAAGATGAAAACGAAAACACCAAGGACCGTTATAAATCATACGGAAACGTGATGTGAAATATTTCCATTTAATGAACTGGTCTGGGGGGGGGGGGTTAGCAAAACTTTACAAAACTGGCATTAGGTTGACAGGTTTTCCGCACGGTTTTCTTTTTCCGGAAATGAGCTAGGCTCGTCACGTGGAGCTTGTGGGTGATTGGTGGTATTTTTGAAATGATTTATGAGACCCAACATTTTCCGTAGCTTAGTGTTGGATTCAAGATTAGTTAACTTTAAATTAGTCTCAGTGACAGAGGCCTTAAAAAACTGAACCATTTCCAAAATTTTCCAAGAAGTTTGTCACTCAACGCTGAAGAAGTTAATCCTTGTATCTAAGTTTCAGTTTTTTTTTCTAGAACGTAATTGAAATTATCCATTTATCAAAATGGCTTGATTTTTCCTTCCGACAACGCCAAATTCGATTGTTTGCTTTCGGAGCATATTTTTGCAAAAGATTACCCTTGTCACCTAGATAATCCTTCCCTCCGATCGTTGAGCACAACGACGGATTGAACGTTAGACAATTTCCATACGACCATAAATCAAAACGGTACACCACCCTCACCATAGCTGCAACCTTCCCCAGCACCTATTTCCACATTTACAATCAATTTAACCTGAAACAAATCACCATAATCATTTGCCATGCACGAGTTGGTTGTCAGATTTGTTCGGTCTTATCATCACCTCAGCTTCCAATTCCGGAATCCTGGCCGGGTAGGTCTGCAGCTGCTGTGAGTTGCTTTCTTCGTCGGCCTTGTGCAGAGTAGCTAGAAGATCCACAGGCCTAGGCATGAAAATGGCAAGTGCGAAACCATTCGACACACCACCTAGTCGGTCGGTTCCTGTTGGTTTCCCCCGGAAACGAACCGTGCAGCGAAATAAATCGTAATCAGAGCAATTGCAACTAATCTCATTCCACTCTTCTTCTCTTCCGGATCGCCCATTCCTGGTCCATTATTTTTATGTTATGGTAGAAGCAAATGTTCCAAGGCTGGGGATGTTTCTATTGATGTGGGGAGAAATGAAATGATAGAAGATGATTAAAAATGCTTATCCTTCGCAAAACATGCAGCCGGAGAGGAGAACATTATCCACAGTTGTTGGGCAAGGATTTGTGGAAAAGAGGCCGGATCATCAATTGAGTCCTTTGTTATATGCTGGGTGGTTTTCGATTTATCACATAATTTGTTCTCTGGTGGTATTTGTATGCATGTGTTTTGAGGATTGCTACTGAAACAAGAGTACCGTAAAACGGGGGAAATTTTACCATTGAGGTGATGTGGATTAAAATATCGTTGAATTTTGTCCTTTGAGTGATCTTCCACATTATGTTAGAAAGGAACTTTAATAGCTTTTTCCCTTGATTTGTTTTCCATCGATCTTGTTTGTTCGTACTGAGTACCAATGTTACCGACGCCAGGAAGGCAGCTCCCACACCTGGACCCTACTTGTCGACTCATCAACTCATGGACCGGGACAAACGACCTTACTTTCCTTTAATCCCGACGGTGCCGGCTGGGATTGAACCCAGGCCCTTTGGAGTGAGAGGCAATCATGCTTACCACTACACCACCGGCACCACTGACGCTTAGTAGATTGACGTTTCTTGACAAACCACACATTCAATTCTAATTAGAGCACTTAAAGCGTAAAGTTTTGTGAAATTTATCGAATACCCCAATAAACAATAAGAGATGAATAAAAGCTCAAATTGTTTGTTGGGACACCATTTAGACAATTTTCAATAAGAGATTGATATACGGCTCACATAGCGCAGTAAGATATTGCAAAAAGGGCAATTATTTAGCTTGTCAGATACTTTGGGTGTATTAAGCCAAGAATTCGATAACCCCACACCTTTCGAATTTTAATTGGTTAGCGCTGTTAATATAAGACTACTATAGCTCTATTAAAACCAATTAGGGACAAACTATTATTGTAGTGTAATTTGAAGACATAACTTCCCGGTGTCTTCTGAAAAGTTATTACCAGGATAGATGACCACTAGACTGATGCTAAATTTGACTTTTTCGCTCCACAGTGCTTAAATGGTTTCAAATCGGATTTTGATTAGCCTCCCAAAGTTACAACTCATTTGGTTAGAAACAGAATTCGCACAAGCCATTTGAAGTTTACATGTAAATTACTATGGGAAATCTCAACTTTTTGTGCATTGCCTTCTAATCTTTTTCCATATTGAGCTGCAAAACAGTTCAACACCAATTCTTTAAGAAAATTTTCTCAGCTACAACTTTGCTGAAGACCGTTTCTATGTAAAAAGAGACAAGAAAAGGTTATTAATTATTTAAGAGATTGGTAAACTTATGACATGATCAAGCAGCTGCTCTGTAGGCAACACTGTATTTTGCAGTGTTACATAGTAGCCATGATTTTTGTGTCCTATTCAACGCCCCAGAAACACCAATGTTGCCTGCTGAGCCGTTGATTGAGCATGATCATAAGACATCATCGCATTGAACCATTGATAACTTTCGATCCTTGCATTTAATCAAAAAGTGGTCTTCAGGAAAGTTGTAGCTGGGAAAATTTCCTACAAGTACAATTGAAAGTTTTTGAAGCAGACCGATATTGTGAATTATTAGATAGACATGAACAAAAATCTTGGTTTTACCATAGTATATCCCATACAAACTTCAAATGGTTTGTGCCATCTCAGTTTCTCACCAAATGGGGTCAAATTTTGAATGGTTAGTAAGGATCCGATTTGGAATCGTTTAAGTATTGTGGAGCGAAAATTTCAATTTTTGCATCACTCTAATGACCACGTTTCGGGAAAAAATTTGGCATCAGAAAAGTCTCAAGTATGGTCCTTCGGAAGACCCGGAACATTCGTAAAAGTGGTCAATTCACGAAACTGATCCTAGTACGGTTACTTAAAATGAATGGTCGATATAAGGAAACGCAAGATAATATTAATTTGCTTGACAAAAATTCACACACTGCTTAAAAAAGCCCAAATCTGAAAGAATGTCAGATTTGGGAAAATTTTGTTACAGGAACTTTGTGAAAGAATAAATATTGACTCATCATAAAAAAGTTTCGATTAACAAAAATCAAAAAAAAATACTCATTTGGTAAAGTGTCATTTATAAATTGTAAAAACAGTAAACAATAAATAATAAACAATAAACAATAAACAATAAACAATAAACAATAAACAATAAACAATAAACAATAAACAATAAACAATAAACAATAAACAATAAACAATAAACAATAAACAATGAACAATAAACAATATACAATAAACAATAAACAATAAACAATAAACAATAAACAATAAACAATAAACAATAAACAATAAACAATAAACAATAAACAATGAACAATACACAATGAACAATAAACAATAAACAAATACAATAAACAATAAACAATAAACAATAAACAATGAACAATAGACAATAAACAATAAACAATATACAATAAACAATAAACAATAAACAATAAACAGTAAACAGTAAACAATAAACAATAAACAATAAACAATAAACAATAAACAATAAACAATAAACAATAAACAATAAACAATAAACAATAAACAATAAACAATAAACAATAAACAATAAACAATAAACAATAAACGATAAACAATAAACAATAAACAATAAACAATAATCAATAAACAATAAACAATAAACAATAAACAATAAACAATATACAATAAACAATAAACAATAAACAATAAACAATAAACAATAAACAATAAACAATAAACAATAAACAATAAACAATAAACAATAAACAATAAACAATAAACAATAAACAATGAACAATTAACAATAAACAATAAACAATAAACAATAAACAATAAACAATAAACAATAAACAATAAACAATAAACAATAAACAATAAACAATAAACAATAAACAATAAACAATGAACAATACACAATGAACAATAAACAATAAACAAATACAATAAACAATAAACAATAAACAATAAACAATAAACAATGAACAATAGACAATAAACAATAAACAATAAACAATAAACAATAAACAATAAACAGTAAACAGTAAACAATAAACAATAAACAATAAACAATAAACAATAAACAATAAACAATAAACAATAAACAATAAACAATAAACAATAAACAATAAACAATAAACAATAAACAATAAACAATAAACAATAAACAATAAACAATAAACAATAAACAATAAACAATAAACAATAAACAATAAACAATAAACAATAAACAATAAACAATAAACAATAAACAATAAACAATAAACAATAAACAATAAACAATAAACAATAAACAATAAACAATAAACAATAAACAATAAACAATAAACAATAATCAATAAACAATAAACAATAAACAATAAACAATAAACAATATACAATAAACAATAAACAATAAACAATAAACAATAAACAATAAACAATAAACAATAAACAATAAACAATAAACAATAAACAATAAACAATAAACAATAAACAATAAACAATAAACAATAAACAATAAACAATAAACAATAAACAATAAACAATAAACAGTAAACAATAAACAATAAACAATAAACAATAAACAATAAACAATAAACAATAAACAATAAACAATAAACAATAAACAATAAACAATAAACAATAAACAATAAACAATAAACATTAAACAATAAACAATAAACAATAAACAATAAACAATAAGCAATAAGCAATAAGCAATAAACAATAAAAAATAAACAATAAACAATTAACAATAAACAAAAACAATAAACAATAATCAATAAACAATAGACTATAAACAATTAAAAGCAAAGTTCAATAGCAGGTCGGAGATGAATTTCAAAAGATTTCTTAAAAATGCTTAAAGGCAAATCTGAAGAAAAAACCAAAGGAACCGTAATGAATATAACAAGAGTATTTTTTACATATAAAAAAACTGAAGTGCGAGGTTTCATGAGAATACCAACAATACTGTAGAGTGAATGTCAAAAAATTCAGTAGATGGTGAAAGTTTGAAGGGAATTCCAATAAGAATCCAAATGGTTGGTAGTAGATCTCTACCAAGACTAATTTTCAAACCTAATTTTTTGAGGTAGTTAAAGATAAACAGAGGAGATGAGGAATTGGGAATGTCTTCGATTAAATAAGAAATCTGTAAGCATTAAACGTTCACCAAATTGTAGAATATTAAATTACTTTTTTGGCAAAACAAAAACGCGCAAGATCTTTAAAATTAAACGTTTATTGAAATTTTTAATAAATTAGAATACTAAAGATGTTTTATCATTAAAAGAACTATAATTGCTAGGTTATGATCCATTAATAAGTCTTGGTTAAAAAAATGTGTTCGAAATGCTCAACATTTTGCAAAGCAGGAAAAATTTAAAATTATATTAGACTCCGAATTTAAAAAATCTGTCACAGCCTGGTGAATATTTAAATTTTAATATCAAATAAACCATGAGCTCGTAACCTCAGAAAATCTATTCTTTGGATCTTAATTCCTTGCAAGCTTTAGATTCCTTAAACAATTAAAAAAAAACTTATTTATTATTTATCCAGGGAGGAAGGTTAATTATTAATTCTGAATCCTGATGAATGTGGGCATCTTAGTGGAAGAGGTGGGCGTTTAACGAACAGTGATTGGACATTAGCCTGGACATTACACGAATAAAATCACGACTCATATCCAACCCTTTGAACCAGGGTTTGATCGACACCTGTGGGACAATAGAATGTAGCCATCTTCCCAGATCACCATCATTCCACTTTTGTTGCCAGTTGGCGAGGACTTGCTGACGAGAAATCGTGAAAAATTCGTGGTAGGCGATTTGTCGCTCGTAAATATCGCCTTCCATAGCGCCCACCTTGGCCAGCGAATCCGCTTTCTCATTGCTCGGGATAGAGCAATGAGAAGGGACCCATACCAAGGTGATGACATGCAAGCTGTTTGATAAAGCACTCAATGACGATCGTATTTCCTGGAGGAAATACGCCGAGTGCTTTATGGGCCTCATTGAACGCATAGCCTCCAGGGAGCTTAGGCTATCCGTAAAAATGAAATAATGGTCAGGTGGAAGTGAGGCAATACGCTCTAACGTGTACGATATAGCTGCTAGTTCAGCAACGTATACCGAACAAGGCTTTTGAAGCTTGTATGAGGCGCTATGAAGGTCGTGGAATACTCCAAAACCAGTGGACGCATTTATCACCGACCCATCTGTGAAAAATCTCTTCTTGGTGGGGACGTGGCGGTATTTGTTCGCAAAAATAGTTGGGACAATCAGGGAACGGTGAGGCTCTGGAATTCCTTGAATCTCCTGCCTCATTGTGAGATCGAATCTCACGGAAGAACAACTGAAATGATAGGAGACAGCGCGATTGAGGTTGAACGAGGAGGGGCCGATGTCCAGAGTCATGTACACGTAGTACAAGGTCATGAATCGTGTTTGAGGATTCCGCTCTAGCAGCTTCTCAAAGTTTTCGATCACCAGCGGGTTCATGACTTCACAGCGGATGAGAAACCGGAACGATAAATCCGCAAAACGATTTTTTAAGGGGAGGACGCCCGCAAGAACTTCAAGACTCATGGTATGCGTCGATTGCATACAACCTAGTGCGATTCGAATGCAACGATATTGAATCCTTTGGAGCTTCAATATGTGCGTCCCCGCCGCCGATTGAAAGCAAAAGCTACCGTACTCCAAAATCGAGAGAATGGTGGTCTTGTAGAGTCTTATCAGATCTTCCGGATGGGCTTCCCATGAAGTGCCGGTAATTGAACGAAGTAAATTGATTCGCTGTTGGCATCTCTGCCTCAGATACGCTATGTGTTTTCCCCAAGTGCACTTGGAATCGAACCAGTCACCTAAATACTTAAACGACATGCTGTGAGTGATTGTTCTACCCATAAGTTGAAGCTGAAACTGTGCTGGATAAAGCTTCCTAGAAAAAACAACCATCTCTGTTTTCTCTGGAGAGAATTCGATACCCAGATTCATTGCCCAAGTAGACAAATTATCCAAGGTATCTTGCAATGGTCCTTGCAGGTCCGGTGCTGTTGGTCCAACCATGGAAACAACGCCGTCATCTGCAAGCAGTCTTTGACATAGAAATTGTACAGGAGGGGACTTAAACAAGAGCCTTGTGGAAGACCCATGTAGCTGATTCGTGCAATTTCTGTGTTGCCATGAGAGAGGCTTATTCGTTTCTCGGACAACAAATTAAACAGGAAATTGTTGATTATCGGAGAAAGCCCACTCGCATGGAGTTTGTCCGAAAGGATGTCGATGCAAACAGAATCAAACGCCCCTTTAATGTCCAAGAAAACTGAACCCATCTGCTGTTTTTCAGCATAGGCTAATTGGATTTCAGTTGAAAGCAACGCAAGGCAGTCGTTCGTCCCTTTGCCCCTACGGAATCCAAATTGCGTATCTGAGAGTAAGCCATTCGCCTCGACCCACTTGTCCAGACGAAGAAGAATCATTTTTTCTAACAGCTTCCGAATACACGACAGCATCAGGATGGGACGGTACGAATTTATGATCCGACGCAGGTTTACCGGGCTTCTGGATGGCGATAACTCTCACTTGTCTCCAATCATCCGGAACAACGTTGAGCTCAAGGAATCGATTGAACATGTTCAACAATCGCCTCTTTGTGAATTCTGGGAGGTTCTTGAGCAGGTTGAACTTGATTCGATCAATTCCCGGAGCCGAGTTATTGCATGAAAGAAGAGCAATTGAGAATTCTACCATCGAAAACGGAGAGTCCATGTCATCGTTTTCCAGCGGCGGATCGCGAGTGTTGCATCGAACCGGAACCGAATCGGGACAAACCTTACGCGCGAAGTCGAAAATCCACTTGTTGGAGTACTCCTTGTCCTCGTTGACCGACGATGCCGCGTTACGCATTCTCCTGCCGACATTCCAGAGCGTTTGCATGGAAGTCTCTCGCGATAGCCCTTCGACGAATCGACGCCAGTAAACGCGTTTTTTGGCCCTGACCAAGCTCTTAAACTTTTCCTCTAGCTCCGTATACCGCTCAAAGTATTCGCGGGAACCGTATTTACGAAACTGTTTAAACGCGTTAGACTTCTCGTTATTCACGTCGGTGCATTCCTGGTCCCACCACACAGTGGGAGGACGTTTGCGAATGGTAGTGCCAGGAACAGGCTTCGTTTGTGCTTGAAAGAACGAATGGTTGGAAGTATAGGGGATAACTCTTTTAGTGCATGTTGGTTTCCTGTAAATTTCGCATTCAAGCGAAGATGATGATGACGATTCCCAGATGACTAGAATATCGAGAAATGCGAGTTTCCCGTCTTTTTCTACCTCGTGAGTGACTTTGATATCCTTGTGAATTCTGAAGATCTCATCTAAAATTTGTGGAAGGGCTTCCTTTTTAACTACGCTGAAGATATCGTCAGCTTAAGGTACGTCCGAACCTTGTTTCTTCATGCTGCATCCTCTCGTTGTGTTAATAGCCAGTCCTCCAAATGGTTGACCGCTTCCTTGACCGGTACGCTGAGAAAAAGAGCTGTGACGTCGATAGATACCATAATCTCGTCCTCGTTGATGTCTCCTGAAGATTGTAAATGCTGGGCGAACTCCTGGGTGTTACTAACTGCTTTCACTTCGCTAGCTTGTGGGTGGGGGAACCAACTGCAGACACGATCTCTCGCATTTCATTTCCCGGTATGTGGACTTTGGGGAGACCTTTGATCCTGGGTAGAATCGGATTGGATTCCCGTAAACGGCCTGCTCCATACACTAAATATTGATTTGCACTCCTTCAGTGCTTTCTCTACGCGTTTTACGTTCTGTAAGGGGTCTACTCGAAGCTGTCTAACGGTCGGTTATTAATCTTCGTTGTCATTTGATTGTCGTTATCGTCTTTGTCCATGATAACGACCGCGTTGCCCTTGTCTGCTTTAACGTAGTACACTGCTTTACTTTTCAGCTCCTTAACAATCCGAATTTCTTTCTCGTTGGCGCGACTTTGTTCTTGTCCGTCCTTGATTATGTTCGATGTGATAGCCTGTGATGATGTTGGAAGTGTCTTGGTAATCGCTGTCTCTACGTCAATGATGATCTGCTCCACGACCGGCTTATTTGAACCAGCGTGTCCTAGCCCCTTGTTGAGGTGTGTCAATTGTTCTTCCGTGAATGCGGTCGTCGATCGGTTTACAACCAACCCATCAATGGAGTGAATCCTCGGGGTCGTGGTGATGGTGGATAGGATCTGCTCACCCGTTCGGTGTGTCGTCCGTCTCTGTTGAGACTCGTGTCGTAGTCTGTTTAGCTTCCTATCGTGCAGCTTTCGTTTCCTATCCGATTCGCACTCCTCTGCTACCTTGGCCCTAGACAGAAACTCCTGGAATTTAATTGGATACTCTTTGGCCAATTTGAGGTGTAGAGAATAACATTCCAAAATCTTCATGTCCAGTTTGCTATATAGCCGTCTGATGCTATCCTTGAAGAACTCTGCTTCCATCCTCTTTACTACGCTGGGTGGGGTGGGTGTCCGTACCTTAATCCTATGGTTTATAGGTATAACCATATATTTTTGGTATTTCTTCAGAAATGCTACGTCCTTACGAAGCGATGCGATGGTTTTCTTCAATTCGATGAATTTATTTGGCTCCGACGGCTTGGTTGCCATGATGAATCCTGATGAATGTGGGCGTCTTAGTGGAATACTTGTATAAAGAGAGCGATAAAGATCATTGTTAGGATCCACTAAAGACCCAGTTAATGTTTTAGGTTAAGCAGTGTATATAAAATAAGCTGTAATCATTGTAACAAAGTATACGTAGGACAAACCAAGAGAACTTTAGGAACTAGAAGCAAGAGGAAAGCAAGAGGAAAAAGGCCTAACATATGATTTCAAATCAAAGGTTGCAGAACACATCTTCACAGAAGACCACCAACTATCGACGGAGGACCTCACGATTTTACGAACCGTATCTACACCATGGAAACTGGATGTTGCAGAGAGCCTCGAGATCAACAAACAACGGAATTCAACTTTACTCAACAGAGATCAAGGAAACGGACACACCTGGCTTTTCAATTTACAACCTAAGACACATCAACGAGTAAGCAGCGGAGTACCTGCTCCTACAGAAAATTAAATTTAAGTTTACCTAGCTTTTAAGTGAAAATGTACTTGTGTTAATATATATTCGGTAAAATGCGATGTTTTTCTTTAGTCGATTATTAGTACAAGACACTGAAGAAGTCTGCACATTGTAGACGAAATACGCGTATCTGTCAAGGATAAGCAAAATATGAATTCTGATTTTCTTCCTAATGTTGTTGAGCTTGATTCCCGTGATCTCTATCAATAATTTAAATGAGATAACTTGAAACTTGTTCCTAAGCAAACTCATGTGAAAATTAAAAAAAAAATTGTTAGGGGTTTCTGGGGAAGATCCAGGAGTGAAAAATCAGAGGATTGTTAGACTAAATTTTATTACGACTAGAAAAAAAACTTGAAACTTAAAGACAATCCCTAGAGTTTTGAAAGGTTCTGGCAACCTGGCTACTTTATTTATAAACATGTATATACAAATTCATAAAAAACCGATGACAAATGCCAAAGTATGACTGAAAATTCAGTTTCGGTTACACGACTATCGACCTAGTAATCCATACGGTATAATGGCGTTCGGTATAATGGTGTTCAGCTAATCGGCGTCTAACCTAATTCTCCATAAATTGTTTGACCATGGCTACGCCCTTGGCACAGTACCTCGACAAAATGCCAACTCATCATTCCGTCACTGCACCGAACAATACATCACAAGCGATCGAGGTCATACCTGGGAACAAAAAGGAACGTGAGAGTAGTACACAAGCCAATTGCAGCAGCAATTCAAGAACAAAGCGTTTGCAAATGTTTAATTCCTGCATATTACAGTACCGTCACTGGGTTTTGGGCTATTAAAGCTCAATCATCGTTCCTCAAAATCACTACCGAAGAGCGTATAATCCACTCATGAACCGAGCTGCAATGGTTCTAACATGTAATTACATACAATTCAACGGGATTCGAAAGGTTAACTCAATAAGATTTTAAAATACTCCTAAATTCTGAATCCCGAAACGCAAACAAAAAAGGATTGAGGAATTTCATGCGTATCAATAATCTGTAAAGAATAATTGCTCGAGTTGAAAAAAAAACGAAAATGCTTCTCCAACACTAGATAAAGGTTGAACACGAAAACATCCGGACCGATTAAAAACGTTATCGTTAAGGCATTTTTTGAGTATTTTTTTTTTGTTTCTCAAAATTTCATTGAATCAAACTAAGAGTGTATAGTATCACAGTAGGCATTAGTTGTCTCGATAAGTTCATTTGTTTACATCATGGCTTCACCGGACTGGAACGGTTGACCGGAGGAGTGGCTCTCCAAAAAGTTCATTGTCTGGCAAGCAATCTGCAGTTGTGGGCTGAAATGCGAGACTTTGGTTACTTCTGGGATCACCGACCAGAAAATTTACCAAGAGGAGTTCCTATGAAAGAGGCTACCACCTTTTCTGGAGCAGCATGAGGTGGATTGCCCATTATGGCTGGACTTGGCAAGCTGCCACTAATCAAATCCCTAACGGCGCCGGTGGTGTAGTGGTAATCGTGATTGCCTCTCACCCCAGCAGGCCTGGGTTCAATCCCAGTCGGCGTCGTCGGGATGTTCTGAGGCATAACATCTCTGATCATGCCTTCCTTCGGAAGGGAAGTAAAGCCGTTGGTCCCCGGTTCATGAGTTGATGGGTTGATAGGTAGGGTCCAGGTGTGGGAGCTGCCTTCCTGGCGTCGGTAGCATTGGTGCTCAGCACGGAAAACAAGATCGACGGAAAACAAATCAAGGAAAAACAAACTAATCAAATCCCACCAAACAGTAGTACAGAGAAAATGGCGTCATAGCGGTTCCCAAGGAGATGAATCTGGACAAAACTCCAGAGTTAAGGTCGAAAGAAAATAGTAGAACTGAAATTGACCTGAAAGATTTCAAGCAGAAATGGAATTTGGCAGCCAAAACAGTGGGAACAGGGATCGTGCAAAATATGACGGGCCGTGTACGAAGATAGGTTCGAGCAATGGCCTATGGTAAGAAAGAAGACTGAAACAATGGTCTTAAAATAAGCATACTAGCTACTAATGTATAGCTATTACATTGAATTATGACAAATAAAACGCATTTTTAAACCCCCTCACATTGCTCAATCCCAGGCAATGAGAAGGCAGACTCTCTCGCAAAAGTGGGCGCACAACAAGGCGAGATTTACGATAGAAGAATATCACATGATGAATTTTTCCCATTAGTACGTCAGAGTTCTCTTTTAAGTTGGCAAAACGATTGGACAAGTAATTCTCTTGTGCGGTGGTTACATTCCATTAATCCAAATGTTTCTTCGAGAGCGTGGTTCAAAGGTCTGGATGTAAGTCGAGGATTCATTCTAGTGATGTCAATACTTATGTCCATCCACTACTCGATAGATGCACATCTCTATAGAATAAACCTCGTTGACAGCAATATATGTAGGTGCAGAACCGGTTATGATGACATCGATCACGCAGTTTGGTATTGCCCGGGTAATGACGCCTCCAGAGCACGACTATTGGATACCCTAGTGGCCCGAGGTAGACAACCCTTCCATTAAGTAAGAGGTGTATTGGGAACACGTGATCTTTCCTACATGCAAGCGATCTATGAATTCCTTTGTTTGTCTGATGTTAGTGTTTGATGTGACCATCCCCTCCTTTCCAAACAATTGCCAGCCATTGTATGCCAGTCTTATTATCCTCCTGTTCCTGTGCTACTTGCCCCTGTCTAGCCAGGATTTGGTCAACCGTCCGAGAGTAGTATCTGAAGAAGGCTTCTGAAACCAGTTTCCTACCTAGCTCCTTCCAATCAAAATTGTTACCCATTAACCTTGAGCCCGCCTTGAGTAATTGGTACCCAATACTAACCTAGAACTACTGCTATTTAAAATGTAAATTTAAACATTACTGATTTTGGCTCCGCAAAGTGTCACACACGTCTGAGCCTAGTAAATAAACGAACCAGTTAAAAAAAAAAAATCGCGTCCGGATTTTTTCGTGTTCAATCTTTATCACTATATATCTAGAAGATGTTTGAAATCCCAACACCAAACTATGAGTTTTCTGTTGTCAAACAATGGAATTCAAATAATTCGATCCAAATTGATTAAAATTAAAAAGCTTTAGAGATATTTTTAAACCATCCATTCTTTTGATCTCCAGTTCTCCAAAACACTGCTACCAACGAAAGGGGGGAAACTTAAATACTGAAAACCTAAAAATAAAGCCAACTAATGAGCCTTGACCAACTCTATACT
Source organism: Ochlerotatus camptorhynchus (assembly GCF_037179485.1). Classification (NCBI taxonomy): domain Eukaryota; kingdom Metazoa; phylum Arthropoda; class Insecta; order Diptera; family Culicidae; genus Ochlerotatus; species Ochlerotatus camptorhynchus. Next base: position 456,454 of record NW_027040860.1, on the reverse strand, counting down.
CTCATTCTGAAAAAGGATGTAATCAGATAATTTCGTCCTCGAATTAGTCTCAATGGCATTGGTTGGCTGAATTTCAACCCACTGGCAGTCATGCCTAACACATAAACTTTGTCAAAGGAAAAACTTATTATCATTAACGAATTAAAACAATTACCGGTCGCAGAAGCATTCCGCAATGGCCAATCAAACTATTCTTGAGTGAATACGCAATTAGCAGAATCAAAGCATCGTTCTACCAAGACACAATAACTGACTATTCCAGGACGACTTGTTATTTCCATCCACCGACTCAACACTCACTCGACGTGCGGGTGCCCTTTATTTATGCGCTGGATGCATTTGGATCGAGCATCTGCATTGTCAAGTATCAGCCAGTGGCACTCGGAGGAATTGTCATCCAGAAGATGGCATTACACACCGATCCAAAAGGAATAGGTTATGATACTTACGATAATGTCCTATTGCCGTCGGTTACGAATGATGCCGATGGGATTACGGACGAGGGCATGCACATTGTCAATGTCGTCGTCGTCGTCTGAGCGATGAGAATGCACACTTTGATGCAGTTCTTCATGGTTCCATATGGGAAGAACCATAATAGGGGGGAAATCGAATCCAGAGTTGTGTGTTTATGATTTGACAGACATGACGTTATCCCGGAGCTGCAGGGTCTACTGATGCTGGTGGATGTGGTAGTAGATGGGCACCATCATCGACATCGTTATCGGCTGACTTGGTTGATTGTGAGTTGGGTGCTATCTGGTAGTGTACTTACAGTGCATTGATTTGACATGGTACTTGTTTATTTAATAGAAGATGAGTGAGATTGTACTTTGGAGCAGGTTGCCATTATCTTTGTGAATTTAGACGGTTTTGAATAGGTGGATGAGCTGAGATTGTTTGAATTAGTGTCCAATTTGCTCAACCTCAGTAGTAACAGTTTGGTATGGTGGAGACGCTTGGTAATCCACAGTGCGAGCCATTTCATTCACGGTGCGAGAAGAAATGGTGAGAAAACAAATAAGGTCGTTTCCAAATTAGAATGAGACGACCGTCGATGATTATTAATATTAAGACCAACATCTTCCATGTACTTGACTCGTTATGGATGCCATCAGCACTTGGTGGTAAATATTTGATAGCACTGTCACAACCATCTCCCATTTCGCAAAAAGTTTGAACAGCTCCAGAGCGACATTCGATATTTTCGACTAATTTCTACAACTGTTATTTCCACTGCCATCTTGTTAGATTAGGATCAAAAGTGGTCCTCTTTTCCCTCCTCTCTCCAGATCTCACCGTTAGCTTGGCTTTGAAGTGTTTCCCCACCGTCCTACGGATCATTGGAGCAGTTAAATTAATGTTTGCTGGTGATTAAACTTTTCCCGTTTGCTGCTTAATCGGTACCTCCGTCCACCGACCGTTGCGTTTCTGTTTGACTTAGTCTTGCTTGCTTTGAGTGGGGCTGGCATTGGCTGCTCGTGGCTCATGGGATCAGCACCGAGATCAGTAAATGAAACTCAATTAGGGTAATTAATTGTAGGATAATCACTTTTTTGAGTTTTCGGTTATGCCATTATCCATACCCCCATCCATTGCACTGCACGGTACAGTCCGTCCGCGTAGGCAGAGAATCGCTAAGTAGAACGTCGTCGTCGTTGGCTGTCAGAGTTGATCGTACTCAAAGCGGACATTATTGGTGGGAGTTGAAAACGCGAGACACGAAGCCGCGTTCAAGGTTGATTGCTTTGGATGCGCTCGTTTCAAAAAGCGAATTAATCACACGCAAAATGAAGTGCGGAACAGAAAATGAAGTAACAGCAACGTAATTGATTTATAAGACTCTTTTCAGGGTGATAGGAATGAAGATGAGATTAAGAGGCTGAAGTGATTTAGGATTTAATCGCCAGTTTGAATTAAGTCGCGTTATTATGATCATCAAAGTTTAACGTGTTTTAGGTAGGCAAACAGCTATTTCATTTAAAAATAAAAATTCTGTGAACATTTCCCGCACCGTATTTCCTTTAACCCAATGAACCATTTCAATTGCACTACCGTCCAACATCAAAGGACCGCACCTGCCTGCAAAATCTACGCCCTGCATCCCAAATTTAATTTATCAAATTGCCTCTACGATGTCAGTTCGAGCCACGTCGGGCGAAAGATGAGATAATCACACAAACGCCCCTTTCGGAAAACCATCTCACTCACCGAAACCATCTCAACCACTCCAGGGAGGCTGGTCAAAGCGTGAAAAATTAAATCACCAAATTAATTGAATCATCACCGGGAGACGACGGTAGACCCGAACGAAATGGGGCCCAGCAGCGAAGCAGGGTCTGTTTCATTTCCGATGTTTGCCCTGGTCATCTATCGTGATTTAGAGAACCCGCAGCACCAGCGTTCACAGTGTTGCTAGCCGTTGTCGTCGTCACTGGAATGAGTGGCAGGTTGTCTGCTAGTGACCAGGGAAGTGTGGAGCATCTCCTATAGCTCATCATGAAAAGCGAGCATTGCTGCATCGTGGCAGCCTGATTTCTAACCAGCAAATTATTATGATACGCTTTCTGCTGGATTGGTATCCCGCGGAAGCTTCCTTGTAGAGGTACTGAACGATGAACGATGTACGAGGTCGGCTATGCTCCAGATAGCTCCTGTCTACCGGTAACGAGGGACCATTATTATTCTTTTCCCTCCTCGTGCCGAACCCGGAGAGTACGGGATCAAATGGGAGGTGCGGATTGGATTCTGATGAGCTGGGTGTTGCGCTCGCAGCTTCAGGCGTGGCGTCGAGCTGATGGGAGTTCAAAGCGGCGGTCTTCCTGCTGATGGGAAATGACTGTTTGTGCAAAGTTGCTCCCGCTCGGATAATGGCAACGCGAGCCATAATTAAACGTATTTTCTTGTCCGGAACCGGAAAAGCAGCACTGACGTGGGTGCTGTCGCTTTTGAAATGTTTAAAGTAAACAAATGTCATACCGTCATACTGCGGACGGGCACTGGTCTGTGGGGGTTGGTTTGAGCTTTGGAGTATCAAACATCTACTTTGTAGCTTTTTCAAACTTGTGTTTAATTAAATTGCCCATTGCCTGATTTTTTTAAAAGTTCGTTGTAAATCTTAAGAGTAGTTCATTAACACAATGCCAAAACAGATGCTGATGTGGATTTGCAATGTTTGGAATGCGGAGCAGCTTTTCGGGATAAATTTTTACAGGTTATTTGTATGTTTTACAAGAAAATTCAAAACTGGATGTCTAAATGCAAAATGCTTCGGGATCAATTCCTATCGAGTATCAACAATGTCTCCTCTCCGCTTCCTTCAGTAGGTTACATTAGCGATGCTGTCAAGATTGAGTTTTTGCCTGGAAATGGTAGCTAATCATCCAAATTTTCATAATATTGGATGAACTCAACAAGTTAGTTCTAGAAAAGATTGGAAAAACAGTCATATAGGTTCCGTCACATCAAACGTAGTGCTACTTAGTATATTGCCTTAATCTTGCAAAATAATGAAGGTTGTCACACGGCATTATGATACAAATGAACTGTTCCCAAAGAGTCCTTGGTAGAACCTGTTTTGGTACTCTCCGCTACCACTCCGGTCAATTCATCTCATCATACATCTTCCCAAAAAAAAAATATCTATTTCAAATGCAGTACACTGAAGAACAATCAATTTTCTCACAGCCTGAACCACTTGCTGCTTGCTTGAAACTTGAAACAATTTGTGATCCTTTTGTCTGCACAAAAAGACGTAATCTTTCTAAACCATGGCACATTAAATAAAGAGATCTTTGATCAACTGAAGGCATTTGGAGTAACTCCTGATCAACCCACTTGACATAATATCTGAGCTACATGACCATCACCAATGGTATTAGTAGTAGTAGTAGTATCAATTTTACCACCTTTTCCTCCTCGTGTTCGTCATCGTCGTCACTGTTTGGCAGTGCGGAAGATGGAGTCAATTTGACCACCACAACCGTTACGACTTCGACGGCCAGCAAACAGCAGTCGCCGCCAAATGGTCTCAACAAGACCAATAGTCTCATTGACAACGCCACATCGCGATTCTCCAAATTGGACATTTTCGATTACAACAGCAGTTCGTACAGTTACAACAAATTGGATAGTGTTGTGAGTGTTAATCTGGAGAGTCAGCCCACTGGTCTCACATCCTCCCAGCTGCCGGATCTTCTCAGCGGTACCAACGATACCAACGAGCAACATTCAGCAACAGCAGCTACAACAACAGCAGCATCGTCTGCTAAACAATCTGCACCTGCAGCAACAGCTGAGTGGGCTCGGTCATGGAAACGGTAGTGTCGAGAGCCTTGCAGGTCTTGGCACTGGCAATACCGATGATTGTGAGGCCGCCTTTAGCAAATATATGATGCGCAACAAACTGATCATCTCATCAACAGTGGACTGAATGCGACGCAATTCAATGGCTTTAATGATTACTCAGATTACTTTCACAACACAAACGAACTTAATAGTAGGTTACTGAGTCAGCTGCAGCAGCAACAACATCAACAGCAGACTCATCAGCGTTTACAGCAGCAGCAGCAGCAACACTCCGACATCAATAACATCTACGCGGGTAACATGTCAAAGTTCTTTAACTTTCACAAGAACCAACAAAAGCAGGCAGCACAACAGCAAACTCCACCCTTTTTACTCAACGGACACTCGTCGGTGCCTGCAGCGATCCGATGAACATTGCCAACCTGCTCGAGAACATCCTGTTAAACTCGCACTGCCTAGAACAACACTCGAATGGTTTGCTAGGTTCCCAGCAGCTACAGAAGCAGCGAATGCTTAATGCGAATGCTAATCCACAGCAGCAGCAGCCACAATCGCAGTCGCAGCCACCAAACAATAGGCATAACAATTCACAACAGCAACAGCAACAACAACAACAACAACAACAACAACCACAACAACCGCAGCAGCAACCACAACAGCAGTATGCACAGCAAACGCCAGCGTAGACGACGATTTAGACTTTGATCCCTTCTTCGAGACCCAGAAAGCACTGCCCGAGCTGATCAACGACGAGATCAACCAGGAGCAGATCACACAGAGTGCGGCAACGGCCGCGACAGCAGCAGCAGCAGCAGCCGCCAACCACAGCAAAATGATGGAGAACGTGCAGCGGACTCGAATGCCACCGCCTGGTTTCAATCACATGAACGCTTTCGGCTTCGGTGTTTCGAGAGAGCAAGTTTCAGGCAGTAAAATCTTTCCGTTCATGAACCTAGGGAAGAGTGCACCGCAGCAGCCACCACAGCAAAGTAACTGGGGCCAGCAGCTACAGCAGCAACAGCAGCAGCAGCAGCAGCAACAGCAACAACAGCAGCTGCCATTTTTGGGATTCCAGCCAAATGATCAGACTCATTTGACTCCACCCCAACAGCAAAACGGACACAGCAAACCTAGTTACGGCAACAACTTCACCGATCATGCATGGCATACACAGTTGTACACACCAACTGCTCATTTGTTAATAACTTTTTACTCAGTTGTTAAAATTTATTTTTCTTTAAAGTAATTGATAGATTCGGATCATAGCTTACTAAAGATATGCAAAAAGTAGATAAATCCTAACATTTAAATCAACACAAATGAATTTTTACTCTTAAAGTCCGAGATGTGCAGCGAGCATTTCTCACTTCATTTTTACAACACAAAAACAAATACAGTTTATTACTAGAATTATAATCTACTTTGTTTTATGTATCTGTAACAAGCTTAAACTCTATTCTATCTACTGCTTCAAAAAGAACTATGTTTCGTCAACTCTGTGTAAAGTTATTAGCAAATGAGCAGTTCGTGACCAAAACTGTGTATGCCAAGCATGTCACCGATTGGACCTCGTTCGATCCGGCCATCGTCTCGTTTCGTCAATTCTCGTTTATGAACGGACCAGCCAACCAGCCCGGGGATATCTTTCTATCAGCGCAAAAACAGAACCAACTGAATCAACCGTCTTGCCGTCAAGTCTGGTGAATCAACAACAACAACAACAACCGCAGCAGCAGCAACAACCGGGAAATCCGCAAGCACAGGTAAACTATGAAGACGTTTTCCTTCATCAACATCATCAGCAACTGAAAAAACAACTTTATCAGGCACAGCCAGACCAACAGCAGCAAACTCACAGCAATTTGAACAATTATGATTTGAATAACTTATATATGCAGATCTTCAGAATATTATGCTATCAATCTGAATTCTGCAATTATCCTAAGGACTTTATGAAATTTTTTGTTCAATTAAAGGTATCTTAAATAATGCTATTTTGAATCATTGAATTATTGAACAATAGAGACCTTCAGAATATTGTCTGATCAACATGAAGTCTTGCCTGCCATACTATTGAGAGGACTTTATAAAGGTTTTTGATCAAAAGTAGTTCTATGCAAAAAAATCCTGATCAACCTGCTTTATGAAAGAAATATCTTATGAAGTTGATTTGAAAAACTGGACAGTTGGAGATCTTCATAATAGTTCCTGATCAACCTGATGTTCACAGGACTTTTTGTAGGTTGATCAATTGAAGGTTTTAGAAATAATGCCTGCTATCTAGCGATACTATCTAAGAGACAAAAATAAATATCCAGAGGACTTTATGTAGATCTTTCATCAACTAAAAGTCTGGGAAAAGATTGCTAATGTGCAGGTTCATTCATCCTGAGAAATTTTCTCAGAAACATGGTTTGATTTATCAACCAATTATTGATCTTCAGAATCATACATGGTCATTGTCTTGACAAAACATCCAACATACCTTACGCTTGTATTTGAAGAATTTAAGGTTTTTGGAATAATTTCTGACTATCCTGCTATTTTGCAAATCAATATCTCAGAGGCATTATGTGATCTATTGAACAATTGGAGGAAATTCCTCATCAACCTGAAGTCTTAAGAAATGCTTCAAAAGGCATTATGAAGAACTTTGATCCAATGAAGGTTTTGGAATCTTGAGTGAATATCTAATATATATATAATATATGTGTGGCAATTTCATCGTGGACACCCTTTATGAATTGATTTATTAGAGATCTCTAGATTAATACCAGATCAACGAGAAGTCTTGACAAAATATCCAAAGAACTTTTTGGAGATCAATGGTTGATTGAAGTTCTTTGAAATAATACCTGATGTCTTGACAAAATATCTGGAAAAAATTATGCAGTTCTTTGATCAATTGAAGGTTTTAGGAATAATTCCGATTCGACCTGTTTTCTGAAATGAATATCTTAAAAACTTGATTTGAAATACATAATAGATGGAGATCTACAAAATAATACCTGTTAAACAAGAAGTTTTTAATAAATACCCAGAGGACTTTATGGCAGCCATTGATAAATTGAACGTTCTTGGAATAATTCTTGATCAACCTGCTATTTTATAAATAGATTTATTTGTACAGGCTCAATCAATCTAAAGAATGATTTTTACAGAGCCAAGATATCATTTGAGTTAAACATACTTAATATTAATCTTAAACCTAGAGTTACAGGAATTGATCAGAATACTCACGGTCGTCCCGAGGTTAGTTGCGATTTACAGTTTTATGGATCGGGAGAGGGAAAAGGAGATTTGAAAAAAAGATTTACGATACAAATATTTCACCATACCAACAACATGATTTTGTTTTTTCTATTCAACTTAATATAAGCTCTGTAATTTCACAATTATTACAGACATCAAGCAATTAAAATAACTACACACAAATTCAAACTAAACACAAAGTTAATCAAACTATAATCTAAGGATAATATTCTTAAAAAAAACATGTATGAGTTTCCTAGTCCAGATCGCGCCCAGCAAAAATAACCCGAATTGGAACATAAGGTTGTCTACCTTCAGTCCGAAGGGAATCGTATAGCTCAGATCTCACTCCAAGATGCTCAGCACACGACCAAATAATGTGATCTGCGTCCTGGTAGCCTTGTCCACATTCACAGTGATTGATTTTTCCCAGCCCAAGACGGAAGAAGTGAGCGTTTTTACGAATAGTGATTGAATATGAGGCACATCCTACCTCTCACCCCAGCAGGCCTGGGTTCAATCCCAGTCGGCGCCGCCGGGATGTTCTGAGGCATAACATCTCTGATCACGCCTTCCTTCGGATGGGAAGTAAAGCCGTTGGTCCCCGGTTCATGAGTTGTGATGGGTCGATAGGTAGCGTCCAGGTGTGGGAGCTGCCTTCCTGGCACGTCGGTAGCATTGGTGCTCAGCACGGAAAACAAGATCGACGGAAAAAAACAAACCAAAGGAAAAAAACATAGAAAAAGAGGCACATCCAACCCTTTGAACCAAAACGCCTTCGACACCTTAGGGATGATCGAATATAGCCATCGCCCCAAACTCCCTTCACTTCATTTATTCTGCTAGCTGGCGAGCAACTGTAGACGATAAATGAAGAAAAACTAATTGTAGGCGATTTGTCGATCGTAAATCTCGCCTTCCATAGCGTCCACCTAAGCAAGTGAGTCCGCCCTCTCATTGCCCAGAATCGAGCAATGAGATGGAACCTATGCAAAGGTGATGACAAAAGAACGTAAAGATAAAGCACTTAGAAGCCCTCCTTTACCGGCCTCATGGAGCGAACAGCCTCGACAGAACTAAGACTATCAATAAATATGAAATAGTGATCGGGTAGAAGTATTGCTGCCAGCTCAGCGACATATACAGAACAAGGAGCATGAAGCTTTCGATAGGCGCTATGAACATATAAACACCAAAACCAGTGAACACCTCTTTTAGTGATCCATCTGTGGAGAACGATCCTGCGGAATCGACTTTGTCAAACTTTGCTGTGTATAATGAAGGAGCAATCATGGAATAATGATGCTCTGGGATTCCGCAAAAATCTTGCGTTATAATACATCAAAATGAACTGAATTGCTAAAGTCGGAGAAGCATACACGATGAGGATTACGCTGTGAATGACTCACATTCTGTGCTATGTACACGCAGTACAAAGTCATGAAATGAGTTTGAGGATTAAGCTCAAAACACTTTTCGAAGTTTTCGATTATCAAGGTGTTCATAACTTCACACCGGGTGAGGAGCCTAAGGGACGATTCCTAAAACCGAAATTTATGGAGAACTCTGATCACCTGAATCTTTAGAATCACCTGAATCTGATTACCTGGCGTTATGGGAGAATATAAAGACGTGATTTGAATAGCTGGAAGTTGATTTTGATGAACTGTTATACAGGGTTAATTATTGTAAAAATCTAATTTGGTGCACTCGATGGATATCCACGTATGTTTGGCCCTGGGCCCAGTTAACAAGGCTCTAAGACACAGGTCCGCAGGTCTCCCTCTACTTGGTCGATCCACCTTGCCCACTGCGCGCCTCTTGTTCCTGTTGAGGCGCTTTCTAGAACCATTTTCACTGGGTCGTCGTGCAGCATTCTTACGACGTGCCCAGCCCACCGTAGTCGCCCAATTTTTGCAATGTGGACGATGGATGGTTCTCCCAGCAGCTGGTGCAATTCGTGATTCATTCGCCTCCTCCATGTTCCGTCATCCATCTGTACTCCACCGTAGATAATGCGCAACACCTTCCGTTCGAAAACAACAAGGGCGCGTTGGTCCTCCACGAGCATAGTCCAGGTCTCGTGGCCGTAGAGGACCACCGGCCTAATCAGCTTCTTGTAGACAGTCAACTTCGTGCGGCGGCGAATTTTATTCCACCGGGGCGTCCTCCGGAGTCCAAATAAGGCACGATTCCCTGCCATAATGCGTCGTTGAATTTCTCTGCTGGTATCATTTTCGGCGGTCACCAGTGAGCCCAAATACACGAACTCATCGACCACCTCGATTTCGTCACTGTCAATCTGAACTCGGGGTGGGAGGCTAACATTGTCTTTCATAGAACGTAGAGCGTTGATGGCAAGTCCAATCCGCCTAGCTTCAGCCTTCAGTCTGATGTACGTGTCCGCCATCGTCTCAAAGTTCCGTGTCATGATGTCAATGTCATCGGTGAAGCCAAGAAGCTAGATGGACTTCCTGAAGATCGTGCCACTCGTGTCTATCCCAGCGCTTCTGATCACACCTTCTAACTTGATGTTGAATAGCAGATTCAAAATTACATCACCTTGCCGTAGCCCCCTTCGAGAATTAAAGGAACTCGAGAGTGTCCCCGATACTCGAACAACGCACATCACTCGATCCATCGTCGCCTTGACCAATCGCGTCAGTTTGTCCGGAAATCCGTACTCGTGCATAATCTGCCATATCTGATCTCGATCGATTGTGTCGTATGTGGATTTGAAATCGATGAACAAATGATGTGTGGGCACGTTGTATTCGTGACATTTCTGCAGAACCTGCCGAATCGCGAAAATTTGGTCCGTGGTAGCGCGGGCACCCATGAATCCCGCCTGGTATTGCCCCACGAGCTCTCTTGCAAATGGTGACAGGCGGCGGCATAGAATTTGGGAGAGTACTTCATTAGCTACACCTGGTCAAAAGCTGGCCCAGAAAGTGGCCAAAATCCGACAAATCAAATCCCATGCGACAACAAGATCAATGGTTATATTGCTAAAATGAGAGTCAGTGCATACTTTTCTGCAACCGATTTTGCTGCTTTTTCCTAAGATTTGCATTATTTGCTTGTTGTTTGTACTGGAAGGGCGCTTTCTTCACGAGAGCCCAATATCGCTCGCTAGGACGTAACTCCGGGCAGTTAGGTGGATTCGCCTCCTTCGGTACAACATGGACTCCATTTGCTTCATTTCGTCAAATATTCACGATACAACTTACGAGCACGTGTGTTGGCCGTCACATTCTGCTCATCACTGCGGTTCGGCACAGTATTCACCTTGAATGATTTCATTCCTTGCACTAAAGTTGGCGAGTTTTTTTTACGAGCAACTGTACGTACCGAAAGATCTGGCCTTCTTCTAAATATTTGTTTCACCTTCACGTCATTCTGGTAGTTCCATAAAACCGTTTTTGTTCCGCTTTTCGTCTTCCTAGCTGTTTTCAAACGAGTATCAAACGATTTTAAAACGCTGTGAACAGTTCTTGCAGGAAAACCAAGCTTTTTGGTAAGTTTTTTGACCAAGAGCTCCGGATTTTCATTGCGGTCATACACTACTGCTTTTCGGACTTACTTTTCTTTCGACGCAATTTTCGACTAAGCTCTTCTAATGTTAACAAAGGTTTAGGTATTTTCAGAAAGAAAAGACATACGTCCACCGCTCTGCGAAATATTTCACTCGTTGATGAAATATTTCAGAAGATATATGTGTCAGGGGTGTCCAGATATTATCTCGAACAAGCTCTATTCAGTACAGTACAAAAAGTAGTTTTATCCATTTTTAACAATTAAAATTTTTAACTTTCTGTAATTTACATGAAATTACCGAACAATCATTCAGCAAATTTTTTAGTGAGGCTCAGTAAAACCTAATGAACGTATTGTAAAACTACCGAACCGTTTACCGAATGGTGATCTATATTCGAAAACTTGTGTTTCATTGCATGCAAACCAGTAACTTTCAAGAAATTTAGTTTGCAAAGATTTTTTTAATCCTTGTCGGGTGTTTTCATCACTGCGATCATTAGTATGATCTATTGTTATATATTCTCTATTTTTTACCTTTATCAAGATGCCGTATCACTATTATTAGGAGTGATCGCTATTGTTTGACTAATAGCAATATCCCAGCAAGGCATGACACTTCGAATAAAGTGCACTGCCGTACTGGGAGTTGTTCTCCAAATGTCAAAGGGTTCAATCAGCCCCTTTTCGAAGAACTTTCACCTTTTATTAAAAATTGCCGGCTTGTTTCGAGTCTTCCTTTTCTATGCCACACAAGCGACATACATAATCTTGAAGTTTTCCAATCAGCTTCAAGTGATAACGGCTCGGACAATGACCTGATATAAGACCTGTATATATGCTAAGATCTTTCTCAGAAAGTTCCAGGATTTTGTGGATCACCGAAATGTTAGGATTAATGAATTACTTCGACTGTCTAGCAATGAAAGTGTTCTGACAGTTTTCCTCCACTTTTGAAAATTCCCACGCTTTTGGCTCCATTCTAAGAGATGCAGCCAATAAGCCACAAAAGGGCTCTGGCTCATGAGCCTATAAGAAGATCCGAGTCTTGCTAGTGTATCAGCTCTTTCATTTTCGTCTATACCGCAATGACCTTACCTTACTTGATTACGACAAGACAATTGTTGAAGTGATTGAACACACTCCCAGACAAGTTTTGATATACATGTTGCCGATTTTAAAGCATTTAGAGCAGCTTGACTGCCGGACATTATGCATATATTTGAACTCTTATAATTTATACGTAAACATATAATAGAAAACTCTAAAATGCTTGGATTTCAGCTTGGTGCACAGTTAGCCATCTGCCCGTAGGAACCGATATGTCTATCCCTGGGCCAGTTACTCCTGCTCACACTTGATTGTTCAATCTTGAACCATCTGTATAAAAACCAATCGATCCTGGACGAAGAGTCGGACCGCCAAATTTCCATGAATTAAGCCCAGAGTCAAATACTTGAAAAAGGCGATTAAAATAGTATCTTTTCTCCAAACAGTCTTCGTTGTTCCTTACTAGAGAGTTGATACTGACAGTTTTTAGAATCCTAAGATGTCCTCTAAGGTTTCATTCAAAGAGTTTCACTGACCTTGTAATCCTTAGAGCATACTTTTCGGCTTCTTATTGTACAAATTGATGCAATATCAGCATATAAAGCAAAGCATCCAATGCCTTTGATGGTGTACTTCTCATTGCACCTGTTATTGAGAGTTTTTCTAACTTTCTCTGATCAACACTCTCTTTTGGTTTTGGCCACCAGACTAATGAACCATAAGTAACCCTAGGTCTCACAATTGCCGAGTAAATCCAGTAGATCATTTCCGGTTTCAGTCCCCACTGTTTACCGAATGTTTTTTTTTTTATGTTTAGTAGCTTTGTTCATTGTCTGCTCTAGATGCATGTTCCAATTGAATTTACTATCAAGGATTACTCCAAGAAATTTGACAGCATTAGAAAGTTCTAAAAGTGTGCCTTTCAATCTTATGTTGTCTAATGAAAATGTCTTCCTTCGCGTAATTGGCACAATAGTAGTTTTAGAAGCATTTATGTTCAATCCTTCCCTATCACACCATGATGAGACGAAATTTAAGGCAAAAATGGCGTTAAAACCACTTTTCCCTTCTGTAGTAGCACAGGAAAAATTCCATCCCTACCTGGTGACTTGAAAGGCTCAAAGGAGTCAATCGTCCATTCAATTTTTCTTTCAGTAAAGATTTGGTTGGCCAAAGTGCAAGCATCAGCTCTTGTTCTGTCAATCTCAGTCGTTTCATTCAATATTTCATGAATATTCGTCCTGGTTTCATAGATACCAATTTCTGTTGTCATTACGTTTCGGTCTTGGTTTGAATTGATAATAGAACATGGAAAATGCGTTCTCATCATGAACTCTAACTTTTCTTTTGTAGAAGTAGTAAAAGCACTATCCTCTTTTTTCAAAGTGCCCAGCCCATTGGAATGCTAGAGTATTTTCAATGTTGCCTGCAAAGATGGACGGTTGCATACAATATTTGCGGCATTTCATGAAATATCTCCAACTTTACACGAATTACAGTGTAAACTTGTACGATATATAATCCAATATAATCCACACCAATGTACGCAATCACCGCAACCGCCTAGTCAGCTTTCAAACACAAGGCGAGTTTCGATAGGAACGTTACAATCCATCAAAGCGGTAATTTAGTGCTGCACTCAAATTTTCAGAAAGCAAATTTCACAAAATCTATTCAAGAACCCCAACGTAATTAGCTTCCAGCACCTCAATTTCTCATTTTCCACTCATTGCCAAAATACGCTTCAACCCGCCAGAGCCAAATCGAACCATACATCAAACATCTCAGCTTCTACAACACGCTCGCTCGCTGGCTTGCAACAAACTTGTACCCCTCCTTCTCGTAAACAATGCCAGACATGCAACGAAAAGCCACGATTTTCCCGCGCCATAACACTCCATAATCTGCCATAAAGCTGGAAGTCCTACGAAGTCAGCCCAGTCTGTCCGGAAAGCATAAAGTCAAATTTCACAACATAGACATAAATACTGCTCCGTACGAGAGGAACACCGTGGATTAGTCCAACCTCAACACGCCCTCAAAAATGCCGGGGGAGGTGGTCGGCTTCCACGAGGCATCTGGACTGACACTGGGATGCAAAGTCGCACATTGCCCGTAATCCTATATCGCGCCCTGTGTCTCGAGTGCGGACTTGGCTGAACTATGGCTGTGCTGCCACTATCCAACTGGTTTTGCGGTCGGTCCCCGAGTGCAGTCTGTCGAAATCCAAACTGACAGGACGGAGCAGCTCCCTTCGGCGGTGGCGGCGGGCAGCAGCGGCTTTGAAATTGAGGCCATGCGAATAAAGTGCCTCTCAAAGCTTCGAATACTAAATAGACTACCGCTGAGCAGGATGCTGGAAGCGCTGCACGACACCGGAAACATATCTGTTCGCCGGTCGTTGGTCGTCTGGCGAGAATGGTTTGACTAAATATATTGTATTTATGTTTGAAAGGGTGGGTGGTTTGATGTGTGTTGGTTTGCTCGATGAGCTCATGCTTATTTGTTCCTCACTGGGTTGGGTCCAATCCTGTGGCTTGTAATTTCATCTTTCGCAATAAATCCATTAGGAAGTTGAATCCAGCTCTCCAGCCCGGTTGTGAGCGTAATTCGGAAACCGGATAAGAGGATTGCCTTCTGATGTGCGCTGTAAGGACCGATGTGGATGAGTAGTATGTTCCGGGGAAGGTTTCCGCGGTTTTCCACTACACTTGACGGAACATTATTATAAATTGCAGTTTCCAGGCACTCCACTGATGAGTGGAAAAGCACTTCAGGAGAATATTTTAGTTTTTTTGTATTGAATTGATTGTGACTTAAGATACGACGGAGTTTTTTTTATTTGATATGCTAAGATGAGAAGCGGAAACAAGGGTTAGCGCAAATATTGGAATAGCTGAAATAGCGGTTTTTGGAAATGATCGAACTACATTGCATCAGATCAATTTACAATATTTGATGTTGATGTTTCCATCAAGCTTGTGTAGTTAAAAAGCACTTTGATTCTTAAAAAATATAGTTCAACAAGGAAGTATTTACTAAGCGCTCATGTACGTGGAATAATGCTTACCAGAACGTGAGCCTGACCAACAAAACATGATGATGTTGGTCCCACCTCTTACCCTTACAATGGTTTTGAGGTGGACGATTAATTAAGTATAAGTATAAATAATTAACAAGATAAGCTAACAAAAACGAAGTAGCCAAAGTGAACCTATTTAGGTATGCAATAGAAATAATTTCTAAAAGTACATCCATTATCAATGCCATGGAAATCTAGCTCTTTAAGAGCAGATAAACAGCATTCTAGGACACTGCCATCGGCAATAAACTGCCACTCACAACCGTCCCATTGAAACTTATTAGTCCATCCAAAGTCACGTCCGCTGTTTACAATACGCATCTTTCCTTGAAATAGATAAACCCAATCGAAATAGTCATTAAAGATCGCCAAAGTTACCTACCTTTTGGCTGTCTTTACCGTCATCGTCGCCGTTCATAAATCATAACAACAATTCCGAACTGTCACGCATCCCAAACTGCTCGACAGCGTAAGTAATTGTCGGCCGGCAACCCTCGTCAGATATCACACGAAACTGCTTATTGCCAGTGTCTTACCTTTCGTGCTCAAATAAATTACAAAAATTACTCAACTTTTCAAAAGTTCAACCATTATCTCGCTTTAATCATCCACTTCGAGTCTAGCTACAACAGTATCCCCCGTTCTCGGTACGGCACACCGCACCGATTCTGTTTGGACCGAAGTTGTCCTCCATCTCTATATACAAGCACTAGAGATATAATAGAGTGAAAATGGTTGTCACGTAGTCTCCGGAACAATTGTCCTCCCCGTATCAGGCAAGGGTAGCGTGTACCTGTCCAAAAAGCGGTACGACGCGACGGGGAGTACCTACAACTTGCCAAAGTACGTGCCTCAGTGGATTCTTCTACGTGAAACGGTAGGTGGTGACGGTGATGCCGATTAGCGTCACAAGCGAGTTTATCACACACACATACACATACAGAAAAAGGAAAGGGAGAGCAAACTAGGAAGTAACTTTACTACAGTCGACTCCCAAAACTGTGAAACATCGGTTGGTGGTGGTGGGAGGAGGGAAGTTTCGCTCACACCGAGTCTGCGGGACAGATCACTAATTCATTTCAGCCGTAAAGTTTGTCTCCAAACAGCGTGTTTCTTGTAACGATCTCGATAGGTATCCACCTGGAGCGAGCGGTGAAAATTGTTTGACGGTAGTTATACCACGCGTGACATGAGCTCTACCGTGTCCCCTGAGTAGGTCGTACAACATGGGAAATTTAGTGGCCCTTCAAGAAAATGTTGATGGATGTTCGTGGTGCATAAATTGAAAATTTCGTTTGACAAGGACATGTCGGTTGGTGGTTGTTTTGAGATGCTGTTCGAGGAGGATATGAGTGTCTCGCGTCGGAATGATTTGAATTGCAAATTGGATATTTGTTTTTTTTTTTTTAATTCAAGTCTAGTTAGTTACGGCTCCGACTGATTTCCCTAGATATTGCGTAGAGCATTTCCTGTCCAAATAACGAAAGGGAAATTAATTTCAGACCTGTCCCAAAACTTTACATACCTATTTGAAAAAAAATATATATTAGTGCTGGAATTTTGAAAATGGCGTGTAAACATTCATCAGTAAATCATCCCAACAATTTGGGTTTAACAATAACAAAATTGCTTTTTTGGTTATATGGAGGCAAGGGCATAATAGATTCAGAAATTTGTCTTGGGAAAGGACGAACACACATCTTTAAATCGAAATGACCAGAGCTGTGGAGTCGGATGAAAATCAATCGGCTCTGTCTCCGACTCCTCTGATTTGAAATTATCCAACTCCGAATCCTCTGATTTTATATTATAATCATCAAAGTATAGGAAGTGAATCGATTTCATCTCAAAATCAAACGCATTATTTTATTCTGCAAGCACTGTAATCTCGATATTTGCATTGGCCAGAAATAAAAGTAGAGATGTGTGATCTGTATAGCTGTATTTTACTGGCAATACCTAAATCCTTTTTGAGTCGACATAGATTTCCATACTTCTTGTCAATTTTCTTGAAGACATTTTCAATGTGAGAGACAATAATCACGCCAAGATATTAAATCTCCAGAACGCGATCAATAATCTCATCATCAATAACAGAAGAGATGTTCTCATTTACTCGATTCTGCAAAATTACCATAAATTTAGTTTTACTTGTATTCAACTTCAACTTCTTATACTGCATCCATCTACTTAGAGCACGCAAATCTTAATTCAAGTGTAAAACGGCATCATCGTAATCATTACTGCTTCTTCCACGTTCATTCACCAATGCAACGGTGACGGAGGTTAAAACGACAATTCACCCCCATTCACCTTATCCCAAGTCCACATCCAATCTGTTAACCTCGAGTAAGCCACGAGTATTCAGTCCCTGTTCTACTAACTTTAGTCATAATAAATAATGCTATTATACATTGAATTACGGCTTCGCAAAGCTAACGCAATTGAGCCTTTACACATAAATGATTTTATACTAGAAGCGGTGAAAAGTAACCTCCTTGGGAATGAATCTTAATCTTTTAAATGTTTTTTTATTTTATTTTATTCAATATAGCCTTATTTTAGCTCGATACACTTATTCCATCGATTTTCAAACTTCATGATCCCGTCCGAAAAGTAATTTTCCGGAAAGTCTGCAAAATGCTCCTCCGAGGCATCGATGATTTCCTCACGTGAGCTGAATTTTGACGTAGGACTACGTCTGTGATTTCTATATGGGGGTACACTTTGTGAAAACCGAAAATGGAACATATAACAAAATTATGCAAGATTTTGAACGTTAATAACTCAGCTGCCCCTGGACCAATTTCAACAATTTTATCACCATTCGATCAGAAATATTACTACGCATCTGATTAATTTAAGACTTTATCATTTTACAAAATGTCACTGTTGAAAATTGCACAAATATGCAATTATTGCTATGATAATTAAAATTATAAACGATTTCCTGCGAAAAGCGATTTTCCTAACACAGATTTCAAAGTTGATTTCCATCCGTCTTACCAAACGGTGTTTATTCTATCACCCCGTGATGAGTGGTGGTGTTCACCAGTACACAACAAAAGGCTCCCGCAAGCAGCTAGCTATCAAGCCTGCCCTCAACCGCATGATCGAATTCAGTTCCAATCACCGTGTGTGGTAGTGTCCGGTCGTCGGCATCAGCAGCAGCAGCAGTACACAACGAAAGGCTGCTTGCAAGCAGCGAGTTGCATTCTTCATGAGCATCCATAGAAGAGGAAGAATCCGCACTGCTATTGATGGAATCAGTAGCTCTTCGTGAGTCTCTGTGGGCCATCTATGTCAAGTGCGTCATACTAAAGACCACGTAGTCCTACGTTACCATTACGAACAACCACATAGGGCTGTCCCTTGTAGTTTTTTTTTTTTATTATTATTGATGAGCCATCTTTTGAGGTGTGGGAAGAGATAATAGTCTGAGGGAGCCAAATCGGACGAATACGGTGGATGCGGAAGCAATTGGAACCGTAAGTTATTGATTTTAGCCGTGGTTGCGATGCTATTGTCTTTCAAAAACAGTATCGCACTGAACAACGCATTCTGGCGTTCAAAGATGTTACTTTTCACCTCACCTAGTAAAAAAATCAATGTTCAGCAAAGTTGTAGATTTAGAAAAGAACTGAAATATGACACATACAAAGCGACCATGGTTCCGGAAGTCCCGAAGAAAGTGACCAATCATTAAATTCGACAAAAACTAGTCATGGGGCATATACAAATGTTCAGATAAGCAGAGACAGTTCATTTGACACTCTGCCGTATGAAAATGTTCCAACGTCGGTGGAACAGACTCCGGTCAATCTCAAAATTATACAAAAACTAGGCATGCGACACATCAACATTGTTTTTTTTTTTTCTTTTTCCTTTGGTTTGTTTTTTCCGTCGATCTTGTTTTCCGTGCTGAGCACCAATGCTACCGACGTGCCAGGAAGGCAGCTCCCACACCTGGACCCTACCTATCGACCCATCAACTCATGAACCGGGGACCAACGGCTTTAGGCGTGATCAGAGATGTTATGCCTCAGAACATCCCGGCGGCGCCGACTGGGATTGAACCCAGGCCTGCTGGGGTGAGAGGTAATCACGCTTACCACTACACCACCGGCGCCGTTTCATGTGCTATTTAAAAATATTCAGAATGTTGTAGCCAATCAGACATTGTACCAGTTGAAAAGAACGACAATTTTCACCCAAAACATGGAAATGTCCCAAGAACAGGTTCCGGCAGCAAATTTCTGAAAATTTGTATATGCCGCATGACTAGTTTTTGATGAAGTCAGAGATTGGCCACTTCCTCCGGAACTTTCAATAACAGCCTTCATGGCGTGCGCCGGTAGCATTGGTACTCAGTCCGGAAAACAAGATCGACGGAAAACAAGATCGACGGAAAACATATCAAGGAAAAATAATACATTGCATATAGTTGCACAAATCAAGGCATACTTTGATCAAATTTACACAGCAATCAATTTTACGGATGTTTGGAATCTTCCAGAGGGCCATCTGGTGGCCACTTAGATGCAATAACCAGCTAATATATCAATTTTACTACATTCCATACACATTAATCAAGATCAAGGTCAAGCCGGGTCACCGGATGGCCTTCCGGTGGACACTCACCCAGGTTGTGAGTTGGTTTTGTTAAAATAATAATCAGCACTACCCATGGATGCCTGTTGCTCTGGATTTACAGCATCACCTTGTTCTAGACGAATGGTACCTTTTCTCCCCCTGATGGCCACTCGGAAACCCGGAATAAAACCGGAATCACTTGGCCAACCTGTCACAATTTTCAATAGAACATAATTTCGAACATTTTTCTACTCACTGTGAAAATTTCAGCCTATTTCATGGTGAAACTAAAAAGTTATGCTCACGCAAACATTGCTATTCGTATGCCTGTTCGTAAAAATAAAAATTAAAGGGTTGTGCCCTAGATACGACCGCAGTATGACGTAGAACTACGCAAAATCGATGTATGTCATGCATTTTTGACTATTATACTTTATCTTTTTTTTTTCAAGTACTACAATCACAGAGAACAGACATCTAAGCTTAAACAATTTTTTTCGAAAAATTATGTGTAAGAATTCAAATCAAACTACGTTAGAAACACTAGCGCCGCCATAGGGAATGTTGCGACACGAGTTATCAGGGATTAATGAGTAAGCTGAACTAAAATTTGGCTTGATCTTATTGACCGTGTATCCAAATGAACTGTCAATCTATTCAAAACAAACATGACAAAAAAACGGAAATTAATCCTGTTTCTGTGGAACCATTATTTTAGAATAAAAAACTAAGCTCTTTTACAGTTTCCTGTAAATCTTCAACCGTTTTTCGTTCCAATTTTAACTGCTCATAGGAGTCAGGAGCGAAACTGTCTTTTCTCGATTCACTGGCGGCGTATCTTTAAATGATTCAGTGAGGGTGTGAACTCCTATTAGTCATTTAAATTCAGAAAAATAAGATTTGAACTCTGCATCCGTTCTTCCAGAAATTCGAAAATCCTCCGGGGGGAAGTGGTCGGAACATACATTTTTCGTTGCAAGCGCTTGAACTCTACGTGAGACGAAAATATCCTGTAGTTCAGGCTATTCAACATCCTTAGGAAAATTGTGAAAAGATTTTCGCTTGGTAACACCTTGCTTAATTGCGCACCAATAAAACTCGCGCTTGCGGTCCATGTTTTGATCGGTTTAAACAAACAATGTCTTGCTCACAACAATGTTGACATCTATGTTAAGGTGACGTCTGCCGGTCATCGACGTCGATGGGCAGCAGCACTAGCGCCACCACGATATTGCTAGTTTCAAATGTCTATTCAAAATAGAAGTTAAATTTCTTACACACTTTCGGAATTTGACTTGGATGTCTGTTCTCTGTGTTACAATGTTTGTCCATATTACGCATGAGATAATGTATTTAAATTTAACGTAATGGTTAGAAATTGACAGAATTTTCCCTACATAACTACATGGGGATGATCAATGTTGAGCTATTTTGCTGTGATCAATGTGCACTAAATTCGACATCGACATCTACTACAATAGAAACTGACACTCATGCTTGGCATGCACAGTTGTACACACCAACTGTTCATTTGTTAATAACTTTTCACTCAGTTGTTGAAATTTAGTTTTCTTCAAAGTAATTGATAGATTTGGATCATAGTTCACTGTAGACATGCAAAGTGTAGGTAAATAAGTTTAATACTATAATTAAAATCTCCTTTTTTACATACCTATAAAAAGCTTAAACTATATTCTATCGACTGCTTCAAACAGAACTATGTTTCGTCAACTCTGTGCAAAGTTTTTAGCAAATGAGCAGTTCGTGAGCAAAACTGTGTATGCCAAGCATGTTGACACTGTCATACGATGCGACCGACACAACTCACGACGCGAATAAACGCGCAGTACACCTGCGAACGTTTGGAATAAACTGGAAACGTATCGAACAACTCGACAGAGCGAGCAAAGACCGAACTGAACTGCTTGTCGGACCAGCAGAAATGATCATGAGCAGAGGCAGTTAGTTAGTTTAAATGATCTTTATTTCAGTTTAACTTGGATGATTACCATATACATTTTACTAAGTGATTTAATTGCTTTCTTCATCTTTAGGTATGGGCAAAATTCAAAATTTGTTTTACAGAATTAGTCCTAGACTTAGTACACGGTCGACCACCTTGGTGGGACTGGTTTGTTTTGTTTTTAGAATTTGAAGAGAAACTTCTTAATACTACTATTTACAGCTTAAAACTAACCTACTCTACTATATACACTTAACCTACTATGTAAAAATTGCTTATTAAAGCATGTTCAGAAAGATTGCATTTTTGGATAAATTTGGTTGTCATATCATCAATTTTGGAATCTACTTTGGGAATTTCTGCCTCTTGATGGAGGTCTGCTATTCTTGTGTCGAATGGACGATCTAGGATCATCCTCAACACTCCATTCTGTGCAACCTGGATTTTGTTCCTGTGGGTCTGAGCGCACAATTCCCACACCGGGGCGGCATAGAAGAACGCGGGGGCTATGATCTGTTTGTAGACAGCCAGTTTGTTTTGCCTTGAGAGGCGGGATCTGCGGCAAATGAGCGGATACAAACACCCAACCAAGGCGGAGCACTTAACTAGGGTTTTCTCTATGTGCGAGCGGAACAGGAGCTTCTCATCGAACAACATCCCGAGATAAGTAACATCAGTGGACCACTCGACCCTTGTACCATCCATTATTACGGTACAGGAGGGAGACGGTTTAAGTTTTGGCGATTGTCTGTGAAGGAACATGATCGCTTGGATTTTCGAAGCGTTGATTTTGATTTTCCACGTGGTGGCATAATCAGTAAAGGTGTCAAGGCATCGTTGGAGCTTGTTCGTAATTTCACGAGGTATCCTACCCTTGACGGCTATCGCGGTGTCATCTGCGAACAGGAAGAACACGCAACCGTCTCCTAGAGGAGGGATGTCCGACGTGTAGATGTTGTAAAGTAGTGGTCCCAGCAGACTCCCTTGCGGAACACCTGCTGGGATCGGAAATTCTCCCGAAAGGGAACTATTCAACGACACCCTGAACGACCTTTGCTGGAGATAGTTACGGGTGATTTTCACAAGGTATGGTGGAAAGTTGGAGTTACAAAGCTTGTTTATAAGTCCGTCGTGCCAGACATTGTCAAACGCCTTTTCGACGTCTAACAAGGCCATGGCTGTGGACTTGGATACAGCTTTGTTACTTCGGATGTTATTCGTCACCTGCACTAGCTGATGATTGGTGGAATGCCGCTTGCGGAACCCGAACTGTTCCGGAAGAAGAATGTCATGTTCCTCCACAAACTTGTTTAGTCGGCTGAGGATCAATTTTTCGAACAGCTTGCTCAGCGCTGAGAGCAGGCTAATCGGTCTGTAGCTTGACGGTAGTGAAGGGTCTTTCCCAGGTTTGCGGATCGGGATGTTTTTTGCCACCTTCTAGATGCTTGGAAAGTAGTGCAGCTCCAAGCATCTGTTGAGGATGGCAGCCAGCAGCTAGTGGACCCTCGGGCTGAGATTTTTCAACGCTAGGTTGAATATTCCGTCAAACCCGGGAGCCTTCATGTTTTTACTATATTTCAGCGCTGAGCAAATTTGTTCCTCTGTAATCCGTTCTTCTGGAGGGACGGCACAAGGGGAGGTATCTAACGTCTGAACGCACTGCGTAACCTGGTTCTCGAGTGGACTTGGGATTGTAGAGCCAAGCAAATGCGACTGGGCAATGTGCTCCCTAATCGCATTGGCCTTCTCTTCGTTGGTGATAAGCCGTTCGTCATTGACTCTAAGTGGTGGAATGGGCTTGGGGTGAGACTTCAGCACCTTGGCAACCTTCCAGAATGGTCTGGAACGGTCGTCCAGGTTCTGAACGAGCCGCCCGAAACTCTCGTTCCGGATTGAGACCATTCTGGAAGCGATCTGCCGATTCAGATCGACCATTTCGTATTTACGCTGCAGATCCCCAGTCCGCTGAAACTGGCCTCACGAACATTTCTGAGCCGAATCAAGAGTTTGGTGTGGGAATCAATTGCTTGAAACTTACCCCTCACAGGATCTCGTTGAACGCACTCTTCGTCAGCCACGGATATGGCTTGATGGAGACCCTCCAGGGCCCGGTCGATGTCCTCCACTATGTCGAGCGGTGGGTTGTCGTCGATGTGGCGGTCGACCACGCGCCGAAACTGGACCCAGTTGACTCGATGGTAGTCCTTCCGCTGGCACGGTGCAGGGGCCACGTTGCAGCCCAGCTCGGTCAGCACCGGTTGGTGGTCCGAACTCAGGTCGTTGACGGCAACCGGCTTGGCTAATCTGGTGTTTGCCAAGAACAGGTCCAGCGTCGATGGGTTGCCCGTCGGTGATGTGAAGGTTGGTTCGTCCGGAAACCAGACGGAATAGAGACCATGCTGGGAATGGTCGAATAGCAGGCGGCCGTTTTGGTTCTGCTGGTAGTTCCGCCAGTCCTCGTGCCGGGCGTTCAGGTCCCCTCCGATTACGAAGCGGGCATTGGTGCGGGTTATGATGGCAAGGTCGTTCTTGAACTGCTGTGCTGTACCGTTGCTAACGGTACATTGCCGGGGGCAGTAGGCGGCGATGAACCGGACGTTTCCGGTCGATGTTTCCACCTCAACGCCGACGGCCTCGATGATGGAAGTGCGGTAGTGGGGTAGGGTGCAGTACTTGATGCCTTTCTTGATGATGACCGTGACACCGCCCCCCCCCCCTGGAGCTGGTGCGATCAAGCCGGACAATGCTGTGGTCGGGCAGCCAGAAGCTGTCACCGGTCTTGAGGTGGGTCTCGGTGAGAAGGCCCACGTCGATGTCGTGCTTGCGGAGGAAGTCTGCAAGCTCAATGTTTTTCGCCCCTACGGAGCGAGCGTTCCAGTTGGCGATCTTTATGTCTTCACGGTCCATAATTAGCGACGAAGGAGATAATAGCTTGGAGCTGTTGTGTTCTTGTTGCGCAGGTGCGCTTGATGATGATGGCCTGGGCCAACAGTGTGACGATCTCATCCGTTGACAGCGGAGAATCGTCTGTAGCTTCGCCAGTTGTACCGGCCAATCCCGGAGTAGGGGAATCCGTCGATGGCCCGGAGGCTTGACCGGGTACTGCAGCGGCAGCCAACTGGGCAGCAGCCAACTGTTGGTTGAGCGGGAGCGGCGGCAACACCGGGCTGGTTGTTGGACGAGGCCTTCTTCCGGATCTCAGCGTATGCGGCCCGCTTCGGACAGGCCTTACTCGTGGCCTTGTGGGCGGCACCGCAGTTGGCGCATGTGGGAGCGGCTTCCTCGATGCTGTCGCAGTTGTCGATCGTGTGGTTTTTGCCGCATTTGATGCAGCGGCTGGCCATACGGCAATTCCTGGTGCCGTGCCCAAACAATAGGCAGTTCGAGCACTGAGTGACGTCACGGTGGGTCGGCTTATACAGCTCCCACTTCACTACGATGTGGAACAGTGTGCGTGTCGTCTGGAGATCCTTCACGGTTGTGGAATTCTTCTCCAGATGGACCAGGTAGAGCTGGTCACGGTACATGATGGCCTTGCTGCGGGTCATCTTGTGGACTTCGACCGGCTTGAGGCCGTTCGCCTTAATCTCGTCCATTAAGGTGGTGGTGTCCATGTCGTGGAGCCCGCGCAGCACCACTTTCAGCGGCTTGGTGGCCTCGATGTCGTGGGAGAAGTACTCCAGCTTCATCCTGTCCAAGAGGGCCTGGACTGTGTTGAAGTGTTTTTCGGCCGGGACCATCAGTTTGTAGCCTTCCGTGCACCGTTGAATGGTGCAGCGAAGGCCCTGCTTTATGTAGAAATCCAGCTGCTCCCATAGCCCGGGAGGGAAGCCCTTCACATAGAAGGGTGGCAACTTAACTTTTTTCGGCACCGTCTCAGGGTCTGACTGCGGCTGGGCTCCGTTCTGCAGGGCGGAGAACGGATTGTTGCTCAGCAGCTTTTTTGCTGCCGATGCGGTGGCGCTGCTGTCTTCAGGTCTGGGTCGTTTAGTTCCGGGAGGCCCCGGCTGCGGGTCCGCAACGCCTGTCGGGACGGGCAATGGGGTTTTCTTCTGCTTCTTCTGGGCTGGCTCGGTGGTCGCGCCGTCTCCTGGGAGAGTCTGTTTTCCCGATAAACCGGCACTCGCGTTACCGCGCGATTTCTTACCCATGGCTGGGTCAGCGAGAGCGTCACTACACAACGCGGAGCTAATTCGACTTGCGAACGAACGAACGAAACTAGAGAGAATTCAAATCGACTGAACTGCTCAACAGTCTGGCAGCGAATGTCTTTAACGATGATGAGCAGAGGCACGACAGCAGCGCTGTTTTATCTCTTTTCAGGTTCAAGCAGAACGATGTGCAACCAAGTGGTACTCGATAATGACGACTGGGTTTGGGAAAAACGTTTATTTATTGTAAACAGTGATAAAGCTATCATTTGCACATTTTTCAAAAACTTTTGCATGGAAAATTTGTAAAATATATATTTCAGCAGATTTGTAATGTAATATCCTATCGATTGGCATACTTGGATTTTAATTTCATCTATAAATGACAAAGTTACAAGCATTCAAAACCTAACACTATTTCACCACACATATTTTTTGATTTGCACCCCAGTATAGTCGACAAAGACGTAGTTCTACGTCAAAACAGCACAAACGCGTTAGGCTCTCACCATTAGTAAGGCAAGTAGTGTTCATTTGAAACGCTAATAACTTTTCGGGGTTAATTCGGATTCATATCTGGTCTTGAGCCAAGATGTTCCCAATATTCCAAAGGTTCTACATTTAGTACACGAAGAAAATCGACCAACTACAGCGCTACCTACAGCCGTGAATGTGAAAGTGGCTCGTTCTCCCATACATTTTGTCGATTTTCCCCATAGAAAATTCAAGCCCTTTGACCGAGGGGTTCCCGTGAACCAAATGACTTCAAGTTTTGGCAGCGTGTTTCTGACCTCTTAAACTACCATTCCATTTGGGTACAAAAAACCGAGTATCATAACCATCAACAACAAGAGCTCTGGACCAGGGTTCTGTGTGGTAGATCTAGCAGCGTAACGCACTACTAAGAGGTGATTTACCCGCGTTACGTGGAAACGGAACAATACTGTATAACCAGCAATTACTGAAAACACTTCAACAAAATGAAACCTCAATCTAAAAAAAAAACCGTTCAGCTGCAAACCAAGCTTCATAGCGCTGCCAACGATGTGCTGCATGTACTGAAACGAAAAATTCAATTTCAACACTCCGGAACCAGTCAGACGCTGTTCCACCTTTTTTTTTAATTTGTTTAAATAATAAATTTAATTTTATTTTATTTCGCATTTTGCACTTCCTGACAGGATGGCTGATTTGCGCATTCTCGCCTGCCTCGGTCGTTCGCCTTCTGCAGCATTGCATTTACAGCTCAGGCAGGTAGAGAGAAGGATCCTACGCTGTGGCACTGTGCAATGGTGCTGTCTGTACGTATACAATAGTTTGAAGGTCGTCAAGCTTGTGCTGCTGTGTGATGCATTCAACCGTCACCGAGCGATGCGAAATGAAATGACTGACGGAAACTTTATTTAATTTTTATATCTCTTCATTGGGCTTGTTTTGCAAAAAGGGACAACTTCTTCGTTCACTTCTTAGCTGGGAAACCACAACTTGAATTAGTTAAATAAAATTGTCCGTATTCTTCGATGTGGTTCCGAGGTTCCGAGCGACCGAGGAAAACTTTTCAAACTAACTTCCGTTTGCAATGAATGGTTCGTTCATTGAAGCATAGCATTCTCAGAATCGGAAACATGCAAACTCTGCTCTTGGTCAGCTACGGCAGCTAAGCGGAAATGCAGTGATTGTTGAGAATATTCTACGCATGAACGCAGTTATTGGTTTGATCTAGTTTAGATGTTCAATGTTTGACTCATCATCTATTGGTAACTCGCAATCAATGCAATGACGGAATTCTGATAAGTCCCCCTGAAAACATTTTTTTTTTTAAATTCATTATTCCCATAGCTCGATTCATAATCCAAAACCTGAGTCTGAATCACAATGAGGTGCTATCGGGATCGGGTCAGCTATCCGTCCCCAATAAACATTCACCAAATCCAGAAACAACCGGTCGTCGAATACTGCCGCCATTCCAAGCTTAATACGGCATAAATTATTCCAACTTTCATTTGAACTTATTTATTCATCCCCCATAAACCAGTTTGCATATTAATTTCAGCACTTTCCAATCCAGTGTGGCAATTTATAGTTCAACTGAAGCAGCAGCAGCAGCAATAAGTGTGTGCGGTATTGCACAAAATTGAAAAGCAATTTTCGGGCTACCGCGCGTGTTCCTTTTTCCAGGGGCAAGCCCCGTGTGTCCGTTTGTATTTACCGTTGTGGGAAGGGGACTGACATTTTCTACACTTTTCCGCTTTGGTTGGCAGACTGGAAGTGGGGGCGGTGTTGGCTGATGCACAAATAAATGGGCTGTTGAGCGCCCAGCCCGCAGAGAGTAAATAAATAAATATGTCAACTTGATATTTTGGCGAAATTCGCGTTTTGGCTTGTGCTCTTCTTTTTTTCGATTTTGGTTAGGGGTTTTGCGCTTTTTTAAGCAATTCTTTTTTTTTAATCGTTGAAGTCCCCCTCCCTGTGGATGGCCCTAATAGATAGCGGTCGTTAAATTTTCGCGTGCCCTCTTTTCCTGTCAATGAATGTGCGTGAGTCTGTATTGACAACGAATAAACTTTCAATAACCCGAATGCGTGGATTTCCCCTAGAGTCTATTTAAACGGGTCGTAAATTAGTGCACTCTTGATAAAAGTGGACAATTTGTGATCGCTCATTCTCGTTAAGTATCCCCAGGGACGGCCACGAATGGATGCGATTGTGTTCAATGGCTGCCACGATGGAGATATGTCGGTGTTTTATTTGATTGCTTCCAGTCTGCCAGACAAAATAGCTGCAGTTGACGTTGAAGATTATGTGCCTGGGCAACCGGTTACAAACGGTATATTTCACACGCTGTCACTGCCAGCCGCTTGGCAGGATTTCCGGCCGCACGCAATGTGACAGTGGCGCACATAATTTCTCCAACAGAGGGAGCATCTCAACGAACTTGTCACTTGTCACTCCCAGCTTAGTTTACTCCTTTTCGAGTAACTACTTTTGACCGATATGAGTAGATCCGACTCCAATTTTAGAAGTTTTGAAAAAACGTGCCCCGCACTGCCCCCACTCACACACGTCACTGCAAATCTCAGAGAGCGAAAGAACGAAAAAGCGATAAAAAATAATCATCTCGCAAATTTAATTCGCGACTGTTGCGTGCACGCTACTGGCAGGTAATTCGTTATGTCATGTCGGCGGAGCACCAAGATTGTGCGAGCTGTCACATTTATTTCATCTAACGCTCCGCCGTTCGTTTGCACAATCGAATGAAGGGGTTGGGCTGGAAATGAGTAGCGTACAAGCCAAACTTGGCGGGAGGTGGCATCTGCTGATGCTGAAAATATCCCCATTTCGGGAATAGTTGCATAATATAGATTTGCTGTTGTGGGTGGTGATGAAA
This sequence comes from Ochlerotatus camptorhynchus, assembly GCF_037179485.1. Lineage (NCBI taxonomy): Eukaryota > Metazoa > Arthropoda > Insecta > Diptera > Culicidae > Ochlerotatus > Ochlerotatus camptorhynchus. The sequence continues at coordinate 427,133 of NW_027040860.1, read as the reverse complement.
AAAAAATGTCACAACTTCGTCGACTCACCCTTTCCGGTGGGCTGATTCCGAATGGCCTCAACTGTTGTAGTAACTGTAGAAAGATGTAGGGGGAGGGAGAGGTGGTCCATAGTTGGTAGTCCACTGAGACGGAGCATTGCCCGGTGGTGAGTGGTTCCATCAACGACAGAAGCGCTGCTGTTGACGACCCACCCCAGCAGCAGACAGTGAAGTGAACCGACCATTCATCTAACCATCCGGATGTGTCAGGTCAGACGAACTGACAGTGATGGATTAAAAAAGAGCTTTCATTAGTCCAGTTTTTACGAGCAATAGTATTTATGCTAGCTTTTCCCTATTTGCTCGCACTAGGTGCATTCCTTTTTAGTGCTAGGTTTGTTTGGATATGCATTTTGCACTAATACGATAATGCTTAGTGACGTTGTTTATTTCTTTGGACTGGGTCACGAAAACGGGGATTAACTACTGTTGGAATCTAATCCTCTAGAAAAATGCAGGAGTTCTAGTGCGTTTGGTGGTTCGTTTTCAATCCGGTTTTAGTGAAGTTCTTCAGAAGTCAATAAATAAGCCATCTGTTTTCAATTCCTGTATAACCTTGTTTATCCTATCGGAAAACAGACTGCTCCTAACGTAAACATCTGAATCGCCCGGTTTACCACATACGGTGCCCTTAGAGACAATGCCGGCCTGATAGTATCGACTGTTGGATTCCGGAAAAGGGCATATCAGTGGAGATCCTCCCACCGGTGCAAGTATTGATTCCAGCTTGGCCACCAGCACAGATGTTTGAATTATGCACCCAAAACTAACTTTTGACGTAGAACTACGTCTTTGTCGACTATACTGGGGTGCAAATCAAAAAATATGTATGGTGAAATAGTGTTAGGTTTTGAACGCATGTAGCTCTGTCATTTATAGATTAAAATAAAATCCAAATACGCCAATCGATAGGATATTAGATTACAAACCTGCTGAAATAAATATTTTTGCAATTTTCCGTAATAGAACTTTTGAAAAATGTGCAAATGATTATTTTATCACTGTTTTTTTTTATGAAATAAGTGTTTTTCCCCAAACCCAGTCATCAGAATCGAATACCACTTGGTTGCAAATCGTTCTGAAAAGATATAAAACAGCGCTGCTGTCGCACTTCTGCTCATCATCATTCGCTGCCAGACTGTTGAGCAGTTCAGTCGATTTGAATTCTCTCTAGTTTCGTTCGTTCGTTCGCAAGTCGAATTAGCTCCGCGTTGTGTAGTGACGCTCTCGCTGACCCAGCCATGGGTAAGAAATGGCGCGGTAACGCGAGTGCCGGTTTACCGGGAAAACAGACTCTCCCAGGAGACGGCGCGACCACCGAGCCAGCCCAGAAGAAGCAGAAGAAAACCCCATTGCCCATCCCGACAGGCGTTGCGGACCCGCAGCCGGGGCCTCCCGGAACTAAACGACCCAGACCTGAAGACAGCAGCGCCACCGCATCAGCAGCAAAAAAGCTGCTGAGCAACAATCCGTTCTCGGCCCTGCAGAACGGAGCCCAGCCGCAGTCGGACCCTGAGACGGTGCCGAAAAAAGTTAAGTTGCCACCCTTCTATGTGAAGGGCTTCCCTCCCGGGCTATGGGAGCAGCTGGATTTCTACATTAAGCAGGGCCTTCGCTGCACCATTCAACGGTGCACGGAAGGCTACAAACTGATGGTCCCGGCCGAAAAACACTTCAACGCAGTTCAGGCCCTCTTGGACAGGATGAAGCTGGAGTACTTCTCCCACGACATCGAGGCCACCAAGCCGCTGAAAGTGGTGCTGCGCGGGCTCCACGACATGGACACCACCACCTTAATGGACGCGATTGAGGCGAACGGCCTCAAGCCGGTCGAAGTCCACAAGATGACCCGCAGCAAGGCCATCAAGTATCGTGACCAGCTCTACCTGGTCCATCTGGAGAAGAACTCCACAACCGTGAAGGATCTCCAGACGACACGCACACTGTTCCACATCGTAGTGAAGTGGGAGCGGTATAAGCCGACCCACCGTGGCGTCACTCAGTGCTCGAACTGCCTATTGTTCGGGCACGGCATCAGGAATTGCCGCATGGCCAGCCGCTGCATCAAATGCGGCAAAAACCACAAGATCGACAACTGCGACAGCATCGAGGAAGCCACTCCCACATGCGCCAACTGCGGTGCCGCCCACAAGGCCACGAGTAAGGCCTGTCCGAAGCGGGCCGAATACGCCGAGATCCGGAAGAAGGCCTCGTCCAACAGCCAGCCCGGTCGCAAGAAGGTTCCAGAAAACAACGCGCAGAACTTTCCTCCGTTATCACCGGTCCAATCACGGCCAATTCCAGTGTTGCCGCCGCTCCCGCTCAACCAACAGTTGGCTGCTGCCCAGTTGGCTGCCGCTGCAGTACCCGGTCAAGCCTCCGGGCCATCGACGGATACCCCTGCTCCGGGATTGGCCGGTACAACCGGTGAAGCTACAGACGATTCTCCGCTGTCAACGGATGAGATCGTCACACTGTTGGCCCAGGCCATCATTATCAAGCGCACCTGCGCAACAAGAACACAACAGCTCCAAGCTATCATCTCCTTCGTCGCTAATTATGGACCGTGAACCCATAAAGATTGCCAACTGGAACGCTCACTCCGTAGGGGCGAAAAACATTGAGCTTGCAGACTTCCTCCGCAAGCACGACATCGACGTGGGCCTTCTCACCGAGACCCACCTCAAGACCGGTGACAGCTTCTGGCTGCCCGACCACAGCATTGTCCGGCTTGATCGCACCAGCTCCAGGGGGGGCGGTGTCGCGGTCATCATCAAGAAAGGCATCAAGTACTGCACCCTACCCCACTACCGCACTTCCATCATCGAGGCCGTCGGCGTTGAGGTGGAAACATCGACCGGAAACGTCCGGTTCATCGTTGTCTACTGCCCCCGGCAATGTACCGTTAGCAATGGTACAGCACAGCAGTTCAAGAACGACCTTGCCATCATAACCCGCACCAATGCCCGCTTCGTAATCGGAGGGGACCTGAACGCCCGGCACGAGGCCTGGCGGAACTACCAGCAGAACCAGAACGGCCGCCTGCTATTCGATCATTCCCAGCATGGTCTCTATTCCGTCTGGTTTCCGGATGAACCAACCTTCACATCACCGACGGGCAACCCATCGACGCTGGACCTGTTCTTGGCAAACACCAGATTAGCCAAGCCGGTTGCCGTCAACGACCTGAGTTCGGACCACCAACCGGTGCTGACCGAGCTGGGCTACAACGTGGCCCCTGCACCGTGCCAGCGGAAGGACTACCATCGAGTCAACTGGGTCCAGTTTCGACGCGTGGTCGACCGCCACATCGACGACAACCCACCGCTCGACACAGTGGAGGACATCGACCGGGCCCTGGAGGGTCTCCATCAAGCCATATCCATGGCTGACGAAGAGTGCGTTCGACGAGTTCCTGTGAGGGGTAAGTTTCAAGCAATTGATTCCCACACCAAACTCTTGATTCGGCTCAGAAATGTTCGTAGACGCCAGTTTCAGCGGACTGGGGATCTGCAGTGTAAATGCGAAATGGTCGATCTGAATCGGCAGATCGCTTCCAGAATGATCTCAATCCGGAACGAGAGTTTCGGGCGGCTCGTTCAGAACCTGGACGACCGTTCCAGACCATTCTGGAAGGTTGCCAAGGTGCTGAAGTCTCACCCCAAGCCCATTCCACCACTTAGAGTCAATGACGAACGGCTTATCACCAACGAAGAGAAGGCCAATGCAATTGGGGAGCACATTGCCCAGTCGCATTTGCTTGGCTCTACAATCCCAAGTCCACTCGAGAACCAGGTTGTGCAGTGCGTCCAGACGTTAGATGCCTCCCCTTGTGCCGTCCCTCCAGAAGAACGGATTACAGAGGAACAAATTTGCTCAGCACTGAAACACAGTACGAACATGAAGGCTCCCGGGTTTGACGGAATATTCAACCTAGCGTTGAAAAATCTCAGCCCGAGGGTCCACTCGCTGCTGGCTGCCATCCTCAACAGATGCTTGGAGCTGCACTACTTTCCAAGCATCTGGAAGGTGGCAAAAATCATCCCGATCCGCAAACCTGGGAAAGACCCTTCACTACCGTCAAGCTACAGACCGATTAGCCTGCTCTCAGCGCTGAGCAAGCTGTTCGAAAAATTGATCCTCAGCCGACTAAACAAGTTTGTGGAGGAACATGACATTCTTCTTCCGGAACAGTTCGGGTTCCGCAAGGGGCATTCCACCAATCATCAGCTAGTGTGGGTGATGAATAACATCCGAAGTAACAAAGCTGTATCCAAGTCCACAGCCATGGCCTTGTTAGACGTCGAAAAGGCGTTTGACAATGTCTGGCACGACGGACTTATATACAAGCTTTGTAACTCCAACTTTCCACCATACCTTGTGAAAATCACCCGTAACTATCTCCAGCAAAGGTCGTTCAGGGTGTCGTTGAATAGTTCCCTTTCGGGACAATTTCCGATCCCAGCAGGTGTTCCGCAAGGGAGTCTGCTGGGACCACTGCTTTACAGCATCTACACGTCGGACATCCCTCCTCTAGGAGACGGTTGCGTGTTCTTTCTGTTCGCAGATGACACCGCGATAGCCGTCAAGGGTAGGATGCCTCGTGAAATTACGAACAAGCTCCAACGATGCCTTGACACCTTGACTGATTATGCCACCACGTGGAAAATCAAAATCAACGCCTCGAAAACCCAAGCGATCATGTTCCTTCACAGACAATCACCAAAACTTAAACCGTCTCCCTCCTGTACCGTAATAATGGATGGTACAAGGGTCGAGTGGTCCACTGATGTTACTTATCTCGGGATGTTGTTCGATGAGAAGCTCCTGTTCCGCTCGCACATAGAGAAAACCCTAGTTAAGTGCTCCGCCTTGGTTAGGTGTTTGTATCCGCTCATTTGCCGCAGATCCCGCCTCTCAAGGCAAAACAAACTGGCTGTTTACAAACAGATCATAGCCCCCGCGATCTTCTATGCCGCCCCGGTGTGGGAATCGTGCGCTCAGACCCACAGGAACAAAATCCAGGTTGCACAGAATAGAGTGTTGAGGATGATCCTAGATCGTCCATTCGACACAAGAAAAGCAGACCTCCATCAAGAGGCAGAAATTCCCAAAGTAGATTCCAAAATTGATGATATGACAACCAAATTTATTCAAAAATGCAATCTTTCTGAACATGCTTTAATAAGCAATTTGTACATAGTAGGTTAAGTGTATATAGTAGAGTAGGTTAGTTTTAAGCTGTAAATAGTAGTATTAAGTAGTTTCTCTTCAAATTCTAAAAACAAAACGAACCAATCCCACCAAGGTGGTCGACCGTGTACTAAGTCTAGGACTAATTCTGTAAAACAAATTTTGAATTTTGCCCATACCTAAAGATGAAGAAATCATTAAATCACTTAGTAAAAATTTATATGGTAATCGTCCAAGTTAAACTAAAATAAAGATCATTTAAACGAAAACACTTCTGCTCACGATTCTTTGCTCGACTGTCAAGCTGTTCAGTCCGTATTTTCGCTCGAGTTCTCGAATCGATTTGGTTTCGTTTTGTGCTGTCGCGTTGCGCCGTGGAAGTGTCGCCACCTTCTCGCGTTCTGGCAAGTTTAATTGAACTTGCAAACACGAAACAAATGGTGCGTAGATGTGCCAATGAGCCAGCAGCGGGCCCTTCAAAGAAGGTGCTAATCAAGCCCAGCGCGTCGCAGGATGACGCCGGAAAACGAGTACTGCAAGCCAACCAGTATGCAGTACTCCCGGAAGAAAATGGCGATGGTGACGCCGTTCCCATTGCAAGACGAGAGCGTATTCCCCCGCTTTTCACGCCGGTGAAGGATGTTGCCAAGCTGGGTGCTGAACTGGCAAAACACAAGCTGCTGCCTCGCTTCAAGCTTTGCAGCATCGGTACCAAAATCATGTGCTCCAACCTGGAGGAGTACAAATAAATAGGAAGTTTCCTGAAGAACAACAACTTGGACTTCTTCACACATGATCTTCCATAGAGCAAGCCACTGAAGGTGGCGACTGCGGTGAAATCCGAGCTGGAGCGGTTCGGGCTCAAGCCTGAGGCAGTGTACCCGATGAACCGGCGTCCCAACCAAAACACCAACTTCCGTGATCAGTTGTTCCTGGTGCATTTCACGAAGGGATCCACCAGTCTTGCGGCTCTGAGATCCAATATCCGGGACCTGTTTCAGGTCATCATCAGTTGGGAGCATTACAAACCCCAACATCGTGATGTAACGCAGTGTATGAACTGCCTCTCATATGGCCATGGCACCAAAAACTGCCACATGAAGACAAACTGCGACAAGTGTACTGGAACTCACTCAACTGCGTCCTGTGAGCAAGTCGATGACATCGAGTCAACGTGTGTCAACTGCGGTGGAAACCACCAAGCCTCCAATCGCGGATGTCCCAAGCGAGTAGAGTTCATTAATATCCGTTGGAAGGCCACAATCAACAACCAGCTTGGTCGCCTTCGTAATCATCGTCCTGCACGCACGGAAGTCCAGTACCCAGCTCTCCAGCCCCGTCGACATGTTCCGAACTTAGAACCACTTCCGCTCAACAACCAACAAGTCAAGCATGTGAGTATTCCTAACAATCGAACAGTCCAGCATCGTCTCGCTGCTGCTGCTGCCCAGCCAATGCCAGGTCCCTCCACCGCCCCTGGTTTATCATACGCTGGTGTTGTCTCAGGTGAGCCTGTCGACGATTCTCCGTTCACCTCGGAGGAACTTGTGACGCTCGTGGCCGAGGTCATCATCATCTTGCGCACCTGCAAGACTCGATCTGAATAGCTTCATGCTGCCCTGTCCCTTGTCACTAAGTATGGACCGTGAAGCCATCAAGATCGTAAATTGGAACGCTTGCTCCTTGAAGAGCAAAAACATCGAGTTTATTGAGTTTCTCAATGAACGAAACATCGACATTGCCATCATAACTGAAACCCACCTGAAGCCTGAAACAAACGTCTACCTTCCCGATTTCCGGCTCGTGAGGCTAGATCGAACAAACTCTGGAGGAGGAGGAGTGGCTATTGCAATAAGGAGAAACATCTGCTGTCGACTGATGCCCAGCTTTCAGCTGAAGATCATCGAAGCCGTAGGGGTGGAAGTTTCTACTCCTATCGGCCCCATCACCATCGTCGCGGCTTACTGCCCCAAACAAGTCAACATCAGGGACGGATCGGCAGCAGATCTGCGACGAGATATTATCAAGCTAACACGACGACGGGAAAACTTTATCATCGCTGGCGACCTGAACGCCAAACATCAAGCTTGGGGCAACAATCGGCACAATCAAAACGGCACCATCCTGAACAACGACCTGCAGGAAGCGCAGTACAACATCTTGAGTCCGGAAACTCCCACCCGGTTGAGTCGGTCCGGTGTTCACGCTACCATCGATATATTCATCAGCAACATGGGCAACAACATCGCTCAACCTATCACCTATCAGGAACTCAGCTCGGACCACTACCCGGTGGTGACAGAGGTGGGATCCTCCGTAAATCGATTTGAAGCTTTCCGGCGCAACTATCATCGTGTTGACTGGGGTCAGTTCCAACATTGCGTTGACACCGCTGTAGACTACGATGTCCAACCGGAATCGTCCGAAGATGTTGACCGGTGTCTGCGCTCCATCGATCAAGCAATTTCCCGGGCCAGGGAGCTACATGTGCCAGTATCCAGACAGGTGAGTAACACTCTGAACCTTGACAGGCCTACTAAAGACCTCATTAGACTCCGCAACACGATTCGTAGGCAGTACCAGCGTACTGGGCTGCCTAACCTGAAGACCAATTGCAACCGTTTGAACAAAATCATCCAAACCAGGATGGTGGATCTCAGAAATATCGATTTTGCAAACAAGATTCGCTCTCTCCCAGATTGTGCTAAGCCATTCTGGAAAATTGCAAAGATTTTGAAAAATAAGCCGAGGCTCATTCCTCCCCTTTCCTCTCCTAACCAAAATTCGGACCCATCTTTACTAATAACCCCATTTGAAAAGGCCAATGCTCTTGGACAACACTTTGAAAATTCACATAACCTTGGCCACGCCATGGTGAGTCCCCACGAGCCTGCAGTATCACAGGCAATGGCTTGTGTCGCTGCCACCCCCGTAGTTGTCCCTGACGAAAGTAGAATATCGGCTGATGAGGTGATAGCAGCGATTAAATCAACAAAGAACATGAAGGCCGCTGGTGTCGATGGAGTGGTCAACCTCGAGCTGAAAAACTTGAGTGTTGACTTCTTCAAGCACCTTGCAGTGGTCTTCAACAAGTGTTTAATGCTTGGCTACCTCCCTGCATGCTGGAAGTTAGCCAAAGTTATTCCAATTCACAAACCTGGCAAAGACCCTACCAATGCCAAAAGCTATCGCCCCATCAGCCTCTTGTCCTCCATCTCGAAGCTATTCGAAAAATTGATACTCAGCCGTCTGCTGGTGTTTTCAAATGATAATAACATCTTTCTCAAAGAGCAATTCGGGTTTAGGAAATTGCTTTCGTGTAGCCGTGACAAAGGCTGGAAACCTCTGTCCAGTTACGACAGTATCAAGTTTGTGTCTTAACAGTGGCAAAACCTTATTTCAGTGCGTTTAGATGCGTCGTTTCAAGCAGTGAAAAGCATCCTCAAAATGGCTCATAAACTTAGAAGTGAAACTCTCGTTAAATTTGTGGGACCTGAGTGTGAAGTTATCACTGGAGCTCGTCTTTCGACAATACGGCAAGTGCTAGCTACCTTTTACTACCAGCATCGATCCGCAAGGCTTCCGGTCAGATTGAGTGCTAGAAATACCGCTAAACAGGTGTTGTGCTTCTGGCAGAATTCAAAAATACCGGTAGTTCAGGAAATTCACTGTATTAAGAAAATTGAAACACTGCATATCGAGTTGTTTGCAATTTGCAAAAATATGAAACGGGCTTGACGACTTGTTTGACATTGCAAAGAGCATGGCAATACCGGAAATGGAACGAAGCGCTCAGCAAGAAACGGATCCTGGTGTAAGACAGGCGATTCTCGAAGACATAGCATTTCTGAAGGATCAGAAAGATAACCAACGACGCGTAGGTTCCATTGCTGACATCGATGGGGTTCTTGCTACCAAAATGCAGAAGAAGGTGGCAACAGTGAAGCGTAAAGAAGAGAGGCAAAACCTCTTGGCAGAACGTCGAAGAAAAAGTGAAAATAAGTTGACAATTGGTAATATTCAGTTTCTTTGCTTGATTACAGTGCACTATGGGGCATTTTCATACAACCAGGCGGTCAAAAATATTTCTATCATTTTTTCACAATTTCTGCTATTATTATTGCTTTTTTTCATCAATATAAGGTGTGTGTTATCACTTTTCAACATTTTCACGACCAACTTTTGAAAAGGGCCTAACTTTTGATTAATTAAAATTTAATTTTTACGATTTATAACGGTTACAGTTTCAAGCTTGTTTTCAGAGAATAAAATCTATTGAACAAAGACAACCTACCATGGTTTTATTGGGGGGAACACCGTAAAAAATTAAAAAATAACATTTTTTTTGGAAATATATTTATTTTTTTCAACAAATCTTCTGTAAAAAAAATACAAAAAGCCATGATACAATAATCAAAATCATATATGTGTCAACGAATTTCTTTTTATTCCTCTGTTACAATATCATCATGAACAAATTCTTCTTCAATTTCATCGACTGCTTTCATAAGTTCCTCCAAGGCATTGAATTTATTAGTATCGACTACTGAATCACTTACAGAATTTTCAAATATCATGAAACTTTTCACGATGTCGGGATAATCCAGGGATACTTTTTTTCTGTCGTCTTTTTGCCATCCAAATGGAACTGATCAGTGGGTCCGATTCTTTAATGGCACGAATAAAGACATCATGTAAATTTTCTACTCTTGATCGTTTTTTTGCATGATGGGTTCGATATTTTTTTCAATTGTTTATGTTGACTTTCTGCTGCCTCTTCCGCTAATGAACCAAGTGGTGCTGGTGAATGTATGATTATTTCGCCGGCATGAGCGAGAACTTTATGCACGGTTGCAGGAATTTTGTACCAATCATACAATTTAAGATAGAGCCTATATGTTTCCTTGCAATATGCATCAAATTTTTCCGGGTTTATTGGCTCTTGGCAGTTAATAGCAATTAATATATTCCGGAATCTGAAAAATAACTCTTCATCAATGTTCAGCACGGAGCTTAAAAGCTTGGGATTTCCAAATGCTCTTCGACAAACGTTTCCTTTAGTACTGGTACCTGCTCCACCCGATCGTGGTTGATCTACTCTTACTCAAAATTTTTCGTAAAGCTGTGTCGTCACATGTTTTTTTCTTGGTTCATATAGTTCTTTGAACGGTTTCGTTACCTTCCATTTTTTGATATCCATTCTGTATGCAATATGCAAAAGGAATTCGAAAAATCTTATTCAAGCATGAAGTGGAGATATGCCGTAATGCAAGGCTTCTTCGTTTGATATAAATCCTTCCTCGAATTTCTCTGCATCATTCATTACATTTGGTGTTGCCCCACATATTGGACAATTCTGTATCGACGAATTTCCAGTGATATAAGTTAAGACTTTTCCGTCTATCATACTGAGGACAAAATCAAAATCAACAAATATAAACTTGTCGTTTGAGAGTTCAATTTTCAATGGCGTTAGTTCACTCATTTCTTTTTCTACATCCTGTTTTGTAGCCAGAATAACTTCTTTATTCTATTTAATGAATTCAATGATGAATGGCCTACAAAATTGAATACTTTGAGGCATGGGATTAAACCACATAATTTCCTTCCGATCATTGTACATGAACAACTGAATTGGTGTTAAAGTGGACGAAAATACATCTGAATCGTCCTGACATCCTTCTGGTAGCACTTGATGATATTGCGAATATCCAGTTGATCCGTTCATACCCCAGCTACATAGAAGAACCAGTTCCTTAGAAACTAGATCGTTGCTATCCATATACTCGTTGAGCTCTGCATCAATTATTTGGACGATTCGTTTCACTGTATTTTCCATCAGCGCCTGGAGTTTCACTCTTATTTTCAATGCACTTTCTTCGATGAATTCACTAGGAGGGGCGCATATTTTTTTTCACTGCTCCGATCACATAGTAAGGTAGAAATCTTGAAGGTGATTCACTATGTATTACTTCGTATTTAAATCTACTAAATCCAGCCTCGATAAGTACACTAAAAGCCTCTTCTGGTGACATCATTCCTCGTTGATCAGTTAGTTGAGCCAGCATGGTTTTAGAGCTTTTTTGGTTTTTTAAAATATGCCCAATAACTTTAACTAAATTAAAATCCTTTCGATTATAAGCGGTCCGTCTTGCAAATAACAAAGCTTTCTCGATGGTATCGAATTTTGGATCAACTGCTTCTTTATCGATGACGCGACGTTTTCCTCTTTCACTCAAATCCAAGAAAGGTTTTGAAGGTCGTCCACGTTTTGTTCCCGAGGCCGAGGCTGAGGCAACACATTGCTCCTGTTCGATGAATTCCTCGATGCCGAATTCTCCATCAAGCCAATTCCGAAAATACGACTCAAATCGCCATTTGTTGATGTATTTAGTAACGATTCTATGGATCTTTTCATCGAGACGTTTACGTTTTTCCACCGAGATGTTATAATTTTCACAAATGAATTCAATGGCTCTGTGAACATTGTCACTATGGCTTAATTTTGCGTCTAATAGATTAATAATGGTTCTATTATCCATGCTCACACTTGGTCTCAACCGTAAATTTGAATTACACTGTAGTAGTTTAAATAAAAGCTACACAAAATACACTATGGCTTCAAATTGACACTACAGTAGGTTAATTACAGACTTAGGTATAAATTAAACTCATCCGCGCATATGCGTAGGTACATACTTACGCATATGCTTCTATAATCGTCATAATCCAGGTACTTACTTTAGAACGCATAAACGAATATTCTTACGTTGTTATTACGTTCATCCAACAGTGAACTTTATGATAATGATTACTTCTTTTTGTAAAAAAGCTTAAGCCCTTTTTAAAAGTTGGTCATGAAATATGAGAAAATGTTCTTTAACAATATATTTCGACTATACCAACCAAATATAACTCCAAAAGTTGCAAAATAATTGTTGAAAAAGTTTGTTCCAAGCCGGCTCTTGTACAATTTGAAATCTCCCATAATAACCGAAAATTTTCAAATCGCTTATATTTCCAATGGAGCAAGTTGGGGCAGGCAAACTCTTCAGTACTTGTTAGAGTACACTCAAAACTTCATCCAGAGCTGAGTATTAGCCTGGAAATGTGCGAGACTCAAAAGTTTGTGATCAATATAGTTAAATTTTCATTAATTTTCAATTATTTTTTTCTATTTTTATTTTTAATTTTTTTTGTCTCCATCAAATTTTCAAATGGATTTTATTTTCGGAAAGCTTATTTAATTACCTTTCCAACGATGTATAATGATGTGGTAGTTATATTATAAATAGTGGATGAAATTTTATTTGAGTGGTAGTGTTTTTTGGCGGCAAAATTTGTACTTTTCTTACTCTTTTTTGACTTCGACATCCGATATCTCAGAAACTAAAACTGCTAGAAGCTTGAAACTTTCAGATTCTCTTAGTTGAAATGTTTGCTATTGACCAAAAATAACGAAATAAGGATTAGTGAAAGTCGATTTTTTTGATTTTTGACCGCCTGATATCTGATAGTGCAGTGCACAGTGGTCCAGAATGCAGATTTAGGTGGAATGATATGTTTTGAGCCTGAAATTGAAACTTTAGACTAAAAATCTCTTCTACAAAGTTGTTCCTTATAGTTAGCCCCTCATTTTTATGACAATGAATTCTAGGGTATACATTTTTCGGCAAAGTTATAGCTAAGCTAATTTCAAGCAACTTTGTCGAAAATAACTTTTTTGTATCTCTTAAATTGGCCGATTTAGAGCTATTTTCTTGAATTGAGTTAGGGTGGCTCTTAAAAAAACAGTTTTTTGCTCTAGTTTTCTTATTTCGAATTTCTCAGCAAAAGTGTTTTCAGATAACTTTTAGATCTTAAGAAGGCGCAAATTTTTGCTGCATAAAGCTTGTCAATATCTTTCACCGATCAAGAGTTATTGACGTTTTTATACTAAAAATATGCACTTTTCAAATTTTAATATCTCTGGTTGGGGCAAACAAAAAAAAATTATTTGCAACATTTGAAAGGACGTATGTTATTCTCAATAATATGAAAAAAATTGGAGGTATGTTATTTTTTAAACTCGTATAAAATCAATTTGAATTTATTCATATTTTTTACTATATTTGAGTATATCTTTTTTATTAGAAGAGATACAGGCAACAAATCCAACTATAAAACATTCGTCTTAAAGAGTTTTAAAAGTCTTTAGAAAATAACTTTCATGAGAATTTTCAAATAAAAACAGTTATTGCTAAAAAACTATTTTTTCCAGGAACACCCTAAGTCAACTACGAAAAATTACTCTAAAATGAGAACGTTAAGAGATGAAAAAAATTTTCTTCGACAAAGTTGCTTGCAAGTAACTTAAATACAACTTTTTTGAACAACACATGTTTATATTTTGTAAAACAAAAAAGTTAGTTTTAAAAAAAGAAAGTGTCTTCCATACCATCATGGGCCGACAAGCGGACCCGACATTATTATATTCAAGCAATTTCAAAGCCACTGGAAGTCAATAGATAAGGAAAAATACGAAGTTCCGCTGACATCCGAATTACCACATTTTTTGAGAAATCGCATGCCTCAAATTGCAAGCTTCGCGGAACACAACATCATTGTGAGTATTTTATCTTAACTCATATGATAAGAAAATGTTATTATTTCAATGATATTTTGTAGCTAGGACAGCCGAAGGATGATTACCGTGAGTTTCTGGAACTTACAATCATTTCTTTTTGGGCAAAGTTCCTCCAAGAAGAATTTATTTCCGTGCACCGAGACCTGTGCCTACTGCGCGCTGGATGGCATGGGTTATCTACAGTCTAAAGATGTATCTCTTCAGGGCGCAGTTTCATCTACACAAAGACTTGGCCGGATTGCTTGTAGTATGCGCTTTCATAGTTGGAGTGTATGTGGAAGCGTGGTTTTCCGCACCCTTCGCTGCATCTGCTCCTCGTAGTGATCTCAAGTTTATAGCGGATCTTAAGGAGTTCAAAAGTTTCAATCCAGATGCTGCTGGTGCTGCGCAAAGAAAATTTTCAGGCCATTTCTGGTATCTAAGTGAAGAACTAATTGGTCTCTCTGTGTTTGACACTGGCTTATCTTCCGAAGAACGACAGAAGCTTGTCCAATCCATTCGAACAAGGCAAGGCAATGATGATCCGACAAAGAAACGGAATATTCTTCTCACTGAGTTGAGTACAATTTCTCTGGACCAGCTGGCAGCTACCAATACTGTGGAATTTTTTAGAGTATTGGGGATTGATATCAGCTTCTTCGATGAACCAGTAAGTGAATGGAGTACTAATAAGGAATACAAAAAAGGAGAAGAAATCGTTACTCGGCTTCAAGTGGTAAACGACCACGCAGAGAGAGCAATCAAATTTATGCAGGATAATAACAGAAATGTGACAAAAAAAAGAAAAAGACTTCCAGAATCTGCTGTTAAATGTGGAAGATTTGCGGAAGAAACTTCCAAATAAACAAAAGACAACACTGCAAAACTTTGTTAATAAGTAAAATAAATTAATTGAATTGCCTTCATTACTTTGGTTTAATCCACTTTTGAAATAACGACTATATTGAACCAAAACACTTTAAATGTTAAACATATCGCTTAAAAACTACACAAAAATAATTATTATGCATAAACACTATGTTTTGAAAAAGTTGCTCACACCAAATGAGATCAATCTGACGTTCCATGATCTATTGGAGGAATACCCACAAATGATGTATTTTTACCTATAACGCATACACTACGGAAGCGTGCTTGCCGTGGCATGGGGAGTCTCCTACACTACCATTCATTTAGAGTCGATGAGCGACCTCTAAACGTTAACGTACGAACTTCAAATTTTTATATGTTTATTTTCTAACCTAAACGAACATTTTAAAAGATTGAATTTACAAATTTGTCGAATTTCAGAAAATAAGGGACGGCCTAACCCAGGCCTGCTGGGGTGAGAAGAATTTCCATACTGAGTCTATTCAAGATAAAGTTAAAAATATGTTCATATCGGCGCCGCTTGGGTAGATAATGTTTTTAAAAATTTAATAATCGCGTGGGGTCAAAAACATAAATCAAATGTTTTGAACCCACAAAATTTTTGAATTATTCTAAAATTAAACCAAAACTACGCAGAACCTTCAAAAAAAAACTATTGCCGAAAAAAAAAAACATTTTGAATTACTATGCAACATACATAATGTTCGGAAAATTGACAAATCGGAGAAGGTCGACACTGAAATAATTTTTTTTTTTTACTATTTGGCCTGGAAATGCTCAGTTACAAAACTACCTTGGTAGCAGTGTTGGAGAAAAAAAAAAAAAATCAAATATCACCAACGCCCAAGATCACGCTTGATTTTCGTAGACAACAATCAACAAGCAAACTACTGCGGTTGTTTTTGCAAGCTGTGATATTGGAGCTCGGAATATCAAGCTAACAAAACTCACCAACTGCAAATCTCATCAAACTGTGGTGAGATTGATTTTAATGATTTTTGCTTTACTCCCGATGCAGCCATAATTTCCATAACGGCTTGCAGCAGTCCCTTCGTGTCTGCCATCGGTGAAGATTAAAAAGAGATAGCAAACTATGCTTTCTCTTTCCAAAAAAACGATGTGCAATGGAATCATTTTTGTGTCGAGTCAACTCTCAGCTTGATTTTTGCACATTGTGAATAGTCTCGCAATATCAAAGGAGCTTGTAAAATCAATATCAAGCATGATATTTTGTTCCAATATCACGCGTGATATTGCGAGCGCATGAGATCAGAAAAATACCAATTGATTTCTGATTTTGCCAACACTGCTTGGTAGAATTTGCGTGAGATCTTTCATTGGAAATTACATATGCCACCCCTGATTCCGATCTTCAACCAAGACTTTGACGTATTCGTTTTTGAACAATATATTTACATCCCTATTTTTTAACGGTATCATATTCTTTTCATCACCGCTGGCCATTGGCCAGCGGGGCAAACGACTGGGTAATGCGTACCACCAGTACCGCGAGTACTTGAAGGATAAAATAGACCCCATTAGTGGTCCATTAGCCTCTTACCCAGTAACTCCTATCCCTACCTCCTCGTGGTGTCTCCTGGGATATGAGCAACCTTAGCGAAGATCGGGTAACCAACCCCGGTGGGAGCTTTGGTCATATGCTGACAGGGAAGGGGGCCCCTAGCGGGTTCGGCCTACACGGCCTGAGCGTCTGTCCACCATGGAGGTGCGGCTCAAACAGCGTCTGCCTGGCAGCCAGCGGCTGAAACAAGAAATGCTTATCCCCGAAAGCTATACCCAAGATGGCAGCCCCATCACGGCGGATAGGAGACCTTAGGCTAACTACCTACTGTCCCCGAAACTTTACAACTGTTACAGAAACCAATAGAGAAAGATCACGGACTGATATTACGGCAACGACTTTTAGCGCAAAACAACGGACAAGAATTGGAACATGGAATGTACTAACGCTAGCCCAACAGGGGAAGCTGGCACAACTCGCCAGCGAGGCTCGACGCATGAAGCTCGAAATCCTGGGACTAAGCGAAGTCCGTTGGCCAAACTTTGGAGAACACAAGCTGCCGTCGGGACAGGTACTACTCTATTCTGGTATTCGAGGTGAAAACGCTCCCCGCCACCGTGGAGTTGGTTTCCTGCTTAGCGCCCAAGCAAATGCGGCGCTCATCAAGTGGGAACCTATCAATGAGAGGATAATCGTTGCCAGATTCAGAACGCGGGTTCGTAACCTAACCATAATCCAATGTTATGCGCCAACCGATGCTGCCGAGTTACAGGACAAAGAGAACTTTTACAGTCAACTGAATGCAGTCGTGGATAAAATTCCGAGAGGTGACATCAAGATCTACATCGGCGACTTCAATGCGAAGATCGGCTCCGACAACACGGATTATGAGCGTGTCATGGGGCGCCATGGTCTTGGCGAAATGAGCGAAAACGGTGAGCTGTTGGCAGAGTTTTGTGGCAATAACGACATGGTGATCGGGGGTTCGCTCTTCCCCCATCGACCAGTGCACAAAGTCACGTGGGTTTCCCGTGATGGACATACCGAAAATCAAATCGACCACATCTGCATCAGCCGAAAATGGAGAAGGAGCCTTCTTGACGTTCGGAACAAACGCAGTGCCGACATCGCGTCTGACCACCATCTCCTCGTTGGAGAGATCCGCCTTCGTATCGCGCGGGTCCAGCGGCGGGAGGAGCGGCTCGGACGGCGATTCAACACACGCCGATTGGAAGATCCAGCAGTAAAAAGGTCATTCGTCGAGGAACTGGAGACCAGAGCTGCGGATATTCCTGATGGTGGCAGCGTAGAAGAGCAATGGACGGCGATCAAGGATGCCTTTACTGAAACGAGTGAAAACAACCTGGGCGAGCTGCGCGCTCAGAGAAAGGAGTGGATCACGGATGACACCTGGAGGAAGATAGAGGAGCGGAGAAATGCAAAAGCCGCGATAGAGCGGGCGAGAACCAGAGGAGCGAAGAACCAGGCTCGCCAACTGTATTCGGCTCTCGAGAAGGAAGTGAAGCGCTCGTGTAGGCGGGATAAGCGAGCGTGGGTGGACTCCCTAGCCGATGAAGGTGAGAAAGCCGCAGCAACAGGCGATATCCGTCTCCTCTACGATATCTCACGACGCCTGAGTGGAGCAAGGATGAATCCTAGGATGCCAGTGAAGGACGCGACTGGTCAGTTGCTCACCGACCCCACTGATCAGCTGAAACGCTGGTTTGAACACTTCGAACAGCTTCTACAAGTTTCGTCGGTCAACCAGCCATCAACATCTCGGCATGAACCGCCAAGAGTGCGACGCATCACTCGCGTCAATTCTGAGGCGCCATCCCTACCGGAGATCGAAGCTGCTATCCGAACCATGAAATCCAACAAGGCTCCCGGGGTCGATCGCATATCAGCAGAGATGCTCAAAGCTGACCCCATGCTATCTGCACAAATGTTGCATCAACTATTCTGCAATATCTGGGACACCGCGACTTTTCCGGCTGACTGGATGCAGGGCGTCTTAGTGAAGGTCCCAAAGAAGGGGGACCCAACTGTATGCGATAACTGGCGTGGCATTATGTTACTGTGTTGTGTTCTCAAAGTTCTATGCAAAGTTATCCTCAACCGGATACAGGAGAAGATCGACGCGACTCTCCGACGGCAGCAGGCGGGATTCCGTGCTGGAAGATCCTGTGTGGACCATATTGTCTCGCTCCGCATAATCTTGGAGCAGGTCAACGAATTCCAAGAGTCCCTTTACTTGGTTTTCATTGACTACGAAAAAGCTTTCGACCGACTCAACCACGAAAACCTGTGGGGCGCCCTAAGGCGCAAGGGAGTTCCGGATAAAATCGTCAACCTCATCGAAGCTCAGTATGAGGCTTTCACGTGCAGGGTGCTGCACAACGGAGCCCTATCTGACCCTATTCGGGTAGTCGCTGGAGTGAGGCAAGGATGTATTCTATCACCGCTACTGTTCCTCATCGTAATCGACGAGATAATGGTTGGTGCGATCGACCGTGTGCCGAACCGTGGGTTGCTCTGGCAGCCTATTACAATGGAGCATCTAAACGACCTAGATTTGGCGGATGACGTTGCTTTAGTATCACAACGGCGTTCTGACATGCAGAGTAAGCTCGACGATCTCGCCGAACGCTCCTCAGCGGCAGGTCTCAACATCAACGTCAGCAAGACTAAATCGTTGGATATCAACACGGGAAATCCATCCAATTTTACGGTAGCTGGTCAGGAAGTGGAGAAGGTTGAAAGTTTCCAATATCTTGGCAGCCAGATAGCGTCGGACGGCGGAACCAAGAGTGACATAGGTGCACGGATCAAGAAGGCAAGGGCTGCTTTTGCGAGTTTACGAAACATCTGGAAGTCAAATCAGATTAGTCTCCGCACGAAGATCCGAATTTTCAACTCTAACGTGAAATCTGTACTGCTGTACGCTAGCGAAACATGGTGCGTATCAGCGGAGATCACACAGAAGCTGTAGGTGTTCATCAACCGATGCCTGCGGTATATAATTCGTGCTTGGTGGCCTCACAACTGGATTTCGAATGCCGAGCTCCATCGACGGTGTCACCAGAAGCCGATATCGACAGAAATTCGGGAACGTAAGTGGAGGTGGGTTGGCCACACTCTACGGAAGAGCGGAAATGAAATCTGCAAACAAGCGCTGGATTGGAATCCAGCCGGACATCGCAGCAGAGGCAGACCCAGGGGCTCATGGCGGCGAAGCCTAAACAAGGAGATTAAGCAAGTCGACCGGAATTTGACCTGGGCCCAGGTCAAGGCGAAAGCAAACAATCGCCCAGGATGGAGATCTTTCACGTTGGCCCTTTGCGCCAGGGATGGCGCTCAGGACACTTAAGTAAGTAAGTATTTTTTAACAGACCCAAATTTCAGACATTCGACATGTCGACATCGAAACTTAATGCTGAAACCGGTCTGAATTTTATCAGAATCAATTCCATTGCTACCAAACAAATTATGTTAATTAAATTTCGAGTACTCTGCGAAACGATTCTAAATGATCAAATAAACCAAATCCACATGGCAAACCAAACGATCGAAATCAAGTAGTGTTTCCAAGAAATCACCAAAACTATTTGAAAATTATGCTTGTCAAATGTGCATAATTAATTCGCAAACGGTGACCTTCTTAATACCTCCTGTTATTGTACGATAGCCGTGGCAAAAGATAAAGATTATCATATTCTTTTCCAACGATTTCAAGCAAATACATTGGATTTCTCGGCACCGTTGAATGGCTGTTTTTGTCTCATTGACATCCGATTCCAGAGAATCATTAAAAAAAAAACCCCATTCACCGAAAACCTCATATCGCACATCCAATCCAATCTGAGTATTCTCGATTCGGAGAACTCTGGATTTGATTTCCCCGCATGATGATCTCGACCGGCTGGCGTCGTTTGATTTGATGGGTTTTCTCATATTTTTCCGAGATTCCTTCATAAACATACAACCACCTTTGACGATGGCACATCCAAATGGGATCAAAATTTGTTTACAATTCTCCGGGTAGGATTTGACACGTACATACGTAGGAAGTTTTCAAAATTTTTGGAATCAAAAAAATAAATGGATACGCTTATTCAATGTGACGGAAGGTTACATGCAATCCGAACTTTCCGGGAAAAATCAATTGAATTATGTGGGGCCTTGTTAAACGATGGGACGACATTCGGTTGCTTCCGCTCACATTTAAGGGAGGGGAAAACTTTTCACCGGACTACTCCAACTAGTTGTTAGGAAACTTGAAAATCAACCTTTTCCTGCGGTCTTGCTACAGTTCAGATCGATGTTGGTGAAAAGTTCGCATCGGGTGGAATGGGGGTGAAATTTTTTGACAGATTTATTTTCTGTTGTAACACATGCGTTTGATAGATTCTAATGCTTTTTTATCGTCGGAATTATGGGCTGATGGTTGAGAGGAAAGAGGAACCGCAGTTGGGTTAGACTACACAGCTTCCTACAAATATGCATAACATCATTTTACGAGCCGTCCATCATCTCGGATGGTACCGTAGCACATTCGGATAAATGAAACTTTGGCATCTCTCCGGTGCTGATGACAGAACATTGAAAATTGATGAAGATAGGTCGTAATTTGAGCTTGAAAATAAACACTCCCAGTGAAAATAGCAGATTGCATATGCTTGGAGTGTGACCTTTTGTCCTATTTCACTACACATTTCCCTGGATAGGAGATAGTTTAAGCCTGAGTTATAGTCATGATATTTATATCATTTTTATGTCCCTCAGCGTTGGAACATTTGCTTCGAAGCCGTATTTCACCACAAAAAAAAACCCTCCGGCCTTGGAGCAGTACTCTCAACCTGTGTTTTGTTCCTTAAAGAAAAAGAAGGCAAGCAACAATATACCGGCTGAAGAGAAGATCCTCTGCTTCCCTAGCCCTAGGATCAATTTAATGCAAATTTATTCAGGCAACACACTTTCTTCTTAAAGGTGGCAACCCGTTCTCCCTGAAAATTTTCAGTTCTTCCTGAAGTGCACCTTTCCATGAAGAAAACCAAATGATCTCCACCCGAAGGCATCCAGGCAATAAAGTTCCCTTTCGGATTAGCACCGGGATTACAAAACGAAAAAGATGTCTCCGTCTCTCTCTCTCTCTCTCTCTCGCTCGCTGTAGTACCAGGAGAGTGTCCTTTAGAGATGGTGAACCTGTAGCCACACCGACCGCTTTGGCTGGCTGGCAGGCTGACTATCTGGTGGAGGAAGACGAAAATTTGGCTTATAATTTTCAAGCTTTGCACCAACTTTGAACGGTGGCATCAGCTCGAACTTCACTGTCTTCTCGTAGGTAGGGTGGTGACAGTTTTGAGAATAATCTACAGCAGCTGGTGCATTTTGCAATGAGCTAAACTTTGTCAAAGTAAATCACAACTACGACGACTGAGGTTGGGATTGTGGTTAAAAGTCGAAATGGGGAAATCTGGCCGACAGGTCGAGTGGGGGGTCGTTTCGCAGCCAAGAAGCCATAATCCCGCTTGTCATAATGAAGGATCAATCAGTTGAGTGAAGGGTGTGATTAAGTAATTGTTTTCGACGGTTGATGAGGTTGAAGCAATATTAACGATGGATGAGAATTGTCGGGCGTCAATTGAGTGGAGTGAAATTGGTGTATGAAGATTTCTTCAAATAGTCCAACCTGATCCAATTGTGCCGAATTCGGAAGGGGTCTGGTATTTCCATCCGATCTTGGCATGATGCCTAAACACTTCTCCATGGAAAATCATTAGCTTCGATAGGTCAAACGGCACATTTAAGTGAGAATATAAATAAACACACAAAGCTCTCAATTAATTACTGTGATAATCCTTCAAAGGACACTCAATGAGAGCTGGAAAAACGTTTGCTAAAGAATAATAAAAAGTCTAGAAGAAGAAGTAGACGGATCCACAGACTCGAATTTCAAGAGATTAAGCAAACCTTGATTTTCCCGGCATTATCCGAAGCATTATTAAACTAATGGAGCTGAGTTTTGTTTGTTTTATCCATAACCATGAAACGTGGGATGCGAGGTTCATAAAAATTTGATGAGAGTAGAATTTTATCGAAGACATCATACCAAGAAGACGAGTAACTTTACGTAACTAACTTAACATTTGACCAAAAGTGAAAGGAACATATAAAAAAAATTAAGGGACAATTTTAGATGGTACGCAATAGTGACGTAGTGGTCTTATATAATAAATGCAGAATCTTGTGTTTTGTGTTGGAATAGAAATTTGAGCGAGGTTCTCTCTGTTTATACTCTTTAGTATGACTATGATTGCATTGAAGAGAAACTTTTGATCTGAACTTTAGTTGGGACATGTTCAAAAACATAACTCTTTCGGAAAATCTTGGTGGCCCTGAACAGGGCCGATGGTAGTACAGGCTTAAAGCCTTTGGAAGATGATGATGACGTGTAGGCAGCCTGATCAGCAAATCGAACCGGACAATCCCATATTCTTCGGTTTAATGATTGGGCACTCACAAGTGTCTGCTGCTGGACAGGGGTTGCACTGGTGTCTGCGACAGGCTGGAAGGCCACAGAATATTTGGTCCATCCAGCTAAAGCTCCTCCCCTTTAACAGAAAGACGCTTAACACTTTTTTCGACGAATTTATGATCCAGTTGCACGTCATGATTCCTTTCTATGCCTATTCAGATAAATTTAGTACTTTTATTTATTTTCTCACCTGTGCTAAATCGAATGAGTAGAAATTAGAAGGGATGTCAGTAACGCGCTCGAATAATTGAAAGGCGATAAATATTTAATCGAATAGATGGAAAAATTTTACAATTAATCGTTAATAGAATAAGTGGACTCTAGGCATCCCTATCAAATAGTGTATTTTCATGTGTTTAGGTGGTCCTTCGAAAATGTCGAACAGCAGAATTGCAACCAGCAAGTGTAACCCAAGAACCAAAAGCGGTGCTATGCTAGTTTTCATTGCTATGACGACGATTGAATTAAGGGGCTTAGAAGCAGAGGGGTGAAAGTCAATTCTCCTCTTTTGATGACCTAAGCCATGGTCCTAACCTATTTCGCACTGTATTTCTGCTATGTTCTTCTATCATCTAGAACAAAAAACGTATCAATGAATGTGTTTGCCGGCGAGTTATTAACTAAACATAAAGTCGATAAAGAGAATATATCAAAATCACTTTCAGCCCTGCTTTAAAGTTTGGTTACAGGATTGCAACTTTGGAAAGCATTTTGTATGGTCCTTGTGGGCGTGTGGTTCTGAATATGACGATGAGTGTGCAAAATGTTACGCAATTGCATCCTTACTATTTGCACACGCCCGAAGATCAGAGGCAAACGCCACTTCGACTTGTTTCGTCTAGCAACGACTCTCTGATGACAGTGTTGGGAAAGCAGCATAGGCATGTATATAATTGAAAGATTTGATCGCTATTTCGACGCTTTTGAATAATTCTTGACATTTACCACTTTTTCAATAGTTTCATGTTGAAAATCAACAAAAACCAATGATGCATAGATACATATCTGTTCAATTGGTGATAAAATTATTGAAATTGGTCCAGGGGCAGCTGAGTTATTAACGTTTAAAATCTTTCATAATTTCGTTACATGTTCCATTCTCGGTTTTAACAATGTTTACCCTCATATAAAAATCACAGACGTAGTCCTACGTCAAAAGAAATGGTAAAAAATTGGAGGTAGGGTTAACTACCCCGACCTATTAAGCACAGCCCGCACTTAGTCTTTCTTAATCTAGCGTAGTTTAGCACCAAACGGAGAGTTTTTATCACTGATGACTTCAAAATTTATTTACCTTTCCGTATGTACTGTAAGATTTGATAAAGACAAAACCAATCGTTGAGATATTGTCAAAAGTCTAACACTGCTTCTTGACGCCAAACTCGGCCTACGGATTCTAAACTCGGCCTAACGCATTGAAACACCATTGAAACGCCAATGGATTCTCTTCGGCCTATCGAATGAAGATACAAATTGATTCGGCCGGAGCGAATCTTTTGTTATTGTGAATAATGGGTGCAAACCTTCATATCACGCGTTCTCATTGACTTCGTTCGGTAGTTTATTAACTAAAGTATCGTACCAAACGCATAATTGATTTGTTAACTCTGAAATCATGGATTTATTTGAAGTTTTCTGCTCGATAGGCCCAAAATGGGCGATTAGGCCGAAGAAGTTCTTTACCCTACTACCATTTGTACTTCATTTTCACCCTATAACTTCGTCCAGTCGATAAATGTTGTGTTCGCCAAAGTTTCTTGAAATGACTTCATCTACAATTTTTCCATCGATGTTCATCAATTTTAGGAAGACATAAAAAAGTTGTTTTTTTTTTATCTGATTACATCAAAATGCTACAATCAACAGTTTCGTCACAAATAGCCATGTCCCACATTTTTAAATTTCGTTCCTCTGTGCGACGGTAGTAAAAACTATTGGTTTTAAAATGCTAAATTCACCAAGTTTGACTAATTCTGGATCAGAAATTTTGCAATATTCATACATTATAATCCAAAGCACATCATATGGCATTTAAAAAAAAATCAATCATGAAATTTTCCATTCAGTAATTCCGCACCACCAAATTACAGACTTATAGTTTACTACCTTATTCAACGGAATTCCATAAAGAAATTGATTTGATGCATGGAAAAAGTTAAGCAAACTATAATATCGCCATTTATTACTAGAACACCCCAAAACTATCGATTTTAATTTTGAATAATGTAATGATTCCATACAGCTTCATTTGTGTAGGGTAGAGCACTGCTTCGTCGTAATCGCCCATTTCCGTTCTATCGATCAGAAAAGATCAATAAGGTTTCTTCCGATGCGATAGTTCATTAGCTACAACATGAACCCTGTTGTATGCATATTTACGCTCATTGTTCTCACAACAAAAGAAGTGCTCCCAGCGAACCCCCTTTTTCTACGTTTATCCGTAAGACGAAGGAAATTTAATGGCGTTTCAATGCGTTAGGACGGAATTGAAGCTCGTAGAACGAATTTTGAATCAAGAAGCAGTATTAGATTTTAAACAATATCTCAACAATTTGTGACTCTTTTTTGAATCCAACGATACTAATGGAAAGGTTAATAAATGTAGAAGTCATCTTTGACATAAATATTCAATTTTTCGTTCAAACTCGTTCTGAAAAGAGAGGTTAAGTGCGAGTTGTGCTTAGTAGGACGGAAATTAGATCAAAAACCCTATCTTTTATTATTTTTCTCGAAACTAATGTAGGTGTCACTACCGTACACTTCCATGCCTCCGTGGTAATCGGGAACTTAGGGGCCTCATTTCGCATGTCGAAACGAATCATTTTTTGAATGAGCGCTTGTATGAAAAAGTTTGTCGTTTTAACTGCCTAATGAGGCCCCAGGTTTCTGCAGAGCGCATCGATAGACGATCTCGTTTCCAAAATAGTGATCTCTCGTTAGAAAAGTAAACGGAAACTGTGCAAATCCCGCTGCCAGAGATCAGCCATTTTGCCGTAGGTTTTCCGGTATCCCAGAATGCACGTCTTACCTTCACCGCTGCCAAGATACGAAAGAGGATGAAGCCTCGCGCTGCGTGGTCTGGTGAGCTGATGCAGGGTTGGGCGACGGTCAGACGGCCAATCCGTAAGTTGTAGAGATAAATAGGGCTATGTAGCATAGTCATGGTATGTACAAAGTGGGACCGAATGTAAATAAGCGAAGGATTGCAGATGTATCATCCAAGCTGTCACACGAACCCACACAGAAACCACTAAAGGGGTGACAACGTTCACACAAATTTGGAAACATTAAATGGTACTAACAGATTTCCGATAAGTTCCGGCCTTGTATTCACGGTATTATCAAGCAGCAGGTGGTGGTCTCGATTCCCGGTCCGGTCTAGAACATTGTTTGACTTCTCTGGCCTAAGAATATCATTGTGCTTAACACACAATTTTCAAATTCAAGCATTTAGCTGGCACACAAGGCTCTCAATTAGTAACTGTGCAAGTGCTTCAAATGAACACTAAGTCGGGAATCAGATAAACGAAACAGTTAGGAAGAAGAAGATCACCCCCTAGTATTCCATCATTTCAGCTGAAACGATTCGACGTGAACAAAGTTCAACGTCGAAAATCAACAAATTCCAAATTAATCTCACGACTCAACCGTTAGCAGCTAGTTTCTTGTTTTGCTACTCGCATCGTTGGCCATGCGGAACTGGCACGCACGTTGATAATCACGTTCTTACTCCCGTGCCCTATAGCACTTTGACCGGGGTGGGAAACCTAGTATAGGTTCGAGATTATCGGTAGCGCGATGTTACCAAAGTGTGCACGTTTCGGCGTAAACACCTTTCCAGACGCAACGAGCGCGAAGACACCTCTTCAGGCTCCGTAAACAGTAGGTACGTGCCCGGAATGGTGAATACTCACTGCCACCCACCCGTTTAGCTGAGACCTTACGTCGTTTGTAACGAGATCCACGGGTGCTACACGACGGGTTGATGGAAGTGTTGATAACAGCCTCCACTCGCGGTGATTACTAAAAGCACTTTCCCTCAGTCAGATCGAAAGAGCTTTTCCAATAATGCTTGTTTTGAGCACAGTAGTACTTGGGTGGAAGGCTACACTTCCGCCTGCCCATCTATTTTTACAGCCTGTTACGGTGCTTCCACTTGAACACACGAGCTTGAGCGATGGAAGACCATGGCACATTCTCCAGCAGCGGTAAATCAATTTATTAACAGGCGATCGACACACCAATTTCAATCAATTAATTGTACCAATAAGCAAAGTCAAGCCTCACTCATCCATCATCAGTCAATGGTGGTCGACCAGCTAGCAAGTCGGCGTGTTCCTGTCCGAGCTGTTCGATGTGTGAATGTATCTATAGATAGGGGCAACACTACCGGAAAAGCCAGATGATGCATGAGGTCTCTTTACCGATGGCAGTGATGATGGCTGATTCCGAGTGAGCACAGGGCACTTGATTGCTTCATGTGGGGAACACATTTTGATAAATAAAGTTGGCTTTTCAGGTGAAGCTAGCGAGTACACGTTTACATGGGGGATTGCTCACTCTCATATTGCAGCACTGGAAGCATTACGAGCCATGATTGATTGGAATATCATCAATTATCAAGAGTGATTGTTTGCTATTCATGATTATTAGTGTAGGTAGTATAGAAACAAGTTATTGCATCACCGTGATTATGGCTTGCAGAATCCAGTTGAGTTGTCCTGTGCAAAATCCCTCTTGATTCCCTGCTGATAATTATCTATTACGATACAAGCTATCCTAATTGGAAAAGCTCCTCCATACCGCTGGAAGCCTACATATTCCAAAAGAGCTAAAAACAAGCACCATTACAGTAATTAATGCAGCTACGTCCTTGCCGTGAAGCTTAGCGCCCGTTTTAATAAGTGCAACCTTCGACGTCAGGTCATTTTTCTTCACTTCTCTTAACTCTCTCGCGTGCTAATAGGTACAAGCAACTTCAGCACTCTACTAGCAGCCACATCTTATAGTCTTCTTCCCAGTCAGGATCAGTTAAGCTGTGTCTTGCACTGTGCGGTACCGGACGAATGCCCTCTCCAAAGAGCTCCTCAAGTATTTATTTACAAAAGTATTAAGTTATTTTATAAACAAAGTCGAATACAGCAAAGTCGTGATCCCCGCTCGACGAGGAGGGGATTATTTCTGGCTGGCGTGGAATCAATTCTCTCTCACCCCGCAGTACGGCACAGAGACAGGAACTGTACCAGCCAGGCAGCGTTGTGCAGCTGTCGGATGGGAGCCTTGAGAGGACCGCTTTTGCAGAAATAAACAAGCACTTAATGGAATTAATTAAATAAAAAATTAAAGCAATTTGTTGCAGCGTTTTTCCTGTCGGAGGAGCTTTCTTTTTCGTCTACTGATTGTTCCCCCAGGGCAACCCGGACCGGATGCTGTGTGTTTCCGTTTTCGTTTTTCTTTGGCTTGAAGTTTTTTTCGATTCGCGTGCGCCACCGGGTGGAACAAGGAAGAAACATGATATCAGCTTTGTTTTCTGCAACGCGAAGCTCCTCACGCCCGAGGGTGATTCTAGTCTGTGGAAAAGGGGAGTCATTTCTTCTTTTTTTTCACTGCTGTATGGTATATGTTCTGTGCTAATGCCTTCAAAGTCGTTGGTTGCATTGCGCTTTTCGGGAGAATGGTATGTTGAATGATTGCTTGTTTTTTTTTTTATGTGGGAAGGGCAGTTGGACGGAATTCATTGTTTCAGCGCAATTAATCTAAAAAAATTTAAATTAAAATTTCAAAATTTGGTTGGATGAGGGTGACGCTTATTAATTGAACATTCTGAACGATTTGATTTATTAGTTTAAGTTTCAATTTGGTGCCTATTTACAGGTTTATTCATTTCGACAACCGACGTAAACTAGTACAAATGCATATGTGGTGGATGCGCAAACCAATTGAAAAACAGTTTGATTAAGACGCAATCATTTCCGTTAAAAGTGTCGATGCGCAACATAAACGAAAAACAAACTTGTAAATCAAAATGACATTAATGTATACCAAGCATTTCCACTGGGTCTCAAATAAACATTCCTAAGAAATCTCAAATGCAATAAACATGTTTACTAGGTC
This sequence comes from Ochlerotatus camptorhynchus, assembly GCF_037179485.1. Lineage (NCBI taxonomy): Eukaryota > Metazoa > Arthropoda > Insecta > Diptera > Culicidae > Ochlerotatus > Ochlerotatus camptorhynchus. The sequence goes on along the minus strand of NW_027040860.1, from coordinate 398,231 downwards.
AAGCGCAAGACGATCAACAACGCACGCAGACGGCGCAATGAATGAAATGATTGTTTGCATAGCTAAGCATACTTGCAATAAGCATAATCGATTGCGTGTGACTTTTGCCACATGGTATCGGGTCAATTCGTAAACAACAGGAAGCAACATATCAACATAGGACTTGGGAAAGATTCAGCATAAACAATATTGAATTCTATCTGCGCAATTGGTTAATTAATAAAACTAACTGAAACTGAAATATACATTATTCTACAATCGCAAGTCAGAGTGTTATTAACTTCGAATGCCAGCTCATGGCGATCCTGCCAGGAGAGTTGGTATTTAAGAAAAGTGATTGAAGTTTAAGTTTTTTTTTTGTTTTCAACATTCAAAAAAAAAAAAGTGTTAGTAAATTTTTAAAAGATTATGAAAAGTATATAAACACAGTGCAGTGAATAAAAGTGAAATATGCCAGGACTTTATAGTGAAAATTTTGTAAGAGGACGTGGCATCGGACTTCTGCAGTTCGTTCGGCAATTTTCAGGGCGTGGAAGAGGTCAACCAATATTCCCACCACCACCAGGAGGATCAGAGGTATGGTTAGATTGTAAAAAATACGATGACAAGCAAAATGACGAGGTGGACCGCTAATTGGAAAAGTGTTGATGAAAAGTTTAGTGTTTCATAAAACAGAAAAGTTTAGTGTTTCATAAAACATATACAACACCCCAGGATATTTTTTTTTTGTTTTTCATGCAAAGTTTTGTCGAAGTAAGTCCTGGAAGGTATTACAACTCAAAGAAAACGTTTTGTAATTCACTGATAATTAATAAAAACTCACGAAAAGAGAAGAAAAAGACAATTTGCTGAACATTTTAAGGAAGCGATATCCCAGCAGAGTTCCAAAACGTACTGAAGATATTTCAAAAAGTGAAGTGATTGAATTCTACACAGGAGACAGAGGGATCAGCATTTATAATAAACGGCTTGATGATAAAATATACCAAATTCCGCTGCAGGAGCCTGATCACATTTTGTTCCAAAATCGTAATGGCATCCTGGAATGGAGACCACAATGCCCATGAATGAAGAAAACTAAGTTAATTTAAATTATAAGTTATAATAAAAAGATAATTAAAATTTTAATGTATGGAAGAGTTATTAGACATACAAGATGTTATATTACAATTGCAGAGCAATGTGAAGAAAAGTCGTAAGTATACACAACCAACTAAAGAGAAGAAAATTGAAGAATTATTATTTCTACGAAATAAATTTAAAGCAGTTTTAATAGAGAATAAGAATAATTTTAACATAAATGATTTTAATGCACTAATTAATCGATACAAGAGGATAAAAATAATTGTTAATGAAACTATAGAATTATTAAACGGTAGTGAAGAAAGTAGCACAACTGAATCTAACACAACAACTGACACAACTGAAGGAAAATTCAAGATGGCTAATGAAGAAAAACTTGACTTAAGCTTGGCAATAAAGCTTATAGATCATTTTGATGGGAATTCAACAAAGTTATTAAACTTTATCGAAAATGTAAATCTATTGCAAACATACTCCGCAGGAGTACCGGTAAATGATATAATTGATTTCGTTAAAACCAGATTAATTGGTTCAGCTCATGGAGCAATTGATGGGACTGCAACATTGAATCAAGTCTCTAACAGATTAAAGTTGAAATTTGGTGTAAAAATTACACCTAAAGCTTTTGAAAATGAAATGTTTGCCCTCAAACAAGGCAAAAAGACTATTTCAGAATTTGGAAATGACATGAATATTCTTGCAGCTAAGCTTGCTGCTGCACATGTTTCACAAGGAACATTCGTAAATGAATCTGCAGCTGCACCAATAGTGGAACCAATAGCTGTGAATGCTTTTGCCGCAGGCCTTCGTGACAACCAAACTTCTTTTTTTATTAAAGCTAGAAATTCGACAAACCTAACTAAAGCAATTTCTGATGCTTTAGAAGTAGCTCCAATTCCAGCTGCTAACCCAGAAAACGCATTATGGATTGGAACAAATAGAAGATTTTCTAACCAATCTTATTACAACCAAAATAAACCAAGAAAATACACATTTCCTAATACTCGTATATTTGGGTTTAATCGAAAAAGTGTGTTTAATAAATACGGAAGTTATAATAAGTCAAATTTTGATAAAGATCGTTATAATCGTAATTATTATTACAATCAAAATTATAATCAAAACAAAAATAATAATCGAAATTTTCACAATTACAAAGATAAAAGGAATTCAGTTAATATGATTTCTTCCCAGCGAGCTCCTGATGATCAACTAAATTCAAATCACTGTGAAACAAATTCGAATGATTTATTTCGTGTTCTCAATGAACCATGCAATTAGAGCTAAATTTATTTTATACAATCATAGTATAGATTTTGTTATTGATAGTGGAGCCTCTTGTTGTATAATTGATCAAACATACATACCTAAATGGATTGAAATAAATGACAAATATAAAATAAATATTAAGGGAGTTAATGGAATAACTACTTCACTAGGATGTGTGAACACATTTTTAAAACATGGTAAGTTTAAATTTTCAATAACATTTCATGTTGTCCACAACCTACCAAATAATGTCACTGGATTGATTGGAACTGATTTTTTAAGTCAGTATAAGTCAAGAATTGATTTTGAAACCTCAAGTTTAACATTAACAACAAATCAACAAAATATTTGCATCCCTCTGAGTAAAGCAAATGGAACATTTTTAACAATTCCAGCGAGAACAGAAATTATAACATATATTTCTACTAACGAAACAGAGCCTTGTGTGATCCTAGCACAAGAGATTGATTCTCATGTATTTATTGCAAATACTCTTGCTATTCCAGTAAATGGAAAAATTCCAGTTCGTATAATGAATGTGAAAAATTATCCCATAAATTTAAAATCTATTGCACCTCAAATACGAAAATCAAGAGATTATGAAATATTTGAACTCGGTCCAACGCCAAAGTATGACAAAAAAAGAATTGATACCCTTCGATCAGAATTAAATCTTAATCATCTTAATGAAACATATCGAGACATAATATTAAACATTTGTATCAAATACTCTGATATATTTTGCTTGAAAACAGATTCATTAGGAACAACTCCAATTTATAAACAATCTATTGGATTAAATCCTCATACTCAACCAACGTATACCAAACCATACAAACTTCCTCAATCACAAAAAGGAGAAGTTGAAAAACAAATTAATGAAATGCTTAAAGATAATATAATAGAAGAATCAAAATCTGAATGGAACAGCCCTATTTTATTAGTACCGAAAAAATCCACAAACGATTCAAAGAAGTGGAGACTTGTTATTGATTATAGAAAGGTAAATTCACAATTACAAGACGATAAATTTCCTTTACCAAATATAGAAGATGTTATTGATTCTTTAGCAGGAGCAAAATACTTTACACATTTGGACCTTTCTCAAGGTTACTATCAATGTGAACTTAAACCGGAAGACAGACCGATTACGGCGTTTTCAACCTCCACAGGACAATATCAAATGACGAGGCTTCCAATGGGTCTAAAAATAAGTCCCTCTGCATTTTCCAGACTAATGACAGTTGCTATGTCAGGTCTTAATTTAGAAAAATGTTTAATTTATTTAGATGATTTAATCATTTTTGGTAAAACATTTGCGGAACATAACAAAAACTTAATTTTAATATTTGAAAGACTACGAAAAGTAAACCTTAAACTGAATCCTACTAAATGTAGTTTTCTTAAAAGGGAATTAGTATATCTTGGACATTTCATTTCAGCCGAAGGAATTAAACCTGATCCAGCAAAAATAGAATGCATTAAACAGTGGCCGGTCCCTACTACAGCTGATCAAGTTAAACGTTTTATAGCATTTGCAAATTATTACAGAAAGCACATACAAAATTTTGCTAAAATTTGCATGCCATTAAATTTATTAACTAGGAAAAATGTAACATTCAAATGGAACGATGAATGTCAATCTTCATTTGATCTATTGAGAGAAAAGTTCATTAACCCACCAGTTCTTGATTATCCTGATTTTTCACAAAATAATGTATTTGTATTACACACAGACGCATCTGGATTTGCCATAGGAGCTGTTTTATCAAACCAAAACGGAAGACCTATAGCATACGCAAGTAAAGCTTTAAATAAAGCAGAAAGTAATTATGCAACAATTGAGAAAGAACTTTTAGCTATAGTTTGGTCAATTAGACATTTTCGACCTTATCTATATGGAAGAAAATTCGAAATTTGTACAGATCATAAACCTTTAGTTTACTTATTTTCTATGAAGGATCCTTCGAGTAGATTAACTAAATTTAGATTAATTCTTGAAGAATATGATTTCGATATAATTTATTTGCAAGGAAAATTTAATACAGAAGCAGATGCATTGTCCCGTATCTCCGTAAATGAGCTCAAGGAGATTAATGATAAAATAAGTGAAAATATTCTTGTAACTACAAGAATGCAATCAAAGAAAATTATTGATGACGAACTAAGTGATACATCAACGACATTGAATGGCCACAATGTTTTTGATTCGAAATTATTCGAAATTATCATTGATACTGATATAACAGAAGAAATACAATTTTCAAAAAGGGAAGCAAAGATTAAAATAAAACCAGCAAAGACATTAACTCAGCTACGGCGAATAATGGAAAGTCTGGTAAGAATTTGTATAAAGAACAAAATAAACGAGCTCGTAATGAAATTGTATGAGAAAAATGCGCAAAAATTTTATAAAGAAATAAATGAAAATGATTTATTAAAAGGCATGCCAACGATACATATTATCAAAAATAACATCGTAATTATAAACGATGATTTAACGAAGAAATTAATAATGAATGATTTTCATATGCTTCCCACTGCAGGACATGCAGGAATCAAACGAACTTTAAAAACTATGGAGCAAAGATATGTTTGGAAAAACATGCCAAAAGATGTAGAAAATTTTATAAGAAAATGTGAATTATGCCAAAAATATAAAGACATAAATCAACCAAAAATTCCGATGACAATAACTTCCACTGCAACAAGTGCTTTTGAAAAAATTTATTTGGATTTGGTTGGACCCATCATTCCAGATGAACAAAGTAATCAATATATTCTAACTACACAATGTGAACTAACCAAATACATAACAGCTACCCCAATAAAAGACAAATCAACTGAAACTGTTGCGAAAGCATTCGTTGAGAATGTAGTTTTGCAGTTTGGTATTCCCAAAGAAATAGCTACAGATCGAGGAACTGAATTCATGTCAAAATTATTTACAGAAGTTTGTAATTTATTACACATCAACAAAATTAATTCAGTCGCTTATCACCATCAATCCATTGGAGCATTAGAAAATTCGCATAAAGTCATGGGAAACTTTTTACGCATACAATGTTATAACAATTCATTTCAATGGTCATCTTGGATCCCTTACTATAGATTTGCTTATAATACAACAGTTCACACAGAAACAAACAAAACACCATTTGAGTTAGTATTTGGAAAATTATGCACCTTGCCATCAAACATACATCATCCAGAAGAAATAGAGCCATTGTATAACTTTGACAATTATTGTAAAATTCTAAAATACAAACTACAAGTATCTCAAACAATAGCGAGAAATAAATTATTACAAAACAAGCAATCACGAACACAAAAGTATAATTGTAATTTAAATCACAAAGTGTATAAGCCAGGACAACTAGTGTTGATCAAAAATGAAACAAATTCAAAATTAGATAAAAAATATTTAGGACCATTTCCTGTTATACATGATGAAGATCCCAATGTTGAAATTCGATTTGAAAACAAAACAGATCTGATTCATAAACAAAGAATAAAACCATTTATAACAGATGAAGCGTGTAGTGGATGCATTTTAGAAAATAACAAAACTCATGTATTGTAGAATTACTAACTATTGTCAAACTATTGTACAATAATGATGAAAAGATAAGATGGTTTTTTATGCCCTTTTGAGAGAGTCCTATATTTTTTAAATTAGGTTACAGCTCAAATAGGCTTTTTCCATCTTCTAAGATTCAAAAACAAGAGCAAACAAAATGAAAAATTAAAATCAATTGCGCAGCATGCAAATAAAAAAAAATATCTAACTATATTTTTTTTAATAAAAATAAATAGGGCGTGTGGTGGATGCGCAAACCAATTGAAAAACAGTTTGATTAAGACGCAATCATTTCCGTTAAAAGTGTCGATGCGCAACATAAACGAAAAACAAACTTGTAAATCAAAATGACATTAATGTATACCAAGCATTTCCACTGGGTCTCAAATAAACATTCCTAAGAAATCCCAAATGCAATAAACATGTTTACTAGGTCAAGCGCAAGACGATCAACAACGCACGCAGACGGCGCAATGAATGAAATGATTGTTTGCATAGCTAAGCATACTTGCAATAAGCATAATCGATTGCGTGTGACTTTTGCCACATGGTATCGGGTCAATTCGTAAACAACAGGAAGCAACATATCAACATAGGACTTGGGAAAGATTCAGCATAAACAATATTGAATTCTATCTGCGCAATTGGTTAATTAATAAAACTAACTGAAACTGAAATATACATTATTCTACAATCGCAAGTCAGAGTGTTATTAACTTCGAATGCCAGCTCACATATATGTACAGTTTTTCCTAAATAGGGGAATTTACGTATTCTCGACAACCTAAGCAGCGACCTTCTTTCTATAGCCTTTTTCTCTATGGAACGCACACATATGCAGTATTGGTTTGTTTACAATCTTTTGCTGCCAGCTGCTCTAACAATTTCAGTCGAAAGAATTGTCAAAAACTGTTTTGAAACGCTTTTACAAAGCTCCAATCTTCTCTAGTGAGAGCGAGTATTGTCGGCAACCAGTTTTTCTTCGGCAACCGTTCCATTTGAACTGCATGTAAATCTGCTGTTCTATTATCGGCAACTCGAAATCAGCTACAATTTGTAGTGCGTGTGTTTCATTTCAAGAAAACCTTGCTAGATTGCTTTTTCTCAGTGGTAAAAAAATAGTCAAATTGAAGCTGAAAGCATAAAGAATCGTTTGCATGCATTCAGCGAAGTGTTTTCGTAAGAAAATCCAGTGAAAATAGTGTTTCAATTTGTGTTGCCGAAAATAGTCTGTCATGCCGAAGCCGTCATTTCCCCTATATTTCATAAAAATTTCTTTGAAAAAAAGAAACACATACAATGTTGTCTTAATACAAAGGCGTAGCCAGAGGGACAGTGAGGGCAACTTTTTTTAGGTCACATGTATATAGAAAAAAGTTTAAATTTTTAGTTTAACTAGCTTTTGTCTTTTTTTTAATGTTTATCTTCCACGTTTGTTTGAATTTCTGAATCAGATTGAAGTAAGATTCATTAGTTCAGTAAACTCGGCATAAAAAGCAACAATATTTTTTTTCTTGATATTTACAGACTTTGAAATTCTCATGATTCTTCGTTTTTGTTGAAGAACTGAGAATTATTATTCAAATTTTAAAATTTTAAAATATTTTGTTCTTAAAATCCAATAAATAACTTTGCATTTTTTCTCTTGCATAAAACGCCAATGACTCTTAAACTTTCCCAAGATTCTGACGTATTCAAATACTTTCAAAGTTCTTCTAATTAGCTTGTTTTTCAACAGTCTGGCACTTCAAAGAGTGGCAAACTGGGCTAGAATTATAAAGAAATTTTTAACATTAATGAGTTCTGTATAAATCATAGGAAATTTTAAGGAGTACCCTTGCAACATACTAAGAAGAATTTTGACAAAGTGCTGAGGAAATTTTCAGGACTGTTCTGAGGAAAGTTTCAAGAAAATTATTAGCAAACCGGAGGTGGATTTCAAAAGGTTTCTGAAAAATGCTTATAGATAAATCTGAAGAAATTACCAAAGAAACTGTCATGAATATAACAAGAGCATTTTATACATAGAATAAACAGAAGTGCGAGGTTTCATTAGAATACCAACACTGTTGAAAGGAATTCCAATTAGAATCCAAATTGTTTCCAGTGTGTCAGAAATTTTACCTTGTGAATACATTTATTTTAAGTCATCACAATTTGGTGGAAAAAAAAAATAAAATTGTTGATTTTTGTGAATTTTGTGAATTTCATTCCAGGATGGCCTAATAAAAAAATCATAAATGCCAATTTTGTTTTTATTTAATCCTAACCCATACTTTAAGAAAAATCTTAAAACAAATGTTTCCAACATTTTGAAATCTTTGAAATCATACGTTTATTCAAATTTTTAATAAAATAGGGATACTATTGTTTTATCATTTTGCTTTGCTTAATTGTCGGAATCATAAAATATTGTAATTTTTGACGTAGGATTACGTCTTTCGGCAACATATTGGGGGTTCAATTTCAAAAAAACCAAAATCGACCGCGGGACGAAAATAGGTCAGGTTTTGACCACATATACCTCTGTCAATAGCAGATGAATTTTAATTCTAAACAAGCCAAAGAATTGGGAATTTATCTACCAATCTGCTAAATTGAACACTTTATTAATTTTCAATAGGTCACTATTGAAAAATACACAAATGTCCAACTGTTGCAATGGTGATCAAAATTATCACCGATTACCTGCAAACAGCGCATTCCCTAACACAGATTTAAAAATCGAATTCGATCCTGTCTCACTAAACGGTGCTCATTCAATCACCGTGTGTGGTGGTGTCCGGTCGTCAACGTCAGCAGCAGCAGCAGCATCAGCAACAGCATTGCTTTCAGCGTGTGGCGTTTACATTGTTCTCCAGTACACCACGGGCTGCTCTGCCTGTGAGCTGCAGAGCCCACATGAGCACCCATAGAAGGAGGAAGAAGCCGCTGGATCGAAATCAGTTTCCTCGTGAGTAGCTGTGGGTCATCTATGCCAAGCGTGTCAACCTTGCTCCAAACAATTAACAGCTCCCCAGTCTCACCCTAATAGCTCAGCATTACTCAACCTTCACGACTAAACGGTCCTTTTCAGAACCACCACAAATTTGTTAAAGAGTATTTATGTTTTGGATATTGTATATGTCATCAATCGGATGTCAGTTCCCGTAAGCAGCTAACTATCAAAGCTCAACCTGGTCTATAGAAGGTGTGGAATTGTAGGCCTGAATGTATTGGTGAAATTCGTTTTCACTCGGTTTTCATTTCGATTCGCACGATTCGTTTACTCAGTCACCCTTGTAGTGACGTCATAATGTTTGTTTCGATCGGCATAGGAAATTAATATGAATTATATAATTTGTGTATGTTACCAAAATTTATGAATCAGTGTTCACTCGGCTGTCGACAAAAGCAGGCCACTCTCGATGTGTGCTACGCGATCGTCTGTTTTCTCGACAGCAACCATTGTGTGGTCCTCCTCATTGTTCTTCATCAGCAGTTCTTTCGGTCGATGCGTCGTCGACTTTGGAAAGCAACCGTTTCGTGATGAGTGTGTGAGTGCTGACCACGTTTTGTGTCCATTGCTGCAATGGACGCACTCTGACCCTCGTTGGCATACAACAATTTGCCATACAATGAAACTACTGGAAGCGGCTTCAGTTCTGATGGAGGAGGCTTTTTGGATAGCGGAAGATAAAGTGTTTATTGTGTTGTACCTTTTGACTATAGTTTTAAGATGTATTGTATAGTGACCAAGAATCCTCGGCTCTGTAAAGTTAATTCGGTTGAGCCTTATCAAATAAATTAATAAACAAAAAAAAAAAAATTATGAATGGTCTGCCACTAAACGTTGAGATAATTAATTGATTATTGAACATCACACTGTGTATACCATGAAAAAGCAGCCTGTTTGTGAGTTCCATGTAACATACAGCTCGCCAGCCTTATCCGTGTTGAACACCCTAATAGATCAGCATTACTCAACCATCACGACAATCGGTCCTTTTCATGACCATCATAAATTTGGCAAAGAGTATTTTTTTTACGTAGGATTACGTCTTTCGGCAACATTTTTGGGGGTGCAACTTCAGATAATAAAATTCGACCGCATTACGAAAAGAGGTCAGGTGTTGATCACATACATATAACTCTGTCAATAGCAGATGGATTTTAATTCTAAACAAGCCAAACGATTGGATATTTATTTAGCAAATTTCTAAAATAAACACTATTAATTTTCAATAGGTCACTATTGAAAAATAAACAATGTCCAACTTTTGCAATGGTGATGAAAATTATCACCGATTACCTGCAAACAGCGCATTCCCTAACACAGATTTAAAAATCGAATTCGATCCTATCTCACTAGAAGGTGCTCATTTAATCACCGTGTGTGGTGGTGCCCGGTCGACGGTGTCCGCAGCAGCAGCATCAGTAGTAGCAGTAGCCTCAGCAGCAGCAGCAATGCTTTCGGCGCGTTTTCTCCCGTACGCTACGAAAGGTTGCCTGCAAACAGCGAGCTGCAGAGCCCACATAAGCAACTATAGGAAGAAGAAGCACCACCGCTTGGAATCAGAATCAGAATCAGTAGCTCTTCGTGCGGGGGTCGGTCATCTATGCCAAGCGTGTCACCCTCGCTTCAAACAACATACAGCTCGACAGCCTCATCAGTGTTAAACACCCAGCTCAGCATTACTCAACCATCACGACAAAACGGCCCTTCTCAGGACCACCATAAATTATTTAAAGAGTATTATGTAAAGATAATGTAAAGAGTATGAACATTTGTCGAGGTATCCCATCTTAGATTCCTACAATGTTTTTTTTTTGTTTTTTTATTTTTCTAAAGAAATTTAACGTGCAAATATTTTTCTTCTAAGTCAACAACGTTTTACTCAAGAAACCTTAATTCGACCCTTTGGTTTTGTTTAAAGTCCAACTTTTTCCCATAATGAGAAAATATGTATACATGTAACGTTGTTAGAACTATTTTTGCCTGCAGATTTGAAGAAATACTTCCAATCTGCTCATCCAGTGATGAGTTAGGTAAAGAAGTGTGCGTTTGACTAGTACGATCGCATTGAAGGCCCTTCGCTCATTTTCAACTTATATTCAATTTTCATACTGCCGTACTCTAGCAGAACTATCTACATAGACTCTTCAGACCATTATTATTAGCTAATAAATTATCACACTAAAGCTTCATGTAAGATAGCATTTCCAACCAACTCAATACACATGTGATGTTTTTTTTTTTCAAAAATCTAAGTTAGTTTAGCTTGGTTTTCTTAGTGGCACCGGTGGTGTAATGGTTAGCATGATTGTCTTTCACTCCAAAGACCCTTGGTTCGATTCCAGTCAGCGCCGTCGGGATTTTCTGAGACATAAAATCTCTGGCCACGCCTTCCTTCGGAAGGGAAGTGAAGCCGTTGCTTTCCGATCCATGAGTTGATCGGTCGATAGGTAGGGTCCAGATGCAGGAGCTGCCTTTCTGACGTTGGTAGTATTGGTACTCAGTAGGGAAATTAAGATCAACGGAAAACAAATCACGGAAAAAAAATAGTTTGCTTTATTATCAAGACTATCAGTTATGAATAAAATATCTAAGGAAATGATTGATTTTCTTGTATTTTTTTTATATATTTTGCCAATATTTTAGAGAAAAATAGAATTCAAACAAATATTGGATTTGCTTTTTTTTAATGAAGTAAAATATTTATTGCCTAGAAATGATTGTAGGGATAAGAGGGGCATAGTGAGCAGGTGGGGTATAATGAGCATCCATTAATGTAGTCCCAAACTTCTAATTGTTTGTAACAAATTTATTGGTAGTAGGTTCAATATCACCATTGCAATGATTAATGATCAAATAATTTCTATCTAAGGCTAAAGCACAGTATGCCCCACCTGTTCACTTTGCCTCTCCTTTCCCTACCCTTGCACAAATAATAATTACCACACTAATTACAAGCATCCGTTTCTCTAGAACGGGAGGTCAAAATTTAGTGAAGTTATTGAGCCACGTTGATATTTACAACCCACCAATGACCGACGGTTGCACCATAGAAGTGCAAGCACCAATATAACAAGTTTATTTTTAACTTTAATCCTTGCGATGTTGTTGAATGTCGAATATCAAGTTCCATTGATACACGCTGCCAAACGAATTTAATTGCAATAAAATAATTGCGGTTTCCAATCATCGAATTTCCCGCTACAATTAACAGAAATCTCGTTAGCAATTTCCCATCAACAGCAAATCGAAAATGGTTGGGATGAACATTTTACTGATGCAAATTATGTTATGTAATTCTCCTAGAAAAAAAAAATACTGCTGGTTTGTGAAAAATTCAAGTAGCAATCCAAATAGGGTAGGGGAAATGGATGTAATGTCGGCCTAAATACCACTAATTTGGGTCCATACATAAATTCAGCAATCGACTAAATTTTCAATAGCCACCAAAAATATCCAGGTAGATAAAATAGATAAATAGTAGATTTTTAGAGATGGGCCCAATCTTAGATTCATAGGTCAACATAAGAGCCATTTCCCCTATATGTTTAATTTTTTGAATAATGATGAAAACCTGATATATTACCGTTTAAAAGTAAACTCACCTACCACCCTTTTCCGAACCTTCTCGTTACAGTTACAAAATTCATCAAAACCGGTAACGCCGACAAGAACGACTACCCACTCTACTTCGAGAAGGTCATCTATGAGGCCGACATTGACGAGAATGTCGAAGTCAACCAGAACTTCCTCAACGTTACCGCAAAAACACACACTGAAGGTAAGCAAGCGGCACGTTCCATTTTCCGGGAACGATCGTTATCGTTAACATCATCGCATTTAAACAGGTGGCAGCTAACAATAAATTTCAATTAGAGCCTCAGAGTCTCAGAGTCTTCAGCCTCATTCAATGGTCATCGAAACAAATTGGTCGGTCCAGACAGCTCTCTATATCACATCACCCGAACGTGTGAGTAGCTGAACCATACCCGAGGCGTTTAAATGAAAGCGGCGACGCCACCTTTTTTTTATAAATCGTGCTTTTCTACAAACAAAGTTGCTAAGAGAAGTTTCCCAGCCTGTTTTAATCGTTTATTGATTCGGGGAATTTTGTTTTAAAGCACACAAGATGTGCCAACTATGGACTTTTAAAAGATTATTTGATTTTCATATTGGAAAACAAGAGGAGGTTAGATATCAAATTTGATTTGTCTCAATTCTGCTTGGTACCACTTTCACGAATTTTTTCTTTACTTTTTTAATGTGTGCTGGAGTTGACGCCCTTCCGTTTCTGGCGGAAATGTGCCTGAACATTTGGTCCAGAATGTGCACAAGTGAATGTCGTCCATCCATATCTGCTGAGGTATGGAATTATCGTCATGGTATCACGTCATGCACGTCCGTTGGATGGTGGTATGAAATTTCATTCCATTTCAGAGTTTGGTCAATCACTGTGAGCAAACGACTGAATGAAGGTAGCTGTTGAATAGCTTTCGAGAACGGTCGATGCATTTTTTTTTCTGCTGATGGAGCAGGGCTTTTGAAACATGAACCAAATCAAGTGACAAGGACAATCGCTGTCAATTGTTCCTGTAGACGGTTGGTAGATGGTAAGGCATGTGACATATAAGTAATATGGTTGGTTTAACACACCCAGCAGATGCAGGGCCTAGAAGATCATGAAACACTTTATGATTCTGGAAAATCAACATCATGCATACAAACTTCAACATTTTGTAAATTTTGTTACTCATTGGTGATTTAGTAGCGTCGGTGTTTATCAAGAATCTCATTCCGGGATTCAGACAAATTAGGAATATTTTGGGAGTTGGCTGAGCTTTTTTTTTTAATAATATTTTTTTATTATTAGGCTCAAATGTCAATAAGACTCAACGGAGCCGAATGCTATGAAAAAATAGACAATTTATTTTAATTAGGAAGCACTTTTTTTCTTTTTCTTATGCATTAGCTGCTCTAAATAGGCGGCATCAATCCTCCTCTTGTTCTCCTCGATCAATGCACACCGTTCTTCTGGATCTTCAATGTGTGAAACATCTGGAATCCTATATGGGCGCTGCGTATAGGGACAAATATCACCACTCACTGGCATCGAGCTGCTATCACTTTCGGTGGAGTCGTTTGCGTTCAATTTTTTCGTTTCATTGTTCGTAGTATCCGAATCGATCGATCTTTGGCGTTTCGTTTCAGTTTTATTGTTGTGCTGTTGCTCTGCAATAGGTGTTGGTTTGGAAAGAGAGGGCCACTGCTTACCGTTGGCTGCGTTTGGTTGTTGTTTGTTGACTGTTTGACTCTTCACGCTGTTACTGTTGTTGATGCTTCTATTCTGTTGATCAGTTGGGGGATTATTGTCCTCGTTTGCAGTTGCTGTTGCCACCTCAGAGCAACGTTGTTTGGGATGGGATCTGCGCCCGCAATTACGGCACGTTTTTACCTGATTATGGTAGGATACCATCGTAATTTCGTCGTCGACGGTTATGTACGACGGGATGGGGAGAGTAAGCTTAATTTTGACAACGCGTACTCCATTACTAAAGCCGGGAAAATAGCTCTTCCAGACTTCGCTTCTAATGGCTATCACTTCACCATACTGACGCATATGATCAATGATAGCCACATTATCCATGTCGTCCGGAAGATCATGTAAGCGCACGTCGACCGCACTGCTCTCAACGTAAATTGGAATCAAGATCTTCTTCCTTTCGTATTCCATGAAATGCTTCAGGTGATGAGCTGAAGCGATTCTTTCTGCCACTACGTCACTTTTCATACCCAAATACACAACGTTCTTGACATTATGTGGCTGGATACTTTTCACCAGTGACATGTCGAGCTGGAGCTCATTGTGCAAGAAATTTTTAATATCTGATATACACGGTCGCTTCGGAAGAATTGATGTGTCTAACACGACACAATTTGCTCTTAAAGCCCGCATGGCAAAAAAAAAAACACACGCGCGTCGCACAAAAGATGCTCGAAAGTATTGTCTGGTGATACAACGTCCAATCAGTCTGAGAGATGGATAGCGACTGATGGCTGAGCTTTCACCGTATCGATTTTCAGCAAAAATTTTAACTTCTTAATCTTAGTCTATCATTTTAGAATCTAAGAGTTGGGAAAATTGTCAAGTTACAGAGATTCAGCCAACATTTGCACCTCTGAAGACGACCAAATTTCAAAAATCTGAAATTTGGATAAATAGTCATAATTCTAATATTCGGTTAAATTTTCAAGACTCTGAGTCCTATGGAGTTGTACGCAATGGTGTCGTAGGACTACGCGGTCTTATATAATAAATGTTATTTGTTAACTGCAGCAAGAGCTTGTGTTTTGGGTAGGAATAGGAATTTGAGCGGAGTTCTCTCTGTTTATACTCTTTAGTATGACTATGATTGCCCTGAAAAGAACCATTTGATATGAATTTTAGTTGGGACATGTTCAGAAACTTAAATCTTTTGGAAAATCTTGGTGGACCTGAAAAGGGCCGATGGTAGTACAGGCTTAAAGCCTTTGGAAGATGATGATGACGTGCTGGATCAGCAAATCGGACCGGATAATCCCATATTGTTTGGTTCAATGAGTCTCGGCAGGAGATAACTGCGACGGGTTGGAAGGACGCAGTGAAGACTATCGGAACTTGGAAGAGTCTCGGCCCGGCTACTACTGGACATGGGTTGACCCGGTGATTGGAAAGGCGTGGCGAAGGATTCCTCAACTTTGCTATGAAAAATGGGCTCTCAGAAGAGTATCGGCCCGGTTGCTTCAGGATTAGAAGCTTGGTTGCTACCGTTTTACTGGTTCATTTTGCTGATCGTCGCGATGGTTCTACTTCCACACAAGGGTAGTTGCTTTGTTGGGTATGGAACTAGATGAGTGAAAATAAAAAATACAAAAATGCATACAAAAAAAAAGTGGCGTTTGAGATTTTGAGTTTTTTTCGAATAGTTGTAAAAGTTCTGAAAGTTCAAATTTCTAAAAAAAAAAAGAATAAAAAAGCAATTTTCAAGTTTGATTCCTTATTAAATTTGTGAGAAATTATAAAATTTTCAAGAATTAAAATTTGGGCAAAACTATTACTACGCTCAAGGCACCCAGTCAAGTTAAGCTGCTCACTGGAACGACCTTTTTTTTTTTTGAATCTGAAACTTGAAAAAATTGTCTTTATTCCGTTACTACGAAATATGATGATTTTTTCCTGACTGCCGTTGACTCTGACAACGATGTCATAGTTCTTACGGAAACCTGGCTCGATGACCGCATTAATTCATCTCAATTATTTGGCAGTCTATTCACGGTATTTCGTAACGACCGCAACCACCAGAATAGTACCAAATTGCGTGGGGGAGGCGTCTTAATTGCGGTATCCAAACGCCTAAGTTCCTGCATCGATCCTGCTCCAGTTTGCACTTCTCTAGAGCAGCTCTGGGTCAAAATAACGACGCCTCGTAGATCAATAAGTATTGTATCTAACTCCAGACTGGAAATCTGATTCGAGCAGCATTGCAAACCACATCAGTTCGATTGGTACCGTGTTCTCTCGACTAGAACAAAACGACCTCTGGTATTTGGTGACTACAATCAGTCTGGGCTCTCATGGAACGTTCCTGCAAACGATCTTCCTAGCATTGATGTTCTTCGCTCGAACATGCCCGCATCCTGCTGTGCTCTCCTTGATGGTTTCAACCTGCATGGCTTAACGCAAATCAACTCGATACTGAATAGCAACTCTCGGCTGCTAGATCTCGTTCTGGCGAACGAAGCTGCAGGACTGGAATGTTCTATCCTAGAAGCCCCAGAGCCTTTGATTGGCATCAACACCAATCATCCTGCGTTGGAAGTTTCCATCAACCTATCTGTTCCTGTTCGCTACGGTAACCCCCCTGTTGATGTACATGAGCTCGACTTTCGTAGAGCAGATTTCGTCTCGCTGAGTCACTCGCTTGCCCAGGCAGATTGGCAGTTCCTTGACACGTGTTCATCTATTGATGAAGCCCTCAACTACTTCGCTGAGGTCGTTGGCCGGGCAATAACTGATTCTGTCCCATTGAGGAGACCCTCTCCCAAACCCGCATGGTCCAATGCTCGACTACGGAATTTGAAGCGTCTGAGATCGAAGGCCCTCCGTAAATACTGTCGTACTCGTAACCCATTCACCAAACGATTATTTTCAACAGGGAGCAACGAATATCGCACATATAACCGCATTCTTTACAAGAGCTACACAAGGCGTGTGCAGGCTAATTTACGGCTTAATCCAAAGCAGTTCTGGTCATTCGTGAATACCAAACGAAACAAGGAGGGGCTATCAGTCGAAATTCAGAATCGTCAGCAATTCCCTTGAGAAATGTAATCTTCTGGCAGAACATTTCAAAAGCATTTTCAATAACACTATGTCTTCGTTGTCCCAAGTTGCTGAAGCGGTGAGGGACACTACCAGTGATGCTTCGATTACCTCGGTTACAGTAGACCTCGTCGAATCCGCCATCAAGAAGCTGAAATTTTCTAATGCTGCTGGCCCTGAAGGGATCCGCTCAAGCATCCTGAAGCGATGCTTTTCAGAGCTTACAACACCGCTTTCGAAGCTGTTCAATATTTCATTACAGCAGGGGGAGTTCTCTATGCATTGGAAATCGTCATTCATGTTCCCGATCTACAAGAAAGGAGACAAGAGAAACGTCAAAAATTACCGAGGGATCACATCACTCAGTGCCTGCTCTAAAGTTTTCGAAATCATCATCAACGACGCATTATTCTCTAGCTGCAGGAATTACATTTCTCCTGACCAACACGGTTTTTATCCCAAGAGATCAGTTTCAACAAATCTAAATAGCTCCGTTAATTTCTTTATGTCTTTGGAGTATGGAAGCTGGAGCGCAGGTGGACGTTGTATATACAGATCTTAAGGCTGCATTCGACCGGGTTGACCACTCCATACTGCTAGCTAAATTTGAAAAACTTGTTGTATCCTCGGGTTTAACTCGTTGGTTCAAGTCCTATCTGACCAATCGGGAACTTTGTGTTAGAATCGGATCAGAGCAATCGGACTATTTTACAAACAGCTCCGGTGTTCCTCAAGGTAGCAACTTGAGACCATTGCTATTCTCGATTTTTGTGAATGAGGCCGGACTGATCCTCCCAACTGGTTGCCGATCGTACTACGCGGATGACGTGAAGATCTATGTGATTGTTCGTAGCTTCGCCGATTGCTTGCGGCTTCAGCACCTAATCGATACTTTCGAAGAGTGGTGCTCAAGAAACTATCTCACGTTGAATGTACAAAAATGTTATATTATCTCATTTCATCGCAAGCTGAAACCAGTGGCATTCAACTATACGATAAATCACCAACTTCTGCAACGTGTGGACAATGTTCGTGACCTAAGAATCACGCTGGACTGCGCCTTAACATTCAAGCTTCAGTACTCGGGCATCGTTGCGAAAGCTTACAGTCAACTCGGGTTCTAAAAGCTCTATACTGCTCTCTAGTGCGATCGATCTTGGAATTCAGCTCGGTAGTATGGTGCCCGTATCAAGCAGTTTGGATAGCGAGGATTGAATCTGTTCAAAGGAAATTTGTTCGGTATGCCTTTCGTCACCTTCCTTGGAATGACCCTGTGAACCTTCCGCCGTACGAAGATCGTTGTCAACTCCTAAGTCTTGAAACACTTGAACATAGGCGGACGATTAGTCAGGCCGTGTTCGCAGCGAAAGTACTTATTGGTGATATTGACTCTCCAGGAATCTTGGCTGAATTCGAAATCTACGCACCCGAACGAGTTCTTCGGTCGAGGAGTTTCCTGCATCTTGGACCTCGTGCTGCGAACTACAGCTTGCATGACCCAATACGGTTCATGTCTGGGCGTTTCAACGAGTTTTACGACTTTTTCGACTTTAACTGTGCAGCGGAAACCTTTCGTCACTGTATTCAACGCAAACTCCTGAGAAGGTGAGTAGCTGTCCATTTAATGTAAACGTGAAGGATTGTGCTACCTGTTTATTTTTTGTTTCCGTTTCAACTGCATGACGAGGACTTCTACCTGATTCACGGACAACTCTATGCCATAGGAGGATAACTTTTGTGTTATGCCATAGACTTGATTAATATTCGTTGTAATTGTATTGTATTATTGTAATTCATGCATTTCGAAAAGATATGGCGTTTTTACGCCTTTTCTAGGCTTTTTCCCATCAGGCTTCATTTAGACACGTTAAGTCCGATGAAGAAAAACAAATTAAATAAATAAATAAGTCCCAACTCTTATAATGGCACGTCGCTCTTATGTTGGACTATGGATCTAAAGATTATGCCTATCGATAAAAATCTACTGTCCTTCATTTTTATAGGACAATGCGACATCTGCTGTACATTAAAAATGGATATTTTTTTCGTGTGAAGCTCCTGAAACTTTCTTGATATTAATCGAACTGGCATGAAGCTCTCTGAACTTCATCTTAGTTCACAAAATGTTCTAAAAATTTATGGACCTGCATTGATGTTCTCAGAATTTACTCTTAAAGATAATTAAACATCCCAAAATTTCCGATAATTATCGGAACTTACTTGAAGTCTTTGAAAGATCTATGAATATTCAAGAATTCCCCAATGGTTTTCGGACATCCCTGAAGTTTTTAAAATTAATCTAAAGATGTCTGAACCTCCCTGATTTTTTAGGAATTCCCTTATCTTTTCACAACTAGTGAAATGTGCCTGTAATTTTTCTGAAATTAATAAAAGTGTCTTGAAGTTCTCTGATATGTTCCTAGTAAAAAAAGTATTAAAACCAACCAACAATGGTTGATATACTCACACGCTAAAATGCCTAAAATATATTTAAATGTTTCGATTCAGTTTAATGTGGTTATTATTATGTGGTTTGCAATATACAGCCAATCCATAGCAACACGATAAAGTGGTTCTTAGAATTTCGTAAAAAATGCTAGTTTTGTTCCTTATCGCAAAATACTCGACACAGTTTTTTTTATGTTGTCATTAGGGTGACCACTTCCATGTTAGAGTTCAAACAATCGATTTTTTTTTTCGATTAAAAAAACAACTTTTCTCAAAAATTTATAAAATTTGAACCACTGGGCTGTGTTTAAAGATCAAAATGTCATATGAAAGGTAATTAAACATACTTTTTAATGTTATTCGAAAAAATTATTAGAAAATAATGTGATGAAAAAATTGGGATTTTGTATTGTATTTTTTTATTTTTATGGTTTTCATGGTTTTCATTCAGAGGGTGCAAGATATTTTAACATTTTTCCTAGAAAATGTAGCCTTTTTTAAACAAAATATCAAAAAATCCAAAAAGTGATGTAGTGGTGAGCGCGATTGCCTCTCACCCCAAAGAGCCTGGATTCAATCCCAGTCGGCGCCACCGGGATTGTCTGCGGCATAAAATCTCTGATCACGCTTTCCTTTGGATGGGAAGTAAAGCCGTTGGTTCCCGCACCATGAGTTGATGGGTCGATAGGTAGGGTCAAGGTGTGGGTGCTGCCTCCCTGGCGTCGGTAGCATTGGTGCTCAGCACGGAAAACAAGATAGACGGAAAACAAATCTAGTGAAAAAAAGGTTTGGGTTTTCGCTCAATACTCCTATGTGACTAGACTACAGCAGAAGCATATGTATGTTTTATGTGACTATGTTAGTTATGTATCAATAAAGATGAAATTTAAATGTAAGTTTTACTAAAAAGTATTTTAAATTATTATCCTTAATTAGACGTTTTGATTTTTGAAATCGGCCCAGTTGTCCAAAAATAAAAAATAAATTAAAAAAAAAAATCATTTAAAAAAAAACTGGAAATATGTTTTTTAAGACTACCGATTGAAATGGTCACCCAAATGAAATAATAAAAAAAAATACCGGTCTAATATTTTGCGATAAGCAACAAAAATCAAATTTTCTTTGAAATTCCAAGTATCACTATATCGTTTTGCTATGGAATGGCTGAGGACATATTTTTGTAATAATTCGTTATTTTTGTTTTGTTTTCAAGCATTTCCAGAGATGGCTCAACATTTCATCACTCGGGAGCGCCTTGTGAAAAGTATTGAATGGGCCCATGTAGATCGATATTTCAGTGCCCAGTTAGTTTTGATTATAAATACAAATTGGTTTTCGGACCTGGCCACTCATGGAGAAACCTCGATCAATCTCAAAGATGGTGCTTTTCTGGAGTTCCCAGAACGTATATGAAATTTTCTCAAACTGCTTAACAAACTAAAATTTAAGACATTCATGCCTATGTTTAATATTCCAGGAACATTCCTTAAACTCCCAGAGGTCGACCGCAGCGTACTGAACACTGTCTTACCTTCATGAAGGGTCTCGAAGTTCTAAGATCTTTTTAAAGCACTCAATCAGATTTACTTAATACTTTGTAGTTCACCAAATCTCTCAAAAGATTGCAAAGCGGTTCACGCAGAAGTTTTCTAAGAAGTTAAAAGCACATCAGGAAATCGCTGGGAACTTCAGAAGAGTTCAAGCATCATTCCCAATAGTTTAGTTAACTTAAGCAAAGCTAATGCAATGTTGAAATTTAGGGCAGCTTCAGAAGCTATAGTATTACCAGAAACAGTGAATAGGAATGAGGTTTTCTGAATCTTGATGGAATCTGACGAAGGTCCTTAACGTTTTGAGAAAGGGTTCAATATCAAATTTCAAACTATTCAAAACTTCCGAAACCTATAAGACTGTAAACCTTGAACAACCTTATCAGAACTATCACGATGGGAGTGCTACTCGAACTCATCTGTACACTTCTGTAGCTTTCGGATTGGTTTCAAAGTTCACGAACCTCTCGAAAATTTGCCAGAACTACTCCAAAGTACGCTTTAGATCCCCGAAGACCACTGAGTTTGATCTAATGTTGGAGCTGCTGGAGCTGATTCTTATTTTCAACAGTTTTAGCATTTCAACACTCGTAGAAATTCTCTGCGACGTTAGGCGAACATAAAACATATGTAAGCAATTTCAGAACAGATACAAAAGTTTAAAAGAAGATCAGTGATTTTTTTAGAAAACTATGGCATACAGGTAGCTTTTTTGAAGTCATACAAAGTTTAGCAGCATGAGAAACCTGATAATTTTTATAGAAACCAAGAAAAAAAAAATATCAGAAACATTCAGATACTGCTAAGGGAACCAGGCGGAAATTTAAAGTAAAGTCAAAAGGATTTTTAGATAAGTTCACAGTATATTAGAATGATTCAGACATCATCATAACAATCGAAAAAGCCTCACCCACGAAACAATTTAGGTTTAAAGAGGTTTCTGTGGACCAAAGTACTCCAAGTACGTTTTTGAAGAAACAATTTTGGTTTTATGAGGGTTATCTAGACCATGATTAAGACTTGTAGAATACTTTGAAACCTCGATAAAGCTTACAATGTTTGTTGGGCAGAGGATGATTGGAAAATTTAAACACAATCAGGAAACCTCATTAAACGTTAACTTCAGATAAGTTCGAGAAAATTAAATTCAGTGAACCTTTAGGAAGTTCAAAGCAGTTCAGAGGTATTCAAACTTTACGAAGAATGTGATCAGAGATCTTCTGAGAAGTTCAAGCAATTAGAGAAAAATTGAGGAAACCTCACATACATTCATTGAATTTCGAGGAAGTTTTTGGCTGAGGTATTTCCTCAAATCCACAGGCAAAAGAGAGTGTGTTTGACTTGCCGTGTGAAATATTTCTAGCGACGTTTATCACTACCTAAAACCCCTCACCCATCATGGGTGAGCTAGACCAAGGAGTGCACATTTGATTAGTATTGTCGCATTAATGGACCTTTGCTAACGCAACTATCTATCAATCAATCCTCTTCAGAACTTTCTCTTGCTAATACATTATCGCACTGAAGCTTCATGTTGATATAAGTATAGCATTTACTCACAACTCTGAAAACGTATCAAACACTTTGATTGAATTAAACTCTAGGTCATTTGTAACTACCTTCGGGATGAGATTTGATCCTTGAATTATCCAACGATATCTTCCAAGCTTACTAAACTAGCTATTAACTAAGTAACTATTCAAATCGACGTATCTGCTTTTGTAAGTGATTGTGTTCAATCAACGATTTGTCTTAACTGCTAACTAACCCACGCAAGCAAACACCATCGTCATGCAGGGGAATCTGTCCCTTACTAGCTGGTGTGGTTAGTTTTTGTGAGTGAGCTAGCGGTTGTCACAAATCGTCAATTCTCGATTACTTTTTCAAAGGTACGTATCAGATTTTGTTAACAATGCATTTGATCGTCGATTTGGCGTAACTGGTAGCTCGCACACGCTTACTAACACCACTAGCAGCTAGGGGAAAATGTCTCTTTTCTGATGGTAGTGTTATCATGCGTAGGCGAGCTACCAGTTATGCCAAATCGACGAACAAATGCATTGTTTACAAAAGCTGATCCGTCCCTTTGAAAAAGTAATCGAGAATTGAAGTGATATTTTACAAAATCACATACGTTGATTTGAATAGTTACGCTTGATATAGATGAAAATCCTTTAAATAGTATGGAGTATTAAAGGTATCAATTTGCACCCTTTTTAAAATTAACATTTAGTGAAAAGCATCTTATCCATTCCAGTGGAGTAAATAAAATTATACATTACATTAAATATATTATTGAAAGCTTTCTAGTATGGTCATTAATTGAATTAAGTGTTTAATTGATATTAAAGGAAGGCATAAATCACGAGTTGCCAAAAACGTGAACGCTACGTAAAATTCCAAGGTTCATATTTTTTTTTAAAGAAGTATATAGTAGATGAAAGTCCACGAAGAAGGAGCTCCTGAATCTCACATTGAGGCTTATGGACCGCCACTAAATAAAAAAAATCCACCATTTAATCCATCATTCATAAACCAAATCAGCCCGTATTCTCCCATGTGACGCAAAAATTTACCAAACCAAATTTTCTGAAAGATCAAACTCCACCCGTTTCCTTCCAAACCTTCAGGGCTTGGACCAGGGATTTGCCTTCCAGTTTCGTTAGCAGTCATCCACGTTAAGATCCAATTTCCTCGTTGATATAAATACCTAAGAATCAACTTACAATCTCGGTGCTGTCTTCACTGCCATGACAATTCAAATACAATTTGTCGCAATCCTCCACCCATGGTAATCTTCCACCGCTTGAAATAGAATACAGCGTACTATTTTCGTTTCACAATTTTAACGAGGAAGAGTCCACCCCTTGCAAAGGCACCGATAAAGCGAAAAGGCAAATCAACAGAATGCGAGGAAAAAATCCACCCATCAAACGAGTCCAAGCAGACGGAAAATAAACTAATCTCGTTGGAATATCCGGGATACGGATCAGCTGGGTCGAACGAAAACAAAACGAAACGGAAACGAAAAGGAAACGGGACTTACAAGTGGCTTTATTCCGGTATCGCATTTCTCCCGGTCCTTGAAGGAAATGCCTATATTTAGCCGAAAGATTTTGCTAATTGATTTCCGCATTCCGCATGCACGGCCAATGAGATCAACCCAAATTCGAGTTCAGATTACTCATAAATCGCGAAAAGCTCAGGAGCTCAGCGATGAGCAAATTTGCCTCATGTTTTCCAGTTCTTTCCAGGAAAGCAAAATTCGAATATGATAAAAGTAAATATTGGATTCTCTCAGTCTAGTGGTACTGCTCCTAGATTGAGTAGAATTTTCGTCAATTTTCCTCGTTTGCCGGCAGATTTGTGAGGGTTTCCACATGAAAACATGAGGCAAATTTACTCATCGCTGAGCTCCTGCACTTTTTGCGATCATGAGTAAGCTGAACTCAAATTTGGGTTGAACTCATTGGCCGTGGGGAAGCTGCGAGGAAAGGTAGGAAAATATGAATTGGGGCAATTCGCAAATGGGGTTGTTCAGCGGAAGCGTTCGACCGTATAATTTAAGTTGGAAAAATAGGCGGTATTTCAGAGCGTAATTATAGACAAATAGATCGACTTCACAGGGCTACCTTTTGGGAACAGAAAATTTTACTGATTTATTTCATCGGTGTTTTTGTGTTTTAAGCACAAGTCGCTACCTCTCACCTCAAAAGGCCTGGGTTCAATCCCAGTCGTCACCGCTGGGATGTTCTGAGGCATAATATATGAGCACACACTGAACACTATCAACTGAGCTTATGCAATAGATGGCTTGGCAAAAGAAAGGCTCGTTCGATTCATACCGTCATCAAAATACGCCCTCTGCTCATTTGCAACTTCTATTTAGGGGAATTTACGTATTCTCGTCAATCTAAACAGCGACCGCACTTCTATTAGCAATTTCTTAGCGTCACGCCCACATATGACGTGTTTGTTTGTTTACATTTATTTTCTGCTTGCTATTGTAGTCATTCTAATCGACAGAATTGTCCAAAACGGAATGAAAACGTT
The DNA here is from genome assembly GCF_037179485.1 of Ochlerotatus camptorhynchus. Taxonomy (NCBI): domain Eukaryota; kingdom Metazoa; phylum Arthropoda; class Insecta; order Diptera; family Culicidae; genus Ochlerotatus; species Ochlerotatus camptorhynchus. The sequence continues at coordinate 372,894 of NW_027040860.1, read as the reverse complement.
TTGTCAGCGCTCCAAGCTGCTCAGGTGAGTGTCACCTATTGTCAGCAGGCTCTTTTTCTTCGGCAACCTTTCCATTTGAACTGTGTGTTACCCAGCTCTTCAATTATCAGCTTGTAAACTAAGGAATCTTTTATTTATTTATTTTTTATTATAGTCACTTTAACACTCTTGGGTCATTCGTGACTTGTCCGGGGGTGAGATTTGAACTCGTTACTTTGGCGTGAGAGGTATGGATGTTAACCACTACGCCGGGGTCGCCCCCAGGAATCTTTTTAATATACTCAACAATGTGTGTAATTGGTGTCGAAGCCCGCATTTACCTTGGGCAATTTTCACACCGCCATACTTTAACGAATTTTAAAAATTCTGACCTCTCATATGCATTTTCACCTTAGGTCTTTTTTTCATTTATTTTTTTTAAGCATCTGCTTCAACTTTTAAAATTAGCCCAAAAGTCGAGTGCTTATCACACAAGTCAGGTCAAATTGTTCCTCATCAAACAAAGATGACGCTGATGACGACGGGCTGGTGGTGAGAAATTACTCAAATCTGGTATTCATTAGCGCAACATCTCCGGTAAGTTGCTGGCAAAGTTTTCTCAAATTTTCCCAATTCACAAGCAAGACAAGACTGCCTAATTAAGGAAGAAAATTATAATATTCAGCGTGCGAGCAAATACACCTGGCTCGAGTTTTCCAATTAGCGTAGTAATTAAGAAAACAAACCCGCAGCAGCGCACCTTATATTCCTCGTGGAATCCCTCGTGCCCCTTAAACTTCCATATGCACCCGGTTTCAGAATGAACGTCAAGAAGACACTCGCAAGCAGATCGTCGTCGTCGTCATTTTCATCGTCCTCGTATGTGTGGTAAAGGGTATGAATCAAACGAGTCTAGTGCGTTGAAAAACTTCCACAAGAAATGGCACCCAGCGAGAAGAACGCTTCATTAAATCACTTCACTTCGTGCTATGGCAACATGGAGGCATCCGGGAGCTTCATTCACTAGAAAGCACTCCTGGGACTGTAGATTTATCAATGAAGGCTTGCAAAGGGAAGCTACGTGCAGTCTTTTTATTAAATATTCATTGTCGGTACGAGGAGGTATGGGGGAAGACATTTAAAAAAAAAATCGCACAACAAACACATTTTCCTGCTTTCTTATTCTTTCCACATGGTGGCCATGGAAATGCTGCGCTTGAAGCTCATAAAGTGCGCTTCTTTGTTGTGGATGAAAGTCATACTATTGAATAAAAAGATTCACCATACTGTTCTAACCTTTCAGGGTAAAGCATCGAATCTATGACAAAAGGTCGACAGAAAAACGGTCGAATTGAACTTTGAGGGACAAAAGCTCGATGGGACATATGGTCGAATGGACAAAAAATCGAATTGAACTTAGAGGGACAAAAAGACGATTGGAAAAAGGTCAAATGGACATGTGCATTGTGGCGGGACATGTTTTCTCATGCGGAAAATGATTATTGGGACTAATTATGTAACATATCAAAGCTATCAGAGGTGACGCAAGGGGTCCGAAATGTTGAACGATGAGCTTTTCCAAATAAGAGATATTCTTCTATAAGTAAACACGTGATTTTGTCCGTTTTACGATATCTTCACTAGTTCTTGAGTGTATATGGCATAGCGAGGCTCCCGCATATAAACTTATGCTTACATATTGAAACACACTTAGAAAAAAATCATGTAAATTTGTCACTTCTGAGACTAAGTAAATATGATAATGAGAGAGAACAGAGAGTGCTATTATTGTAATTATTATCGGTACAGTTGAAAACCGCAATTTATTACATTTATAACTGTCCACTTCTACGATTGTTCCTGATCTTCTGAACAGTCAACTTTTTACCTGCTGGATCATATGTTATAACGGACGATTGCGCGACAAAAGCTATAACTATGTTAGGCATATGGACGTAAGACGTAAAGCTTTGATAAGTTGATTGATCATTGACGTTATTTGTCATTATACTTTCTACATTTAATACTCACAATTGTGATTAAGAGTCGAGTTTCGGACGCCTTTGGATACGGTTGTGTCTTAAGTTTCTTCTCTGTTTGGTGCGTGCATTAGCTTGCATAGTTTTCGGCTGCATTTTCCGGATTAGCGCTGGCACTCTGCCTCCCGGACGGTTATACGTGTGTGAGTGGTGGTTTTCTCGCTTTCCGAGAAGTTTTAGAATCGAGAAAAAAAAACATGATTCATCATGTTTGCAAGCAACATAAGATTTGACTCCCGGTCCAGAAATTTGTGACATCGCGAGCGATAATTTAAATTTTAGTTTATTTACGCGGTGATGATGTTGGTTCACTCGCAACTATTTTGAAAAAAAAAATTAAGTGTTTTCGAACGAAAGTGTACCAAACGTGCTTCTGAACGTGTTTCGTAGTTGTGTGTGGTGAAATTCGTGCATTCCCGGTTGATTTTGGAAATCCGCCCACCGATTCCTTTTTTTTGCCGTTCGACGACGACGGGTGTGCTTTCGTGAGAGTACCGTTTATTTGATCCGTTTTTCTTTGCACGGGTGTGGTTTTTTTTTGTAACTAGCGTAAGTGTGCCTGCGATTTGCATTGAGTGTTGGAGATTGTAAGTAATCTGAAGGATGCCTCGCTGGATACGCCCAAGACTGGACGGGCAGTAGCTGGTGCCCGTGAACGGTTCCTGGGGAAAACACTAGATGCGACCCTCCTCCCAGATGACCATGGCAATACAGGAAGTATTGATATTGGAAGGTAATTGCTATTAGATATTTTGCAAACAGTGACAGATAGCGGACATGAAGAACCAGTGGAGATGCCGGACAAAGGTGTTTATCCTAGACAAATAGTAAGTTACAAATTCGCTGTTGTCGTTGTCGTAGGCGCCGTCGTAGTCTCTATCGTAATCGCCGTCGTAGTCGTAGGCAGTACCGTTAGTATATTTAAAATTAACCACCAACCGCTGAAAATATGAATTATCGCGTATTTCTTTTGTTCATTACATGCCAAGTAAAATTCAAGAAAGTAATTTCATTTGAATAGCTTGTTCAACTAGGTCTTACACAATCGTCACGTCGGTCATAGCTTGTTATGATTCCCGGACCATGCGTAAAGAGAAAATCGAAACATTTAACGTCGCGTGAAAATGGATCTTAATAAAGGCCTCTTTCGTAGCTTTTAGTTTAAGGATTTCAAAGATCGTCTGTTGCAGTGGCTTGCTTACTGAGCAGAAAAACGCGGTCCCAGATCCTTTCATATTAAAAATGTATGGTTAGATCGCTTGTTTATCGTGTATTTTGTAAAACTTTTCGTTGTCGTCGGTGCCGGGTCTGAATAGCAGGTCACTTTTTAGTGACTTGGTCACTATTTTAAAGCCAGTCACTAAAAAGTCACTTTTTTCATCAAAAGGTCACTAAAGTCACTATTCCTTAAAATTTAGTCACTAAAGTCACTTTTTAAGACCAATGTTGAGAGTAAAAAAAAAGAATACTTTAAGACTCACATCAAATCACAGATTCATTTGTTAACAAATGTGTGTTAGAAAGATTTATTAAAAATCAGTGTAAATTCTGATCAAGAAACGTTGCGAACAGACGGAAATGACAACTGTAAAATTGATGTTGACGAAATCACTAATATTTTGATTTTTTGTATCTCGAATTGGTTATAGACCTATCACAAAATGTCAGAGGTTTCGAAAAAAATTTCTAGACCCAATTTTCCTTCAAGATCTTGCAAGTGTTCCAAGCCTAAAATGTCAAAAAGTAGTCTAGAAAAGTGTTCATGCTCTCGAATTTTTTTCAAAGGTCAGAAATTTGAATAATGTCTAACACCCGGTAGCTTTAGCATTTGTCCAAACACCGAGAAAAAATCATGTCACAGAATCAGGAGTTCCTTTTTAACTCCATTAAATTGTATTGCATTTTTTCGTACTAATAATCCGGTGTTACGAAAACAATTTTCCAGGTCCAGGTTTTAGAAAAACGAAATATGTCCATGATCATAACATATTTTCTATGTTTCAGAAGCCTTTCAATTGTTCAAGGACTGTTAACTTACATTCTATATGTACAAAATATAGAAAATTATTTCAGGCCTTACCATTTTCTCAATTTGGTTGTCTTAGAGATCTTGAATTTTTAAGCCCAGCATTAAAAAAAAAATGGTCCAAAACTCTAAAATGCATCCCTAAATCCCTAATTTGTCACGATCGAGACACATTCAAATTTTGTTCGGTAAGATCCTTCCACTGCATTATTTTATGATTCTTCAATATTGCACGAATATTTACACATTACACACAACTACACATAGTAACTCGGAGCGTTTGGTACGGTATGTCCACACATCCTTCAACCCCTGTAGATTCAAGAAATGTTCCCATTCATTTCCAAGAATCATCTTTGCGGCAAATACAACGCAGTAGGCCTGGCCGTATTGATGTTTATATCATATCTCAGATATGCTGCAAACATCAATTAGACAAGAAAAATTATTAGACCTCATCTAATCTAATCATTTTCCAGGATGCTTTCTCGAACTGGCTGCGTTTGTATCAGATTAGATTAGATTAGATCGCGAAACATTCAAATTTTGTTTTATGTCCGTGATCTTTCCATCTGGTATAATTTTCTTCGCTCCATAATAATGAGATGTTTTTTAAACTACGATCTTCATCCTTGATATTTAAAATTGACTGTCCTAAAATTGTCAAAATTTGGCTAAATCTTTGAATTTGAACATTTTTCTCTATTCCTCAATTTTGCGATCTAATCATCAATGTGTGATTTGGATCTAATATCAACTTAGTAAATAGTTTGTTTAAAAAAAAAAGCTTATTCAATTCATACTTATTTTTTTAGAACAATGGGATCCTTAAGCCGTTTGTTTTATTTTTTTAGAGACATGAAAAATGCGCATGATTGTTTTGTGAGTTTATAAAATTTCTCGAAGTGGCAATCCCAATCAACGGAAGATTGAAACCATGTCTTTCTGATCAATCAATGTCATTATTGGTCACTTTTTTATTGTTTAAAAGTCACTATTTAGTCACTATTTTCGTTATTTTAGTCACTAAAGTCACTACTATTGAATCACATACTCACTACCAGCCCTGGAATAGTCATAAAAACTTGAGTAACGCTATAATGTGATATGAGGGGCTCGGTGGCCTTAGCACAACCGGTTTTGCTTACTGAGCAGAACATCATGAGTCTAATCTCAAGCCCATCCGCATTCAAGATTCGTCAATCGTTTTTTTTTTTTTTTTTTTTTTTAATTATAGTCACTTTAACGCTCTTGGGTCATTCGTGACTTGTCCGGGGGTGAGATTTGAACCAAGGTTGCAAAGACTCATTTCAGCTTAATCAATGTTTTTCTAAATTATGAAATAATTAGATGCCTTGATCAAATTTTGAATTGGTAGGATACAAGAAGAGGTTACAAAGAATGTGTTTGACATATTAAACCTGTTTATTTCACTTCATGAGAGTCACAATCAGCGATTTTTTCACAAACTCACTCACTCACTCACTCACTCACTCAGTGATCAGCAAATCGCTGATTGTGACTCATAGAAAGCAAAATTTACAGGTTTTATGTTTCCAACGCTTACTGTGTAATCTCTTCTTGTAAGTTACAAGTAAAACATGCCATCATACCATCTTTTGGTTTTATTATTCCGAAAAACATTATTTTAGCTGAAATGAGTCTTTGCAACCTTGATTTGAACTCGTGACTTTGGCGTGAGAGGTATGAATGCTAACCACTACGCCGGGGTCGCCCCCCTTCGTCAATCGTTTTATTTGTTAACATGACTACATGGTAATAACAGCAACTCGATGATTAAAAAGCAGCTCGTCTGCCTAGTGGCAAACGTTTTTGCTTACTGAGCAGAAGACCGTGGGTTCAATCCCAAGCTACTTCGCGTTATATGATTGTTAGGACATCAATTCAGCTTATCGTTTACCAAAACGAACCCTGCTGCAAAGCCAACCCTAATACCCAATATCCCAGTGCTTCCTCGTGGAAGTGCAGAGGTGTTCTCGGCTTCCATCAAAGCGAGTGTCACGTCAACACATTCCTACCCCTTCCTTTCTTGACCTGTGTTCGGGCGCGGCCGGCGCTGGTATTGCCTAGTTTGAGATCACCAGTTTTTACACATTGAGGATAATTGCTAGTCCCAAGCATCGTCTATTGGTTCTCTGTGTAATTACAGCTGGTCTGGCAATAACAGAGTAGCAACCGTGGGCGGTCAATCATGCTCATACTCATGCTCTTACACTCACAATTGTGATTAATTGAAAATAAGTAATTGGGCGAGATTTATTAGAATGTATAATTGGATGAATTATAAATACATGCACTAAACCCGAGCAAAGTTTTGCACCAAATGAATACCACTTGCTCATATTTGATAATTGAATATGTAATTATTGTGCTCAAATATACAGCCAACAAAACAAACATTATAACAAAAACTGCTCAATTGAATCTTTCAAAAATTACTTGAATCACAAAAATTACTAATTTGATATGATGATGAACTATGATAACAATCTTCATAACAAATCCTGTAAGCTATGCAAACTTATTCCAATTTAAAATTATGCTATCCATTTGATATTCAAGCCTAACGCTCCTGAGTAACATTGCAAGTTTTATCGAGGTCTTAAAACATTATACAAGACCAAACCAAGAACCCTTTATAAAAGCAAAATTTTAACATGGGCTGATAATTGAAACCTGATTAGCTGTGCAGTTTTTTTTTTCTCTCTTGCCATGCGGATAATATTTAGAATTTTGAACAAACCTTGCATCTATCACAAACAAATAGTACTTTTTTGCATGAATGCAAACTGCCAACAAAATTTAAAAAAAAACATTTGACAGTTGTTGTTATTCACATCGTCGTGATTGTGCGCTGCTAAATTTGCCGATTTTTTATCACACGGGCTATCGTTATTCGTTTTTTTTCCGTTCGGTATACCTGTAATATTGTTCTGGTTGTTAGTGGAAAGTGCAGTTCGTTGCGATAATCGTCTAATTAGAGCATATTTTGTGTTGTGAAAACAGTGAAAAAGTTATCCAATCAGACATATTGTAGTGTTTACTGTCTAGCATTGGGCGATCTTGAGAATCCAATTCCTCTTTGCGTATTAGAGCATCTCCACCGCTGTTTCTAAATCACTTTTGGAAACTGAGTCAGCATGACTTCCGCCTGTGACCAATGCGCTAAACCAGTTAAAGGCGATGAAGAATCCGTCTCCTGCATGGCTTTTTTGCGACAGGATGATTCACCTAAAGTGCGGGTGCAGTTTCGAACGCCTTTGGATACGGTTGTGTTTTGAGTTTGTTCTCTGTTTTGTGCGTGCGTTCGCTCTCATAGTTTTCGGCTGCAATTGCTGGATTAGCGCTGGCACTCTGCCTCCCGGACGGTTATATGTGTGTGAGTGGTGGTTTTCTCGCTTTCCGAGAAGTTTTAGAATAGAGAAAGAAAACGTGATTCAACATGTTTGCAAGCATCAGAAGAGATGTCGCGATCTGCGTTGTTTGATTTTCTCCCGGACCAGACATTAGTGGCATCGCGAGTGATAATTTTTAATTTCAGTTTATTTACGCGCTGCAAGGTGCGTGAAAGAGCTCGGCACAATCGGTGTTGATGTTGGCTCACTTGTAACTTTTTTTGTTGTGTTTTCGAAAGAAATTGATCGGAATTGTACCAAAAGTGCTTCTGAACGTGTTTCGCAGTTGGGTGTGGTGAAATTCGTGAATTCGTGGTTTATGTTCAGTGAAAATTCCGTGTCACAAAATTGCTCACCGAGTTTCCTTTTTTTTGCCGTTCGACGACGACAGGTTTGTGAGAGAAAAATAAGCATCGGGAATTTGCTCCCGGATGTATTGATTTGGTGAGTACGTTCCAGTTGAAGATAAAGCTTAATAAAAAAAGAAGATAAAGTTAAAAGTAATAAGTAAAAAAGTTTAAAGTAAAGTAATAAGTAAAAGTAATAAGTTGAAGATAAAGCTAAGCTTTGGGATTTAGGCGTTGTTGCATTTGCGGGCAGATGAGTTGGTCGCAGGTAAGGGCCAGTAAGTGCTGCCAGCAGATGAATCAAGAGGTATTCGAAACAAAATTGATAAGAAATGTCCATTCAAATCGATTTAATACAGTTGAACAAATTTCAAAACTATATACGTGCCAGATTTGGAAATAATATTTTTTGAATCTGGAAGTGTGTTTATGATACCATTATCCATTTGATAAAGGTAGAGTGAACATGCGGGGCTTATTGTAAGTTAAAGTGACCTCGGAGTGGTCGTGAATTACCAGGCATTCTGAAATGGGTCACTGGAGCTGCAATAGAGCTAACACCTTCTAACTCCCGGACTAAACCTGCTTTAATTTAAGGGTAATAAAAAGCAGTTTTCTTCCATAATAACACTGCCGGACAGTGGGGGTTAGATTGTACACACACACACACACACACGAATGCAAACTGCTAACAAAATTAATCTGGATTGATAAGTAAATTAGTAATGCGATGATAACTGAAATCCACATGATAGCTGGAATAACAAAACTTGTTATTCAAATTATATCAAACTGTTATTTAACTTTTCTCGAGATTCAAGGCATTTGGAGCAAACTCAACCACCTGATCAGCTTCTACGGTTACCGAGGCACTTCCCATTTTGGAAAACTTCATTTTGTCCCCTAATTGAATTGTTACACTAGCTTCTACGACCAGAACAATGAGTGCCAAGTCGGTCCATTTCCAACCAACGCCCCCCATGGCCAAGCACGTCGAACCAATTTGGGAGCTCATTCTTTTCACAGTGGCCATGGGCACTTGAAGCCAACCAACTCACTCACCTCTCCTGACACAGCAAATTAAATAGAAATGTTTAAACGCTACATTGTACATGAAAGCACAATCTGCTAACTTTGCCCTTTTGCTGTCCGTTGCTAGTTTTCCAACTAACCGTACTGACCAGTTTTTGAGAAAACTAGATGGCTACCTGTGTGCACAGACGACTGACTGAGATAGCAGCTCGTCTTTGTATGCCAACTCAAACTTTGCTGCACTGTCAGTCTCTGGTTCTCCGTCGCTCCCTTTGTGAGGAATCTCATCAGCAGTGCATTGTTGAAATTAAGTTTCGGAAATTTTTCCGCTAGAGCAAGCAAGCTGGGAAAGTTGGTCCGGCAGCGGGATGGACTGGAAGGCCAGCCATGTGCTGGCTAGGGGACGTGCTAATTACAGTGGAATTGTGGCTAAATCTGGAACAATGCGTTAATTAAGTGCGAAAATATTTCAACTCATAGTTGCGACCGTCTATCGGTTGGAACGTGACGATAGAATTACAGTAATGGAGTTGATTTTCGAATATGATCATCATGCTTCCTAACCTTCCCCAGTTTTAGATTTGTTTGGTCGTCAAATTCCATCGGTTGAACCGAAAACTGTATTTTTTTTCGTGATCTGGCTCCTAAATTAACATTCAAATTATATAAAAAAAAAACTCTTCTACCAACCTAAAAACGTGCAACGAAATCCTTCCCTTTGCCGAATGAAAAATTCAGAATCAATTCAAATTAATTAAAACATAAAAAAGAATCACAAGCCCTAGCTGGTCGCTGGTCCATCTCCCACAGCAACATCAATAGCGGGAAAAACATGGAATGCCCACTTCAATTTTAATTTTATCAGATTTCGATTCCCGTGCCATTCAAATGCTTCCATTGTTACATACTACCCTCACTCTTGCTGACATAGGGAAACGGAAATGAGAAAGTTATAGAAATTTTCCAGAAGTGTTGGTTCATTGCAAATATACACTGGTCCGTCGCTATCGCTCCCGAGAACCGACCCATCTATAAAGCACACGCACACACACACAACAGCAAGCAGTTGGAAAATTTCCATTTCTAAAAAATGCAGATCGTAAATTGTGGAAATCAAATTACTTTCACTTCGGTTGATATTCCGCCCTCATTTCTATTCAAATGGAGAAAATGAGGGAGCAAAATAGTATGTTTGTTGGATTTTGATATTCCCTGATGATTTTTTTGTGTTTTTCTTTCCGTACACTGTCGATGGCAGTAAGTCAGAATAGGGTCTCAAAATTGCAAAAAGTGGGGTTTATCAGTGGACGAGTTGAATTGTCTTCGATTTTCCTTAAAAATTGGCGTGAATATGAGGAACATCGATGAATATTTTACTCAGTCTATCAGTACACTCGTGATCCAATATTTGCATCGAATTTTCCTGCTCGGCCCATTAGAGAAATTTAAAATTGAGTCGTATTACACTCAAAATGGGAAAAAGTTGGGTTACTCAGTAATTGCGTAAAATATTCCTCGATATTCCATGAAAAAGTTCTTCAATTTATGATAATCTAGAGATATTTCACTCAGTTCCGATACTGAATTAATGTTTGGTCGATTTTACTCACATTAAAACTTTTGCAATTTTGAGTTGAATTCGACTCAGTTACTGAGTCACTCTCAACATTCGTATGATCTTCAAACCAATTATTGAGAAAAAAATTTGAAAAATTTTATACATCCACTGAGCAATCAAAATTTTTGCAAATTTGACTCAATTCTTACTTACTCTCATCGGCTGTGTAGAGAAAAATTCTGATTTGATTTTTTGTTCGATAATAAATATATAATCGAAGGATCCCAGTAGGCTCAGCCCTTGGAAGGTTGGGTTTCATGAGCTGTCGCGAATTTATCTGTTTTTTCTGCGGAGTGATTTTTCAAGTTCAAATAAGTTTTTTTTTTGTTCTTCACAATGTGTGATAAGTATTGGTATTGTAGAGAATATTATGCGCGTGTGATTTAATTAAGAAAATATCGTAATTGGTGTTATATCGATTTGAAGAAGGACCGGTGGAGAGTGTCTGCCGGGTGGCGCTACCAATATAACTGTGAAATATTGGGGTAGAAAATGAAATGTGGTCGTTGCCAAGTTGAAGGGTGACTTGAATAGAAGCAGGAAGAATCTTATCATTAAGGAAGTGAGCGACTGATGGAAAAAAATAGAGGAGATGAAAAAGTGTGTGATGATCGATCACAGTCATGCAAACCATCAGTTTTGGTGAAACCGTTTTATTTTATATAATTCTGGAAGATTATCATTTTATCTATATTAATTGCTTGTATGTATTATGAAGAATGACGTGTTTGTGCTTTCGCTCCGCGTTTGTTTTCTCATCGATTGAATAAAGTACTGGGGTTTCCGTTAGTTATAGTTCAATTCAAAAAAAAAAAATTGAAACCTTATACTAAACTTAAGATATTCCCATCAGATATCCATGTACAGACAAAATTGAGTTGTCACATAACTGCTGAATCCCCGATTAAGTGGTAGTTACGAAAAATAAATCTCCATTAAACCTCCAACAACACGTCCGATGCAGCCACATCAAGAAGAAGCAACCGATGGAGGTTGTGTTGGTGAGATCTTTCCATTACACTATCTTATATAAACCTGCGAGGCAGCGTTGCCAGATTGTTTTAAAGCTTATCGGTATCGAATGTATTTAAAAATCAGTATTTATTGGTATTTGCTACTTTTTTAATTTTATATTTTTGCCGTTTTTGAAAGCGAAAATTTTAACGATGGTGACGACTGGGATTTGAAAAGGCTTTCTCAGTCTTAAAAAACTTTTTAATTTTTTAATTAAATTTTTAAAATTATCGTTGTCCTTAAGAGGTGATCAAAATTGTGACCAAGTAGTGTTTTTTTTTTCAATTAAATATCGTTAAATCAAACCAAAATATGGAAAATCAACCACAACAACGAGAAAACTATTGACAATAATAACAAACAATATTTTCCATTGAAAAAAGCCACAATCTATTACCGAAATGTCGGGCAGATTACATCGTAGTCGTTGCATTGTTTTAAGACTGAGAAAGCCGTTATTTAAAGCAAAATTTTAGCTTTTGAAATATGATCGAAAAATTCCGGAAGAAAACTCCGGGGAATGTTTGAATAAGCTTCTAAATGGAGCTGAATAAACATCCAGAGAAAGACGAGTGAAGCTCTCCTGGGTGAAGTTCATGAAAAGCTGTAAAAACCTCCGGGAAACTTCCAAGACACGAATTGAGAAACTTTTGGTGCGAAAATTTAAATAAATTATCGGAAAAAAATTCGGATGTCACATCCAAAGGAAGCCAGAAAAGTTTCGGAAACCGGAAGTATATTTCCAGAAGTAGCCATTTCTAGTGAAAGCCCGAAGAAGCTCGGAAAAACCTTCCAATAGAAGTCGAATATAAAAACCTTTAACTTATGGTCAAACATTCAGAAGAAGACGAAAGAAATTTCTGGGAGAATTAATAGAACTTCCTTGAGAAGACGAAATAAACTTTCTGGAGACGCTGGCAGAAACTTTCTAAGGTAGATTGGAACAAACATCTGAAGAAAGTCAGAGAGCGCTTACGGAACAGTCGAAATAAACAAAGACATAATTCCGGAAGAAAGAGATTTCTGGGGGATACAGAAAATTTTCTAATGATGATCCAATTATCCAGAAAATTTTCCTGATATTCAAAAACCATCCCTACAGACACAGAATTTCCCTGAAGTTTTCGGAACATTCCTGAAATGCACTTAGGAATATGCCATAATTCCTCGAAAATCCTTAAAAGTTCTTGTAATTTTCCTGAAATTAGAAGCTGTTTTGGAGTTCTCTGGTCATCTTCGAAGCGCTCGGAACTTACCTGATTATAATAAGACTACCGGAATATCTATAATCATCTTAGAAGGTCTCTGAACTTTCTTGAAGATTACGAAATCTCTTAAGGGCTCTCAAAATTTTCTTGAATTTATTGTAACATCAGCATTGAAATTCTCTGATCTTCCCGATTTTTTTTTAAGGTTATCGACACTGCCATTAAAAAGCATAGAACTTCCCATAACATGTTCTCACAATGATCTTATGTTCATGTAACTTCCCTTACGTTTCCTAAATTTGCATGAGCCCCTCAGGACATTGCTGAAGTTTTCGGAAATTACCTGAGTTTCTCGGAACTCCTTAATAATTTCAGCAATTTAATTGAAATTAATTGATCTGTCCTGATGTGCTTCACTTAAGTTCCTGAAAACCATTAAATTTCCCTGAAGTCCTTTGGACTTGTGAAGTTTCCAAAATACTTGTGATGTTTCCTTAAGTTCGCTGAACTTTTCTGAAATTTCCGGGTTTTCGAATTTAAGAGAAACTAATGAAACTGTCTTGAATTTATCGAAACTTACACAAAAGTCTGGACTTTTCTGAAGATTCAGAACTTCTTAAATGTGCCTGCAACTAGTGTGGATCCGCAATAAAAATCTGATAGCATCCTTGAAGCTCCGGGAATGTTAAAAAAACTGGCGGGAGAAGATGAATGAATCATTCGAACGAAGGCTGAAGAAGCTTCCAAGGTAAGGTGGAAGAAAATTCCAGGAAAAGTTGGATGAAACTTCAGGAAGTTGAAAAATGAATAAAAACTTCCGTAAGTTAAATAATGTTTAAAAAATATTTTTCGATTCCCTAGGAATTACTGGAAAGAGCCATCGACTATTTCTCGATATCGGTATCTAGTTTGGAAATCGGTATATCTGGCAACGCTGCTGCTAGGGAGAAGTAGATAGCACAAGTAGATAGTAGATAGCAGTAGATAGCAATAACACACGCGTGCTTTGGATTGTTCAGTTTGCAGTGAGAAAATTTACTTTTCTGCTTTTCATTTGCCTGTGCCCTAAATACAGGGCTGATAGCAGTGTTAAGCAATAAAACTAGTCAATAAGTGACTAAAATCATTTAAAAAAGTGATTAAAAAGTGACTAAAAACTGACCAAAATCATTTTAAAAAGTTATCAAAATGTGATCTAAACAGCGCGAGTCATTGACAACTCATCATCATCCGTTTTAAACAAAGGTGAAACCGTTAGCTACACCCTGAATGTTTTCGGTGTTCGGCGGTGTAGCACCGGTGTAGCTACACCGTTTGTATGAGATTAGATTAGATACTAAGTATCTTATCAAAGAACTGGATTATTCATCGCAGACTATGAGTTTCATTCATTCACTCAACATTTCTGTAATCTTTGATCTGAATCGTTTCATCGTGAAATAAACTTATAATGATCCTTAACTGTATGACTATATGCAATATGTATTAACATATCACTATTTAAGTAATGCGACTTTTGGAAGTGGAAAGTCAATTTAATTTCAAATCTATATATAGCGAACCATGAGTCTTAAGATTCGCTTTCAGTTTATCAGTTTTCTTCATCAAGATCTGTTACTATTACTACACTCGGTGTTATCAAACCGTGTCGTATAATAATACCCATTCCTTCGATTCCTTCGATTCCTTTCACAAGACACACCGTGTGAATTACAACGATAATGATTTAGCACGAATCCCGCAAGGAATTTTTCTTCATAAATTAAAAAAAAACATGGCATTTTAGTATCATTGCCATGGGACTGTGAGAGAGAAATGTTCAACCAACCTACAACTCCAAACAGCATGGAAGCATAATCCGGGCGCGGGGAATTCATGAACTCATAAGCACATTAATGCGTGTAGTGCGAGAGTGTGTCAGCTGTCCTCTCTCGGGCTCCTGTTTTTCACAGCAGCGACTGCTTGAGAGACTGGCTGGTTGCGTAAAACAAAGCACCGGTGTATCGTAAATAACATCTACACACGGCATTAGATTTTAATGTGACAAGCACTTGAGGTTACGATCCAAGGGAAAACAACAGTGACAACGACAATGTTCCGCGTTTGGATAATGTCGGGGGGGGGGGGGAAATACATGTTGGGCCGTTGGAAAAATTTGATTTACGAACATTGAGCAACAGTGGTGTCCTGACGTTGGTGGCTGGAAGTGCAAATTGTATCATTATCGTTGCCAAAATAATGAGAAAGTTCACATCAACATCCTTTCAAGATGTGATGATGTAAAGATAATAATTGTAAGTCATGTTTTATTCTGTACATGGCCCTGAATTTCTTCTTTGGATTTTACGTCCCAACTGGAACATTACAATGGACTATTATTAGGTGCTCCGCTATAATGATGAAAATGCTGTTGCTGTAATAATGAAAATACTCACCGATTGACTGCGAAAAGCGCTTTCCCTAACACAGATTTAAAAATCCAATTCCCACCGGTCTCACCGAACGGCAGCGTTGCCAGTATTCCAGATTTATCTGGATTTTCCAGATTTTCAGTCGTCTCTTTTTTATATATGTTCCAGATTTTCCCAGATTATTAAAATGTGTTTCTTTATAAATATCGCTACAATTAATGGACCCTCTAAAAAAAAAAATAAAAATGTCAAACTTACTATTCTTATTTTTAAGGCCATCAACGTCGGACTTTATCGCAACATCAAACATTGAATTGTTACAACATGTTTCTAAACATTAATGGCTGTAAAAAATCTTCAAATTTTTAAAAATACCAAGCCAGGATTTTTTTTTTTATTTGGAGTTTTTGTTTAGATTTTGGCTATAATTCATTTTTTTTAATCTTGGAGGAATTTGCCTAATTTTGGAATTTGGAGAAATCGAAAACTGTTCAGGATTGAAAACAAATAAATTGAGCTTTGGAAATAAGCAAGGCTTTTGAATCTAGACAACCACCATACTTCAATGTTCGTGATATTTTTGAGGATAATTAATTAGATTTCTTAAAAGAGTTTTAAAGTACCTGTTAATATTAAGTTACCTTAGCAGTCTGCAATGCTTTAGAATTCTGAATTGCCCTAGATTTAAGAATTTTAAGGTAATTCTGAAAATAGTTTACAGTGAAGTGTAAGTATGCAGTATGTGCAACCTTTGATTGAAGTGAAGACGGTATAAATTATCCTTTTTCAAACTCTGATGACAATTGCATGGAGATTTTGTGAAGAAAGGAAATAGTTAGAATTCGGAAGAGAAATCATAGAAAATTCTTAAGATGAAACTGCTGATATGAATCGTGAGAATAATTTCAATGGAATTATGTCCAATGTATCTATGGTGATTAGGTATTGTTAAGTTTTAAGACATCTGGCAATTTCTGGGAGACTTTCAAGGCTATTTTAGTAAAGTACTTGAGTACTTAGAGTATACTGAAGAGGATTAGTCTGAGAAAATTGTGATGGTCATTCTGAAGAGCGTACCAAGGAAATTATTAAGAATATCCTAAGGGAATTTCATTGAGAAAAAATGAGACAAAATTATGCAAATTCTTGGAAATTATTACCAGTTTGGGGTAATTGTGGAATCAGAGAGCGATTTATAAGAGATTACAAGAGATAATGCTAAGCACTCTTAAAATGTTACTGAAAAAAGTTTGGATATTATCAAGATTAGTTTAGGGGAATCCAGAATAGAAGTATGATGAAATTCAAGGATGATTAAAATTGAACTCTGTAAATGAAGTAAATTCAGACTAACAAAAAAATTCATGACCTGGGACCCAGGAAAAATATAAATTCCAGGATTTAGAATCATTTCAAGATCCTGAGACTTCAAAAATGACGCTGTTAGACATTACATTACATTACAATAATATTATTCTTTGGCATAACATTAATTGTAATGGTCAAGTGGAGTTACCCGTAGTTTAGGTAAACTGTGTGTGAGTACCACGATGTTAGGCTTTGATTCTCACTTCAGCCAGGAGAATTTTAGTTTAAAATAAAATTGCCTACTGGTCTACGGAGTATTGTAAGAATGAAATTGGAAGTCTGGTCGCAGAGTAATATTACAATTATTTAAAACTAATTAAAAATTTAAGATATATTTTGGTACTGCATCAAATATTAAGTACTAAATAGACTATAAGCTTTAAAAATCATCCCATTAAAGTTACTTGACTCTTTGCTGCTTCAGAATCGTAAAAATATTTTCTGCAGTATTTCACCAAATTGTTCAACAATCGATCCAGGTGCAACGCATGAGCACCGCTTTCATCACCAAGAACATCGAGTAAATAATTGCACAGCATTGTTCTAAATTGGCTTCCAAGCTTTCAACCCATCGGTCCTTTTCAGGACCACAAATATAAGAGTTAAGCAAAGAGTTCAAGTAAAAGCTTGTATCCAAGACATATCGTCCAGGATTGGCTACATGGAAACCGATAGAGCACCTCAAAAACAGAACTCTCAACTTGCTTCCGAATTTCAACCTATGGAACGTTTTCAGTGATAACGATTTAAGAAACAATCTGGGAGCATTGTCAAATACTCTTCAATATGGGTATTTTTGGAATCATGGTGACGTCTAAATACCGGAAATTGATGCCAGCCGCCGTTTTGAAATCCAAGATGGCGGCTTCTAATTGTATTAAAGTCTGGGAAACATTATCAAACACTTTTAGATATATGGGTATTTTTGGAATCGTGGTGACCTTTAGAGACCGAAAAACGATGTCCGCCACCATTTTGAAACCCAAGATGGCGCCTTCTGGTTATAATAATATCTGGGAAACACTATCAAATACCCTTCAATACGGGTATTTTTTTGAATCGTGGTGACGTCTAGGGACCGGAAATCGAAGCCATTTTTAAATACAATATGGCGGGAAGGCGGCTTTCGGTTATACAAAATCTAGCGATCATGGTCAAATATTGAAGGGTATTGTGGCTTCTGGTTGTATTAAAGTCTGGGAAACATTATCAAACTCTTTTAGATATGAGTAGTTTTGGAATCGTGGTGACCTTTAAAGACCGGAAAACGATGTCCGACGTCATTTTGAAACCCAAGATGGCGGTTTCTGGTTATAATAATATCTAGGAAACACTATCAAATACCCTTCAATACGGGTATTTTTTTGAATCGTGCACATTGAAGAGTATTTGACAATGTTCTCTAGATTGTTTACAACCAGAAGCCGCCATCTTGGATTGCAAAATTACGTTGGCCATCGATTTTTGGTCTCTAGGCGTCAACCCGATTCCAAAATATCCTTATTGAAAGGAATTTGACAATGTTTCCCAGATTTTGATGTAACCAGAAGCCGTCATATTGGATTTCAAAATGGCGTCGGATAAAAATGTATGGCCTCTAGACGTCACCACGATTCCAAAAATACCCAAATTGAAGGATGTTTGACAATGTTTTCTAGATTTTTTACAGCTGGAAGCCGCGAACTTGGATTGCAAAATAGCGTTGGACATAAATTTTCGGTCTCTAGACGTCAGCATGATTCCAAAAATATCCATATTGAAGTGTATTTGACAATGTTTCACACATTGTTTTTACCAGGAAGGCGCCATCTTGGATTTAAAAATGGCGTCTGACATCGACATCCGGTCGATAGACGTCGCCCCGATTCCGAAAATACCCATATTGAAGGGTATTTCTTAATGTCTCCCAGATTGTTTATACCCGGAAGCCGCCATCTTGGATTTCAAAAAGGCGTCGGAAATTGATTTCCGGTCCCTACACGTCACCACGATTCCAAAAATACCCATATTGACGTATATTTAACAATGTTTCCCAGATTGCTTGCACCCGGAAGTCACCATCTTGGATTTTAAAATAGCATCGAATATCGGTTCCTTGTCGTCACCATGATTCCAAAAATACCCATATTGAACTATATTTGACAATGTTTCCCACATGTTTTACATTGGATTTCAAAATGGCGTTGGACATTAATGTCCGGTCTGTAGACGACCCCACACTTCCAAAATACCCATATTTGATAATGATCTCTAGATTGTTTACAACCAGAAGCCGCCATATTGGATTGCAAAATGACGTTGGCCATCAATTTTTGGTCTCTAGACGTCAACCCGATTTCAAAATACCCACATTGAAGGAAATTTGACAATGTTTCCCAGACTTTAAGGGGTTACCCCTACCTTCAAGACCGAAAAAAAGCGAAAGTTTGGATTTTTTTTCTCGAAAACGACGCAACATATTGAAAATCGGTTTTCTGCCGTTTATTGAACACACATTAAATGGTACATTTATCAGTCGATGCTGTAAAAACGAGGTCCTGGTGCCCCGCACGGCTGCTCCCCGTGGACGATGTTCTAAAAAACGCTTTTTGCGGTGCCAACTGCGGTTTGTGATGTAATCATCTGAAATAAAAAAAAAACCATGCCAAATCGTTAAGCATGTGTTAAACTAGTCCTTAATCGTTTGTTTTTTTTTTTTTTTTTTGACAAAATGGCGGCCTTGCAACGTTGATGTGCCGATTTTTGATCTTTAAAATTTGTCTCTGATCGGCTGTAAAAATCTAAATTAAATGATAGACGAAACCCGAACGATCGTGGACTGCACAAATAGTACTGAACAGGAATCAAAACAGTGTTCACTCGGCTGTAGACAAAAGCAGACCACTCTCGATGTGTGCTACGCGATCGTCTGTTTTCTCGGCAGCAACCATTGTGTGGTCCTCCTCATTGTTCTTCATCAGCAGTTCTTTCGGTCGATGCGTCGTCGACTTTGGAAAGCAACCGTTTCGTGATGAGTGTGTGAGTGCTGACCACGTTTTACGTCCATTGCTGCAATGGACGCGTTCTGACCCTCGTTGGCGTACAACAATTTGCCATACAATGAAACTACTGGAAGCGGCTCCAGTTCTGATGGAGGAGGCTTTTTGGATAGCGGAAGATAAAGTGTTTATTGTGTTGTATCTTTTGACTATATTTTTAAGATGTATTGTATAGTGACCAAGAATCCTCGGCTCTGTAAAGTTAATTCGGTTGAGCCTTACCAAATAAATACATAAACAAAAAAAAAAAGGAATCAAAACGAATCGGCCGAATCGGCCGAATCGAATGTATACATTTCGAGAAATTTTTGGCACCGGTTTTGAAAATATGAGTCCGAGATAATCGCGTCCCGGTCCGAAATATATTTATTGATTCAGATTGGAATGTTTTTTTTTTTTATGTTGACCATTTGGGAGGTGAATTGTCCGTTATTCAGTATAAAATTTAAACTATCTTTGATGCAGATAGAATGCCCATCTCAAGCATGTGATAGTTCAACTATCAGATGAACTATTTATCATTATAGCCATAGGAAATTATTTTATTTCTATCTCACCTATTCCATCATTGATTATATCTATTATTTTTTCTATCATGATAGTATCAGAGATGGGAAAGGGATTCTAACATGATAGACTGAGAGAGAATCTATCAAATATAAACCTATCACTGTGGTAGGCCTCTATCTGATAGATGATATTATCACCATTTATCAAATACTTTTGATGCCTGACAATCATACTCTATGCCCAGGGAAGTCGAGAAATTTTGCATCCCGAAAAATTTCTTGACTGGATTGAGAATCGAACCCAGCCACGTCCAACATGGTTTTACTTTGTAGTTGCATTTTTACCGACTGAGCTAAGGAACGGAGTGCTTTATATTAAAAAAAAAAACATCTTGTTTTCTATTAGGCTACCCTCCCTTTGAGATTGATGGAGGATTAGATGTCACGCAAATCGTTTGAGGTTAGTATGGAAATTACTATGCAAAGTAGTTTTAATTTATCAAATGTTTCCCCAACTTTAGTTCAAGTTGCCGAAACGCAGTAAAAAATTATTGTGTGGCTGCTATGACATTGTAAAAGAAGTCTATTTTTGTTATGGTTAGTTTGATAGCAATTCATGGATAAGATAAAGATAAAAAAAAGTGAAAAAAACAAAAAAACAAACATTTCTATAATGAGAGAGAGAAGGATTAGTATTTTCCATTTAATTCCACTACTTTATTTGCTTATCCTTGACAGATACGCGTATTTCGTCTACAATGTGCAGACTTCTAGCAACTAGATTTAAAGAACATATAGCGGAGGTTAATAAGGCCAAAAAGCAAGAAGAAAAGGGCCTAACATATGATTTCAAATCAAAGGTTGCAGAACACATATTCACAGAGGACCACCAACTATCGACGGAGGACATAACGATTTTACGAACCGTATCTACACCATGGAAATTGGATGTTGCAGAAAGCCTCGAGATCAACAAACAACGTAATTCAACTTTACTCAACAGGGATCAAGGAAACGGACACACATGGCTTTTCAAGTTACTACCTAGGACACATCAACGAGTAAGCAGCGGAGTACCTGTTCCTATAGAAAATTAAATTTAAGTTTACCTAGTTTCTAAGTGAAAATGTACCTGTGTTAATATATATTCGGTAAATGCGATGTTTTTCTTCAGTCGAGTATTAGTACAAGACACTGAAGAAGTCTGCACATTGTAGACGAAATACGCGTATCTGTCAAGGATAAGCAAATAAAGTAGTGGAATTAAATGGAAAATACTAATCCTTCTCTCTCTCATTATACAGGTATTCCACTAAGACGCCCACATTCATCAGGAAACATTTCTAGATAAACATTTCAAAAGGAGCTATCTGCATTGATCGATTCTCTTCATCGATTTTTTTTTCGTCAATAACTTAGCTGTAAAACCTTTCCCTGAGTTATATTTGACGTTTTGGACGCTAGATAATAACCTCCTTTATCTTCAATTGATCAAAGCAGATAGGACCATTTGAAATGTTCATCGAGATGTATAGTTGGATATATGCCTTACATCCACATCAATTTCATAACAACAACAAATGGCCGTTTAACCGATGCTTTGGCAATGATAGAGCGAAAATTCATAATTTACCTTAGAGATGAGCTAGGCGCAGGGTAGTATTATCTACAATAAGTTGCTTGTTTAACGGCTTTTTCAGACTTAAACACTCTAACGAGTACAATGTAATCTGCCCTATAAGGGTGGTTAGAGTGCTTAAGGCTAAGAAAGCCGTTAAACGAAGCAATTCTCCTCAAGTCCCAGTCGTCACCATCATTAATCTCTATATAATAAGTATACACAAAACAAATTATAATTGCCTATAGTCATTCGCTAAAATCTCCATAAAAACTTCAAATAATTTGCACGATTTCTAAACAGACATAACACTCGCAAGTTGTTCATCGAACAAGGGTTTAACCGAAGACAACAAATCAAGAAGACTGTCAACTCTTCCATTTTCTCATACGAACGCTATGAGACAGGTACAATCGCGTCATCTACCGCTCAAAGGTAAATGCTTCGAACGAATTTGATAGCAAAGATTACATCCTCAGAAGAAGGGTATGTGAATTTGCTCATTTTTCTATGCGTTGCTTCCACCTTTACTCAAGCGCAGCGCCATTGTATCTGTCGCTTGGATTCTGGCAAAGTTGCCAGTCTTCTTGATTTGTTGTCTTCGGTTTAACGTTTAATAGTGAATTCCCTTGCGTTTGACGTTTACAAACTATGGCCTATCACAGTGTACTAAACAGATGGCGGTAGTGTTTTAGCGACGATTTTTTACAGTGAGTAATATGCAATGAGTTATGTCTGTTTGTCTGTGTCTAAACTTGCCTAAATCTTTACCATTTTTTGCACAAGCTTATATTTTGGAGTTACAAACTGGAGGTGGCCTGTAATATCATTTTTTTCAAAATGAAGCACCCCAATACACAGTCACTGATTAGCATTACCATCTTAATATATGCAACATAGCTAGAAATATAGCACACCAATCAGCATCTACTTTCAAATATTCTAATAACACCTTCACCATCCACCCACGGACACCAACCCACACTACTCTTCAGAGTGCGAATCACGGCATCAGCAACATAAGCACACTAACATCTTCTGCGCAAGGACCCACCTTTTCCACCATGAACCATCCCCATAGCGGCACCATCTGATTCCGTTCAACCACCCTCGGATTTACGATAATGAAGATTCCGGTTCCCTCCGATGAACATGTTAATGGCGTAACCTCATTTTAATACTCCATTCCTGCATCCTGCTGTTAACGCGCATGTATGTAGGTAGGTCGTTATCAGCTTCGCGCTACGTTGAAAAGGGTCCGAGTTCGAATCGGATACAAGTTGCTGTCTGTCACCAACTGAATGCTGACTTCTTGCGACCGGCTACCCTTTAACTGATCGGTCCAGTCAGTGACGCCTGCCGACAATAGGGTGGTGGTGGTGCTGTAAACCTGCTTGTTGAACTGGTGGATTATCGTCATCTTGAATTGTATGTCGCAAGCTACCTGAGGTACTGGGGCTTTGTGTGAAATTCAAGGGTTTGGAGAAAAGTGGGATGTGGGGCAGCTGCTATCACCAGTTAATTATGTTCACCTGTTTTGAATCTATTGCTGAACACGCAGCGGTTTGCAACGGGCCTGATAATGCGGTGCTGGTTGATTGTAAACAACGTGAGTCGTGCGTTGGCCTGTATGTATGGTGTCACTTGTGTGTTGTTCATGTACTGAAATTGTTTGATCGAATGGGGAATCGGTCAATAAGTTATTAGGTTCAGTGAAGGACTTTTTGATTTATCCCAAATTTAATTAAAGGATCAATATTATATAATTCTGCTTATTTATTTTAAAAAAATGGAAGACTTCTTTACTCCCCTATACCTAATTTATTATTATGATGATTCCATCTCCCATGCAGGATCATTCAATGTAGTTTATTGTGAAGTAATTGTTCCCTCAAAACAACAATGAACATATACGCTCATCATGAGCTTCGTTCTTCAATCATTGATAAACAAGTTGCTTATTATGTAAATAGTAGCATGCAGATTTCAAAATGTATCTGAAAGTGTCGGCTTGCTCAAGTTTGAGCCATGCCCAAATCCCAAAACTTTCCGCATATCTAGATAGAGCTGGAATTAGGGTGTAACAGCTTTTGTAAACAATGACTTCTCTTGATGATTTCTAGAAAGCCAAGGCTCGCTCACTTAAATCAGCGTCACCATCTGGTAGGGGAAGACTTCCGCGGGCCTTGAGTTTCGAGAAATCATCGAGAGAAGTCATTGTTTACAAAAGCTGTTACACCCTAATTCCATCTTTATCAAGATATCTTGTTTGAAACGATATCATGGTACCTTCCCTGATATCACATCCTTCCGAACCGGAATCACTCCCTTTAATCAGAATGAAACGATCAATTTTACTTTTATTATACTAGCATATCCCGGCGGCAGCACCACAAAGTAGCTTCCATCCCGACATTGAATAGCAAAGGTTCATTGAGCGAATGACAACCATAACACAAAACATAATCAGATTTATATGCTCACGGAAAACGGGTACCGTACCAGATCCATTCCGGCACAGCATATGGCATCTACAGAAAACGACATCGTAATAGATTCATCAAAGCGTGACAGCATTGGCCAAGATCGGTCGTCCTGGCAGAATTGACCGACTAACCCAATACAACCTTACTGCCCCACAGTCTCGTTCCCGTCTGCTCGAATGAATAAATCCAAATCGACTAAATCTATTCGCAAACAAATGCCACATCAGTCACAAACACATGATGGAATGGATGGGTGTGAGTCGAGCCCTGCCGTGTGGAATGCTTTCGAATCGACAATAAATTACGTCCCCGGGATGCTTACTCGTTTGTCTGTTTGTTTATCCTGACCACTTGAGTCGTGTCGTTGTGTGCGTGCCTGCCTTGCGTGGTTATCTAGTGATGTGATGACCTCCACGCGCACGCCATGGGAGACAAATGGACGCCCGTGGGTAATTGCATTAACGGTCCGACGATGAAACGGCTTATTTGGGCTTGTTTGGTGTGCGGAGACTGGTGTGGGGGATAACCCAAAATAACACTCAATATTTAATGTGGTCCGCCTCTGAGGGTGTTTGTTTTATGAACTTGTAAAAATACATGAATTAAATTAATTTGAATTATGAAAAGTGTTTGATTATCCAGTCATTAAACTTATTACGGTAATTAAAAACAAATATTACGTTACTTCACACCTTTTGAAGTGCGGAGGAAGCTTTTGTGAAAATATTATTGATAAATAATTACACCTATTATGTAAAACAAATGTGTCCCGGAGTAAGCATGAACTTTTGGCTTTGGAAAAAGTACACGCAAACCAAAAATTTATTACAATGAATGTTAGTTGACGATGCCATCGACCATATTGAAGACTTTTAGAGCAGTAATGGTGATTACTTTGGCCATGGAGTGTATAGCCAACATACACTAGAGGATGTAGAACAGGCCTGCCCAACCTTTCCAAACTTGCTTTTTTATATGGCTGTATTTATGTTCGATGAACACGTTTCAAGCTGTATTTTGTTTGTTTGCCATTCATTCTGGGCTATAATTCATAATGATGAATAAAATTAGACTACAATAATATTATTGCTGCACCCAACCGGGGGATGTAAGATTCGCTTACAATTATGGGATTCGCTTACAATTGTGAAATTCATCATTGGAGGATGTTAGAGAAAGCTCGAAGACAACAAATCAAGAAGACTGGCAACTTTGCCAGAATCCATGGCGCTGCGCTTGAGCAGGGATGGAAAATCATTTAGATTAATTTCGTGCATTCATTTACATTCATTTGCCTCTAACTTTTTTCATCAACATATAAATAAGGTTCCCATTTCACCTGTGCATACAATGCCTTGGTTTTCTTTGCATGCACGTAACCTATAGCTCATACCGTAGTAGGCTGTGTATAAAAGAAAATGATTTATTTAGTTTGACAGTTGCACCATGACGGAGTGGCAGCGTATTCGTGATTTGTCCCACGCGCAAATGTCGCAAAAAGACATTTCAATCGCCGTGGGAGTGTCCCGGTGGACCGTCAACAGGGTTTTAGACCGAGAAAAGAAAGGACAACTATCCGCGAAGGTGGCCACAGGTCGCCCGAGGTCAGCTCGGGTTTCGAGGATTATCCCTGCTATCAAAAGGAAGATTCGGATGAATCCAGTGCGTTCAATAAGGATGGCAAAGGAACACGGGATCAGTGACTTTACGGCACGGAAGGTCGTAAAGGAAGATTGCGGGGTGAACTCGAGGGCACGGAAAAAAACTCACATGATTACCAACCGCAGCCGAGAGCTACGAATCGAACGATGCAAGAAAATCTTGAACTTCCTTAAGCGAAAAAATCCGGTAATCCTGTTCACTGACGAGAGCATGTTTACCGTCGATCCCGTATCAAATTCCAGAACCGACCGGTATATTAGTTCTCTTCCGGAAAAAGACGTGGCCGACGTGCACAAGAACGTGTATCTGACCAAGCATCCTGCTAGCGTTATGGTGTATGGATTGGTGGCTTCCGATGGCAAAAAAAATGGACCCGGTGTTCATTCCAGAAGCCGACAAGGTCAACATGGAGGTCTACATCGGGATTTTAAGTAAGTACACTACCGATGATAAGTTTAAGGACACCCCAAAAAACCATGCATTTATGTTTTGTTCAATTTTCGATCTCTAAAGGTTATTTGAATGGCTTGAATGGTATAGCATAAGGGAAGGCCCATTAATTATGTCACGCAAATTTGACCCATTTTCAACCCCCCCCCCCTCTTCCCTTTGTCACATTTTTTATATGGACCTTAATTGTTTTTTGTAAGGCTCGTCACATTTTCCAAAACCCCCCTTCCCCCTTAAAGTGTGCCATAATTAATAGACGATCGCTAAGTGTTCTACTACTACTTTTATTTCAAAACTTGGCCAACCCAATTCTGAGAAAATCAATCACAATTCTTCAGAGTAAATTTTGAAAAATATTGTAACTTTGGGTGAACTTTTAGCACACAAAATTTGAAAATTATATTGAACAATTTGTCTACGAGGAAAGTTCCTTTCAATACCTTTCAAATGATGTAAAGAGAAAGAAAATGGGACGTAACATGACAGAGATATGAACATAACAAATTTGTCATGTCTTTTTGGGGGTGTCCTTAAACTTATGCTCGTGAGTGTATGTTCTTCCGTGGATCAAAGAACAGTACGGTCCGAAGACAAATGTTGTATTTCAACGAGATGGGGCTCCGTGCCACACCTCAAACCGCACTCAGAAGTGGTTGCAGGAACATCTTCCGTTCTGGGTGAAGGATATATGGCCGCCATCCAACCCCGATCTTAATCCGCTGGATTACTCAATATGGCGCGTCATGAAGGCTGTTCTAAACGCCACCCGAGTACAGCAAGCCTCAGACAAGCATTGACCGTACCTGGAGAGAAATAGATCCAGACTAAATTATAAGAACCTGCCGTGCATTCCGGAAGCGTGTGGAGACCGTAATTGCAGCAAGTGGAAACTCGATCGATGATTAACGTAGGTTAAGACTCTGAGAAACATCCCACCTATGAATAAATAAAAAAAAACTTGAAAACGAAACGAAATTTTGACATTGCTCAATGGTGCAAACATTATCACGCATACGGTAGATGTATGAGTGCTCATTTATCAAGGCTCTGATTAAAAAGTCAGCTTTAAAGACTGGCACGCGCAAAAATTGGTCGACAAAAAATCTTTTCCTTCAGTCAAAATTAATACCACAAAAATCTACTTATTTTTCTTTTAGTAATTCAATTCATATATTTAAAGGATAAAAATGTTCGTTTATTTTTTTGATTTGCCAAATCCGAACTGCCGTGCCTTTCGCTAAATCCCTTCCCTTAAATTTTGCACAGTGGTCTCATATCCCTTATTCGCCGCCGAAAGCCAGTTAGATTTCAACTGCTGTTCGTTTTCCATGGATTTATTAGTTTTTTTGAGACTCCATATGACCAAGGCCTAATATCGTTCAATAGGGAGGAGTTCTGGGCTGTTGGGAGGGTTGTGGTCTTTGGGTACCACAGTCACGTTTTTCGCATTGAACCACTCGATTGCCTTTTTCCCATAGTGGCAGCTCGCCAAGTCCAGCCAGAACAGAACAGGCCTATTATGTTGCTTAAGGAATGGTAGCAGCCGCTTTTCCAGGCACCCCTGGACGTAGATCTCTTGATTGATGGTTTCGTAGTTATGACGGGACCGGGGCCGTTTATTAGACCACACGATATTTTTTCGGGAATTTCGATAGTTTGATGGTTTTGAAAATTTTAGCCACCTCCCATTTTCCTGATGCGGTATAAAACTCCTGTCCCGGAAGCTACTTGAAATCCGCCTTCACATAAGTTTCACCATCCATGACGACACAGTCGCGCTTTGTGAGCAGATTCGTATAAAGCTTTCGGGACCGCTACTTTGCCGACGTGTTTTGTTTGTAATCTTGGTTCTCCACCTTCACCTTCTTAAACGTCGAACATCCGGCTCGTTTCTTGGCCCGCTGCACAGTAGTATGGGCGACATTGAGCTTGTTAGGATTCCGCTTATATTTCACCACCTTCTTCGTCGTCGCTGCCACGTCCGGATTACGATTGCCGCCGCTTTCGGGCTTCCTGGCGGTCGACAGACGCTCTCCGAACATTTTTAAAACGTTTGCCACGGTTGATTTGGCCACATCCAGCAATTTTGCCAACTTGGCGTGTGAGAACTTCAGATTCTCTTGCTGCGCGAGCATAATTTTGCTCCTCTTGCTTGGACATCATTTTGAAAACTGGAGAGCGATCGGTGAAAACTCATCATAGCAACTCATACACTCAACTTCCAAATGCAGCATTTTATCAGAAATACACCAATTTGAAGTTGACCAATTTTTGCGCGTGCCAAACTTTTGCAAAACATAAAAAATTAAAAGAAAAACTATTAATTAATAGCAATATTACTAGTCTCACTGTTCAATAATGCTCATGAGATAAAATGTTCTCACCTTTAATTTCGTGTTCAAATAATTGATATAGCTAGATGGTAAGGCCTGTACTCGAAAAAAATGCACCAGACAAAAGTGTTCGCCAAAAATTTATTTTAAGTAGGATTTTCTTGAAACTTTCAGGGAATGAACTAATACATATGGATTCGGCATAACTACTTTATTCGATTTCCTTTCCAACGCTGAAAGCCCGCACCTTTCCCTTAAGACCCCTCATTACATTTTGTGCAATGGTGGAGCCGACCTTTTCGGTCACTTTCATCCATTCTTTCTTCAACTCCAGCTCGTTCTTAAACACCTTCGATGATTTTCGAACTTTGGCCTTCATTATGGCCCAAATCTTTCCACCGGACGAATCTCTGGTGAATTTGGGAGGTTGGCGGTTTTTGGTACAAAACCAACGTTACACGCTATGTCTGAAGGCACTTTTTTTCAACTTTCATGTACCTCAGTTTTTTCTTCACAGGAGGTTAATATTGATTTTAACAATCAAATCTATGATGGTTTTAAAATATTTCATCTTGGGATTTTTGAGAAAAAGTGTTTTGATGTTTACTTAGCTGTTTACAAAGGCGTATACGAACTATTGATGATACAAAACTGTTAAGGATCGAAACAAATTCAGCTGAAAATGAGGGGATTGAAGTAGCCCAAATACTAAGTTTCAATGGTATAGTAAGATTCACTCTTCGGTACCATCAGATATCGTAACTTTGTCATGATATTATAATGTTTAAATTAATAAAATATTTAAACAAACTATTGTCCTAAATTTACTATTATTGAGACATTCCATTGCAAAGTGGTTCTCAGAATTTGGTAAAAAGATTGTAGTTTTGTTCATATTTTCTTTATTTTGTCATTAGGGTGGCCATTTCAAGGTTAGGGTAGTCCAAAAAATAGTTTATTTTTGATTTTTTTCAAAAAATTGTAACTTTTAAACCGCTGGGCCCATTTCAAAGACCAAAATATAAAATGAAAGGTAATTAAAAATTCTTAATATAATATAATGATATTATTTAAATGGGATTTTGTATTGAAAAACATTGATTGCATTTAATAAATGATTTTCATAGTTTGTAGAAAGAGGGCGCAATGTGTTTTTATATTTTTTCCTTTAAATTTAGGCTTTTTTACACAGCATATCAAAAAATCAGCGATGCGTTGTTTTTCATTAGCTGATGATAAAAATTTCATCCTTCAAAAACTGCAAAAACTGTCGTCGCTATTGTCGTGGGTTATTGGAATCATTTTTGGCCGTGTTGTCTTTCTTCATAGCTGAGTTGAGGCCGGGCTGGATAGTTTGACGGCCGGTATGTCTTATACATTTAGCAAATTTCAGCGTCTGTAATATAAAAAAGTACAGTTTAAAGTTATGTAAAATATATAGTTATAAAGATAACAGTTACATACCTACCTTATTAGCACTCAGATTAAGTTTTTTCTTAAAGCTGAGTAAATCTTCGTGAGAAATCTTAGATTTTTTCCTGACTATTTTGGTCTTCCTTCGACGTTTGAAAAACTAACCTAGGCTAGTTTTTTGCCTGCTAACTTTCTAATGCTTTTAGCAACAAAGTGATTTTTACTTTCATCTGCCAATTTGAAGAGATTCTGAAGTTTCTGTTCACTACATGCATGGCGTTTCCCAGGAGAAACCTGCGTCAGACATAATTTGCAAATTTTTATGAATTTTTTTCTGCGTTGTTTTTTTTTTCTTCTTACAAATATCTACACACCCGCACAACTTTGACTGTCGACTTTGTTTTGAATTTATTGTTAACATCTTTCTTGTGGATATTTTAAACCTAAATTTTCATAAACTGCTCCCTTTTTTATACCGGTAAACGGCAATGTAACATGTGTTAGCCGTACTCACGATATATTATTAGCTGGCAAATTCTCATTTTATGCCCTTCCACCCTGCTCATGCCCTCTTTCACATTTCATTAGGGAAGCGTAAAAGAGAAAGAGATATCGCAACAAACTCTTACGCAACAAATTCTACTATGATTACGTAGCTGTCTCGGACTGTCCTGCTCGTTTCTGTCTCTTATACTCTTATGAGGGAAGAGACATTAAATAAGAAGTTGTTCTAGCAACAAATGTTAATTGATTTTGCACAAATTCGACTTAATCAATACGGATTTTACTTGAGAGTCAAAAAGAACTCTTTAATGCCATTTGGATTAATTCAATCAACTTTTGAACCTTGTCTAACTGCATTTGTTCAATTCGTAATAGCTTTGTATCGTCAATAGTCCATATATGCCTTAATAATCAGCTTTGTAAACTTAAAAACACTTTTTCTCAAAAAACCCAAGGTGAAATATTTTAAAACCATCACAGATTTGATTTTTAGGATCAATACTAACATCCTATGAAGGAAAATCTGAGGTACATGAATGTTGCAAAAAAAGTACCTTCAGACATAGCGTGCGTTATTGTCTCTGTACCAAGCCAACGTCGATCGCGAGTAATGGCATGATGCCAGGTCCGGCCAAAATAATGTCTCGCCTCCGTGGGACCGCAGGAAGGGATACAGACGCTTCTGGAGGCAGTCGGTGCGGTAAATTCCGCTGTTGATGGTACCCATTGTGATGTAAGGTTTACTCAGTTTACCGCATTGGCATATGGCCTGCCAGAGCAAGTATTTTTTGGCGAATTTGTCCACTTTCTTCTTCCTTATGTCTTCCGGAACATCAAACCGTGATTTGACAACGTAGAACTCCAGCCCCGGTATCTGCTTTGCGTCTGGCTTGACGTAGGTTTCGTCATCCATAACCACACACATCGGTTTCGTTAACCACTCTCGATACACCTTCCTTGCGCGGGATTTGGCCGCCGTCTTTTGTTGATCACGCCGGTTCGGTGCCTTCCGGACCTTGAATACACGAAGCTCAGCTCGTTTCATGGTTTGCTGAACAAACCAGGCGGAACACTTTGCCTTCAGAGCCACGTCGCGAATCGAAAGGTTCGGATTACGCTTGAAATAATCCAACACCTTCCGGGCCTTCACAGGGTCAGCTGTCTTCGATTTTATTCCACTTCCAGCCCGCCACTCGGTCGTCTGGGACTCCTTAAACAATTTTACCACCCGATACACAGTTGTATGAGCGATTCCTAGTTGTCTTCCGATCCATCTCATGGTCGCAGTCGGATTTTCCATGACGGCGCGCAAAATTCACCGGTGATTATCTTCTTGTTTCTATGACATCTCAATAACCACTAAATCGATTGTTATGAAACTTTGCACATGTAAACAATTCTCTCCAATCTAGTTATACCCAGATTTTCATCAATTTTTAGCCACGGATAAAAAAATTACACACGGATAAAAATGGTGCATTTTTTTCGAGTACAAGCCTTATTGCTCATTCAGATATTGGGAAGAAAGTCTATTTTTGAGTGACTTCCTTCACTTATTCAGTGCTCAATTAAAATTATATATATGCAATTCCATTATTTTCCGTTGCAACTTTCGAATAAATTGTTTCTTTTTTTATTTATTATTGCTTATTCTCATATATTTTTTTGCCTGTCTCCTGGATTTTCTATTGACGATTTTGCAGTTTTTTTTTGTATTATTTGCTATTGGAGGCGAACCAGCCCAAGGCTGAAAGCCTCATTAATAAAGTTAAATAATAATAATAATATTATTTGCTATATTTCTATTTATATTTCATTGGGCTCCCGTTTGGGAACTGTAGTGTGCGATGCTCATTATGCCCAACATACCAATATACCATATTTCAGAATTCAGGCAACTTCACGGAAAAAGTAGTTATTGCCTCGGCGATGCTTGGATTTGGATTCGCCATATTAAAAGTTTCCCTCTACTCGCCAAAGATGGCACTAAATAGGAGAGTGAGTGGACTTTGTTTTATAATCATAAAGAGGCCTTGGAAAATCCCATATAAACTGCTTACATCATTGTTCCGTAATTGCATTTCGTAATTGAAATCGTAAGTGTTTCTATTTTTCGTAATTTAACATTCCCCCCCGTCGTTGTCATCCAGTAAGCAGTTTCAATTAGCATACACTCTGCGTTCCTTTGAAGCTCCGGACGAAACCCCTGCTTCAGAAGCTTCATACTAAGTACCCCTCTAAAGAGATTTCCTCTTATCGTTTCTTCCTTCAGCGCACATCCTCTGGACTCGTTTCAGGATTACATCCCATCCAGCTTGTTATTGGTAATGAAGCAATTATCATTTTAAATCAGTTTTCTAATTATCATTCAACAGGGAAGAAGTTGCTCCTCACTGTTCGCTCTCGTTCGACAACAGCCAGCTGATGGTGGCAATGAAGCGAAGAACACTCTGCTTTTGATTAACATATCGCCCCACCACGTTCCACCCGCAGCCCGCATGCCACACAGACGATGATGGGAGGAGAACCGTGATTTGCAGTCTCAGTACAAGTTCTAATTGAAAGGTGAAAAGAGCAACGGTACAAATCCACCCACTCGAAGACGAACCGAGGTACGATGTAAAAACATGCTCCTTCATTCCGCAATCAGAGAGGGAGCCGTGCGGTGTGACCTCCAGAGAGTGGTTGCTCTCCCCCGTAGTAGTAATGAAGATAGCAGGCAGAACCTGGGTGGTTTGCAAGAATATTAAATTAACAGGAGGTAGTTTTTAATTAAAAACACATGTTGTAATACGAGTGTGAGAAGAGTCCCTCCGGGAAGGACTCCACGTGTGCAGGCAAGTGTGTGCCAGGTTTTTGTTGGTTTGTCAAAGGTTAAGCACGGGTTTGTAGTTAAGAATTTTTCAATGCTTTCGCTATTAACGTACCAGTGAGGAGTTTGTCGTTCCGGGAATTCAGAACTGCGGTGTACTTTTCTGGAGCTTGTTTTGTCTATGAATGTTGTTAATTAGCAAAATTAGCATATTTTCATTTACGAACGAGGGAGCCGTTAAAAGCAGGGGAAACAGCCTTTTATAGTTTCAGATGTGTAGTTTTATGGAATTATGTTGAATTATATTTAGAGCAGTTGACTTGACTACTTTTTACATAAAACTACAGTTTCGATTTGATGGTATTATTATGCAAAACTACACGCGTTAGAAAAGTAAACTTCTCTTATACAGTCTTCGGGGCCTCGGATAGCCTAGTTAGTACGGAATTATCTAGCCGGAGGCAGCGGGTTCGATTCCCGTCCTGGAAATCTATTGGGTTGCAAGTATCATTGTATATCACAATATACAAATTCATGCATTGGTTGACATAGAAAGCTCTCAATTAATATCTGTGGAAGTGCACCTAGAGCACTAGGTTGGAGCCAACAAATCGCGCGCAAAAGAAGCGTTAAACGCCTAGAGGAAGAAGAAGTAAACCAGTCTTCTCTGCCACCGTTTTGCCTGAAAGGGAAATTGAGCGTTGAATAAACAAACCATAAATTATGCCGTTCTAATCATAATTAAATGACGAATAAATTACACGCAGTATTTGCGCGTTTGCATAGGTCATGGAGAAGCAGAGGCAAAACGTCGAGAGGTATTAACGTCTGCGTTGGCATCCCGGCGAAGGCCCACCCTGATTCATTGATGATGATGTTGATGATGATGACGATGGCGGAGGTGGTGGCTTACGTTATATTAAAATGTTACTTACTAATGTTCGTCTATTAAAATAATTGCGTACTTAATTACCGGCATCCTGCGCTCATTTGCTTCGAAATATTAATCGGGTTTCTCCGACGAGTTGGTACGGTTGGAAAATTTAAGCATGAAAGGGCCATGATTTGAGCAAGCATTTTCAGTCAAACGTAACGTTATTTAGCAATTTTTCAGAAGAGATCTAAATTTGGTATTCAAGTGAAAACGGAAAGAGGAGAATAGCTATAACAAGATGAGTAATTAAATTGCGGCTGGCAGCTGTAATTAGTCATCTTTATTATGATCTGTGCGCTGAAATTCTCCAGGATGTCTGATTGTCTTTTGATTTTAGCACACGGATTTTATCGCATTTAAACTATCCTTAATCTGATTTTGTAGCACTTTTTCTGGCCTTAGATACTCTGAAGCTGATTTCAGATGTACAATAGTTTTGGAGAATTTCTGTTTTAATCCTAGAGCATTTTTTCTACTTCATTACTTTGATCATATTGCTCGTTTTCATGGTCCTAAGTATTGGGAAATTCATTCGTTTGAGTAAATACAAAAAAATGTGGCTCCTCACAGTTCAAAAAAGTAGTGAACCGTTGTGCTAAAAATCTCGCTAACAAAGCTAAGCTATTCAAATGAAATTTCGTTCTCGAATTTCACTTGGTATGTAATGAACAACAGAAATACGCCATAATTCATATAGTTTCAGCGGTTGATGTTTTATTTTAAATATACTAACGGTACTGCCTACGGAGACTACGACGACGACAACAGCGAATTTTTAACTTACCATTTGTCTGGGATATAACACCTTTGCCCGGCACCTTCACTTGAGCTTCATGTCTGCTATCTGTCACTGTTTGCAAAAATATTTTATAACAAATACCTTTGTTGTAATACTTCCTTCAACGAAAACAAATTTTCTTGCTTTGCCATGGTCATCTGGGAGGATGTTCGCGTCTAGTGCTTTCCCCATAAACCGTTCACGGCCACCAGCTACCGCCCGTCCAGTCTTGGTCGTATCCAAAGAGGCATCCTACAGCTTGCTCACAATCTCCGACGCTGGCGAGAGACCAGCAGACGAGCACTTTTGCAAGCTGTAAGCTCGCTGATTCACGGCAACGTTGGCCACCGAATCACCACCAAAGCTCGCGGCGGACACATTATCAGCACTTTCCCCGGCTCTTTTACCAACCGGACCTTGTTATCCGAAAACGGTAAACCAGCCTACCGGTAGGCAATGAAAATCACAAGCACACTTACACACCGGTGGTTACAAAAAGCACACCCGTGCAAAGAAACGGATCCAATAAACGTCACTCTTGCGAAAGCAAACCTTGCCGTATTTGAACGGAAAAAAAAGGTAGAAGGGTCTGTGCCTAGGGGCACGAGCGGAAGCTTGACGTAGGACCGCTAGTGGCCGGAACAAATGTGAACATTTAGTTCTTTTAAGTGATCAATCATCAAATATCTTAACTCTTTCCGTTTTTTATTTGTTAGCGTATCAAATTTGTAGTATCTATTTCAAAGAGAAAATTGATGAAGAGAAACCAAGGGACTGTCAACTTGAGTATGTATTTTCGTTTCATCTACCCGAATTTAAAAAATGTATTTTGATTTTTTTGTTTTTTTATGATTTTTTATGTTTTGTGCATTTTGGTATTAAAGTGTATTCAATTCACCCCTCACAGGATTTCCTTCCGAATTATATGAATGGGGCGAGGAAAAATATCGTTTGTGCAGAATAGGTAAAAAAGGAGGGACTTCGAGAGATTGAACACGTGAGAGCTAATTTTCTCACAAATTTGATTTTATTGGCTTTCTGGGGATTGAAAATACACCCAAAGCGAATTATTCCCACTTCTCTCAGATTCTAAATGGATTTTTAACACTTCCTACCGGCGTGCTTGCGGGAACTGATGACCTTGACAAATGTCTAAATAATACTCTTAACAAATTTATGGTGGTCCTGAAAAGGATCATTTTGTAGTGATGGTTGAGTAATGCTGAGCTGAGCACAACGAGCTACTGATTCCGATCCTAGCCTAGCGGTGGGACTTCTTCCTCCTTCTATATGGTTGCTCATATGAGCCCTGCAGCTCGCTACTTGCAGGCAACCTTTCGTTGTTGCTGTTGTTGTTGTTGAAAGCACTCCTGCTGCTGCTGCTGCTACTACTGCTGCTACTACTGCTGCTACTTCTGCTGCTGCTGGACTGGACACTACCACTCACGGTGATTGAATGAGCACCGTTCAGTGGGACCGCATCGAATTCGATTTTTAAGTCTGTGTTAGGGAATGCGCTGTTTTCAGACATTCGGTGTTAATTTTGATCACCATTGCAACAGTTGGACATTTGGTATTTTTCAATAGTGACCTATTGAAAATTAACTAAATGTTCATTTAAGCAGATTGGTAGATAAATTTCCAATCGTTTGGCTTGTTTAGAATTAAAATCTATATGCTATTGGTCGAAACCTGACCTCTTTTCGTAATGCTGTGCATTTTGGTTTTTTTTAAATTGCGTGGATTCTATAGATCCTGTGGAGATCTATCTAGCCCTGATGTAGGGTTTTTGATCAAATTTTCGTCTTACTAAGCACAAGCCGCGCTTTACCTCTCTTTTCTGAACGAATTTAAACAAAACATGGAATATTTCTTTCACAGATGACTTCCAAATTCATTCACCTTTCCATACGTACCGTTGGATTTGATAAAGAGTCACAAATTGTTGAGATATTGTTTAAAATCTAATACTGCTTCTGGATTCTAAATTCGTTCTACGAGTTTCAATTCCGTCCTAACGCATTAAAACGCCATTAGATTTTCTTCGTCCTACGGATAAACGTAGAAAGAGGAGATTCGCTAGGAGCGCTTCTTTTGTTTTGAGAACAATGAGCGTAAATATTCATACAATGCGCTCTAATAGGATTCATGTTGTAGCTAATGAACTAACGCATCGGAACAAACATATTATTGATTTGTGCACGGTGAAATCATTGATATTATTGATCTTTTCTGATCAATAGAACGGAAATGGGCGATTACGACGAAGTAGCGCTCTACCCTATTTTGTGGTAAAGTCGCCAGGAAATATCAGCTGGCGATTTGTTTTTTATGATAACTCCTTACTTGAAAACAGGCAAAAACTCACTAACAGGCTGCAGTGTGATAATTCAATAATCAATAAATTATCTCAACATTGGCAAACCATTCATAAATTTTGGTAACATACAAAACATTATTTAAAAATTATTACATTAAATTTCATATGTAAGCACCGATTGAAACAATCTTTTCGACGTCACTACAAGGGTGATTGACTAAACGAAAGAAACGAATCGTGCGGAATGAAAGCCGATGAAAAATTAATTGCACCTCTATAGACAGGTTGAGCCTTGATAGCTAGCTACTTGTGGGAACTGATGACCTTGACCAATGTCCAAATAATACTCTTTAACAAATTTTTGGTGGCCCTGAAAAGGACCGTTTTATAGTGATGGTTGAGTAATGCTGAGCTGGGTGTTCAACACGGATGAGGCTGTCGAGCTGTATGTCGTTTGGAGCGAGGGTGACACGCTTGGCATAGATGACCGACCCGCAGCGACTCATGAAGAGCTACTGATTTCGATCCATAGCTTTCGTTGTTACTGGAGAACAATTTTCAACGCCACACACCGAAAGCACTGCTACTGCTGCTACTAATTTTGACGACCGAACACCACCACACAGTGGTGTGGTCGTTGGAATTGTGTGGTTCTGAGTATGGCGATGAGTGTGCAAAATATTACGCAACTCCATCCTCCCTATTAGCACGCGCCCGAGGATCGGAGGTGAATGCCACTTCGACTTGTTTCGTCTACTAACTACTCTCTGACGACTGTGCTGGGAAAGAAGCATATGCATGTAGGTAATTGGTGGATTTGTTAGTTAATTCAACGCTTTTGAACAATGCTGGACATTTATCAGTTTTTCAATAGCTTTTTGTTGAAAATCAACATTCGGAATCGATGCGTAGCCATATTCCTGATCGATTGGTGATAAAATTATTGAAATTGGACCAGGGGCAGCTGAGTTATTAACGTTCAATATCCTTCTTAATTTGTTACATGTTCCATTTTCGGTTTTCACAAAGTGTACCCCCATATAGAAATCAAAGACGTAGTCCTACGTCAAAAAGGAACACGGTGAGCATTTTTTGATACGGAATTTCCATTGAAAATCAACCGGAATGCACGAATATCACCACACCCAACTGCGAAACACGTTCAGAAGCACTTTTGATACACTTTCGGTATCAATTTTGGACGAAAACACCAAATTTTTTGCAAACATAGCTGTGATCGAACCAACATCAACACCGACCGTGCCGAGCTCTTACACGCACCTTACAGCGCGTAAATAAAGTTCTGTGCCGGGAGAAAAAAAATGAATAACGTAGATAGCGATGTCTCTTCTGATGCTTGCAAACATGATGAATAACGTTTTCTTTCTCGATTCTATGACTTGCCGGAAAGCGAGAAAACCACCAATCACACACGTATAACCTTCCGGGAGGCAGAGTGCCAGCGCTAATTCGGCAAATGCAGCCGAAAGCTATGACAGAGAGCAAACTTAAATCCGAAGGGGTTCGAAACTGCACTCCATTCTGTTCAGTGCTGGTTTCATATAGATTAAATGTAAACTCCACCAGACAAGTTTGCCCGTAGACCCCACACTGACAGCAGCAGAATGGGGGAGAGAAACTGAGATAATATGAAATTCTTTGTCTGTTGAGTGCAAAGCTGATTGGATGGCTGAAACATGAACGGTAAAGATCTCATATCTGCTAGCGAATCATTTTGGGCTTAGCAATATAATCAGTTGGAAATGGATGCACTTGAATATGAATCAGCATTGAATAAAAACTCACCAACACATCATTCCTACTTCCACGTTTTTAACGTTTTTTGAGTTCATCTAAAAAAAATCGAAGCAAATGCCTGATGGTTTTCGGATAGAGCAGTCTTCAATGATACACCTACTTGCCGTCAGATATCTTCCACAGAAACAATCGGAATAAATAATATTTATATTAATAGGTGATAAATCTCGTTATAATACCGGTCTGATATCATAAGAAAAAAAAAACGATTTATCACCAATGACTAACAATGCAATCAAATAACGCAGATCAATTGCAAATGATACAAAAAAATCCCTCCTCAAACAGAGCACCCTATTCAATCCGCAGAGCCATAAACGAAAACAATTTATTAAAATACATTCGATAGCTCCACATCCTTCCCCTGAGGAGTCGATCGACTTCGTTTTTCTTTGCCAGTTGGAAATGGAACACGGCAGACAAAAACAAAAAAAAAATATATAATGGAATCAGAAAACAGCAACGCACCGGATCCGGCGAAACAAGCGAAAGCATATTTTACAATTTTTGATTTATCTTGACAATAAATCTCGGTGTCTTCATTTTTCTTCCGTCGCCGGCGGTGCTTCACGGCAAAAATCGACACCAATCGATTGCCATTGGTCTCGGGAGGGGAAAAAAATCTCAGTAAAACTTCAGCGCCAGTGGACATATTCTAGTCCTCGCTCCCCGGTGGTCGCTGGCAAACCGAGAATAATCTCATTTCTCATACCGTCCATTGTCGCCCATTGATAGTGTCCAAGTGGACGTGTCACTGTCCCCGGGAGTGCACGCGTCGTTCTTATTGACGCGTCGTCATTAATCAAGGCAGAAGGAGCCACCTCCCTGTCACCCTCCAACGACACACAAGTGACCAAGTATCTACATTAATCGGGGCGGTGAGGTGGCTTCGCATTTTTGAGAATCCCCGGGCGATAAGTATCAGTATACTACTGCCCATAAAGCACGCTGAAATGTATACGCTTTGTTCCATAAATATCATTAAAAATACCAAAACTATGTTGCACCATCCATAAGGGCCTGGGACTGATATGCTTTTATAGCCAGTGTACTCGCCACACAATAATTACTGATAAACATTTTAAATCCAAAAACCTCTCAAATAGTGGCACCGGGGGTGTAGTGGGTAACGCTGACTGCCTCTCACTCCAAAGGGTCTGAGTTCAATCCAAGTCGGCACCGTCGGGATTTTCTGCGGCATAAAATCACTGATCACGTTCAAATGAAGTAAGTTGGTCCCCGGTCCATGAGTTGATGCGTCGATAGGTAGGGCACAGGTGTGGGAGATACCTTAGTACGGCAAGCAAGATAGACGGAAATCAAATCAAAGAAAAAAAACCTTTCAATTATCAATTGCACAAGTTGTGTTGATTCCAGGCATAAATAATAAGTTCAGCGTGGCAGTGACAGTTTTTTTTTTTTTAGAATATACAACATTGTTATACTATTTTAACCAAAGGATGCTAAATGAACAGGAAACTAGTATTTAAAAGTTTATTTTTATTCAGTATATACAGTGAGCAGAGTGGAACTGTGATCGAAATCCGCAAACATGTTACTTCCCAACCCACTGACCAGCTGAAACGTTGGTTTGAGCACTTCGAACAACTTCTTCAAATTTCGACGTACAACCAGCCATCAACATTTTGGCATGATCCACCAAGGGTAAGGTGCATAACTCGCGTCAACTCTGAGGCCCCATCACTGCAGGAGATCGAAGCAGCTATCCGAAGTGTGAAATTCAACAAGGCTCCTGAGCTGACCCATGATATCCGAACAAATCTAGATAGAGCTGTTGCATCGACTATTCTGTAACATCTGGGACACCGCAAATTTTCAGGTCGATGCAGGGCGTCTTAGTGAATGTTCCTAAGCATGGGGATCTTACTGTGGGCGACAACTGGCGAGGCATCATGATACTGGGTGTTGTTCTTAAAGTTCTGTGCAAAGTTATCCTGAATCAGACACTGGAGAAGATCGACAATACTATCCGGCGGAGCAAGCTGGATTCCATGCCGGAAGATATGTTTTGTTTTCCTCTATTTAACGTCGGTCTCTGTTCTCTATCTAGTGCCAATCACCAACGAACATCGATTTTGCCAGCCATTAACGGCAATCAAATGTGCAGAAACGCAGCGTCTACACCTCACCAACAACACACATGGGCCGGGACCAACGGCTTTACTGCCCTTCCGAAGGAAGACGTGACCAGAGATTGTTATGCCTCGGCTGGAATTGAGCCCAGACCCATTGGGATGAGAAATCAGTCACGCTTACCACTACACCACCGGAGCCGGCTGCCGGAAGATCTTCTGTGGACCATATTGTCATGCTCCACATCATTCTGGAGCAGGTCAACGAATTCCAAAGGTCCTTATATTTGGCATTCATTGACTACGAAAAAACTTTCGACCAACTCAATCACGAAAATCTGTAGGACGCCCTGAGACCCAAAGGAGTCCCGGATACAATCGACAACCTCATCGAAGCGCAGTACTTCGCAGGCTTAACCTCATCGAAGCGCAGTACCCGCAGGCTTCCACATGTAGAGTCGTACATAACGGAGCCTTGTCTCACCGTATCCGGGTAGCCACAGGTGTGAGGCAAGGATGTACGCTATTAACGCTACTGCTCCTCATCGTAATCGACGAGATCATGGTAGGTGCAATTGAACCGTAGGCTACTTTGGCAGCCTATCACTATGGAGCACCTCAACGACCTATCCGAAGACCAAATCATTGGATGGCAACACGGACAACAACCCTTCCAACTTATTTTATATATACTCTGGGAACATCAGAGAACTTCGTAGATTCTCAAGATACGTCAGTGAAATTAAGAGAAGTCCTCAGTTTTCAAGAAACTTTAAAGAAATACTCAAGATTATTTTGAAAACTTCTTAGGCAACATTCACACTCCAAACAGGATGCCTACAGAGCGGCGCCGGTGGTGTAGTGGTAAGCGTGATTACCTCTCACCCCAGCAGGCCTTGGTTTAATCCCAGTCCGTCGCTGGGATGTTCTACGGCATAACATCTCTGATCACGCCTTCCTTCGGATGGGAAGTAAAGCCGTTGGTCCCCAGTTCACGAGTTTATGGCTCGATAGGTAGCGTCCAGTTGTGGGAGCTGCCTCCCTGGCGTCGGTAGCATTGGTGCTCAACACAGAAAAAAAGATCAACGGAAAATATCCATTGATACCGAATAAATTTTAAGGGTATGGAGTTCCAAATAACATCAAAAGAATTTAAATTGGTCAATAAACTCAAATTTGCCGTTACACATTTTACCGAATGCATCGTGTTCGGAGTGTTAACGAAGTCCTCTTGAAAGTTCTTATGGAAATTTAGAAATCTCTCAGGGAACTTCTACAAAACTCTCAAGATACTTCTTAAAAGTCCTCCAGGAGCTTCAAACAAATTCTCAAGGTACTCAAAAAAGGTTCTCAAGAAACATAAAATACATAAAATACATAAAACTCTAGAAACATTTCTCTTTTGGACCTTCAAAGATTTTTTTGGGGAACATCAAAGAAAAGTTCAAGGAACTTCATACTTCTCCGGTAGCTTAAAATAAGATTTATTGTAACTACATAGAAGCTATCCAAAAACATTAGAGAACTTATCATGCAACTACAGATCTCTTTTCAGGGAATCTCAAAGATTTTCTCTTTAGGACACTTTAAAGAAGTTCTCATGGGATTACAAAAATATTCTCAAGGAATTTTAGAAATGCACTCTTGGAATTTAAGAGAAATTCTCTAGAAACTTCAAATAAAATCTCAAGCTTCATTACAAATTACAGTATGCGTGATAATGTTTGCACCATTAAGCAATGTCAAAATTAAATAATCTCTCAAAAATTTCGTTTGCGGGTTTTTTTATTTATTCAAAGGGGGGATGTCTTAAACTATGTTAATCATCGATCGAGTTTCCACCTGCTGCAATTACGGCTTCCACACGCTTCCGGAATGCACGGTAGGTTCTAATAATGTAGTCTGGATCCATTTCTCTCCAGCTACGGGTCAATGTTTGTCTGAGGATTGCTGTACTCGGGTTGCGTTTAGAACATGACGCGCCATATTGAGTAATCCAGCGGTGGCATGGTGGCCACATATCATTCGCCCAGAACGGAAGATGTTCCTGCAACCACTTCTGAGTGCGGATAAATGTGTGGCACGGAGCCCCATCTTGTTGAAAAACAACATTTGGCTTCGGACCGTACTGTTCTTTGATCCACGGAAGTACATACTTACTTAAAATCCCGATGTAGACCTCCGTGTTGACCTTGTCGCCTTCTGGAATGAACACCGGGTCCATTTTTTGCCATCGGAAGCCACCAATCCAAACACCATAACGCTAGCATAACGTCGGCCACGTCTTTTTCCGGAAGAGAACTAATATACCGGTCGGTTCTAGAATTTGATACGGGATCGACGGTAAACATTCTCTCGTCGGTGAACGCTTAAGGATGTTTAAGATTTTCTTGCATCGTTCGACTCGTAGCTCCCGGATGCGATTGGTAATCATATGAGTTTT
The DNA here is from genome assembly GCF_037179485.1 of Ochlerotatus camptorhynchus. NCBI lineage: Eukaryota > Metazoa > Arthropoda > Insecta > Diptera > Culicidae > Ochlerotatus > Ochlerotatus camptorhynchus. Next base: position 329,225 of record NW_027040860.1, on the reverse strand, counting down.
TTTCCGTGCCCTCGACTTCGCCCCGCAATCTTCCTTATCTTCCTTTCTTCCGTGCCGTAAAGTCACTGATCCGTGTTCCTTTGCCATTTTCCTTATTGAACGCACTGGATTCACCCGAATCTTCCTTTTGATAGCAACGATAACTCTCGGAACCCGAGCTGACCTCGGACGACCTGTGGCCACCTTCGCGGATAGTTGTCCTTTCTTTTCTTGGTCTAAAACCCTTTTGACGGTCCACCGGGACACTCCCACGGCGATTGAAATGTCTTTTTGCGACATTTGCGCGTGGGACAAATCACGAATACGCTGCCACTTCGTCATGGTGCAACTGTCAAACTAAGTAAATAATTTTCTTTTATACACAGCCTACTACGGTATGAGCTATAGGTTACGTGCATGCAAAGAAAACCAAGGCTTTTTAAGGACTTTTTTCTATATTGTAGATACTTTCAGCCATAGATTGGTTTTTTTTTTTAACTAGTTCGTTTATTTGGAAGGCTCCATCGCGTTAGCTTTACGGAGCCGATAGTTCACTGTTCTTTGTTTGTAACAAAATTCTCTTAATTCTATGTCTAGTAGAAGTTGGGCCGAATACTCGCGGCTTACTTGAGGTTAGAGAGGTACATTGTCAAAGTATTGGGTCAGGGGAGGAGCTTGGGGGTAAGGTTTCGTTGTCCCATCAGAGCGTTGTCGCCAGTATAAACGGTAGTGCAGTTCTAGTTTCGTCTGGGGTTCAACCGGCTATGGTGACCAGTGGGCGACGATGAGACTCATCGAGACGGGGGGACAAAACAAACAGAAACTAATAAAGAGAGACAAAAGACAAAGGTATTAAATTCTTATACTAGACATTTACAGAAACACATAAACCGACTGCATATGGCAGATACCGCGAGCTAACAACACGTCTCTGATAGGAACATAGGGTTGTCTTCCTTGGGCCTCGAGGATATTCAAAAGTCGCTCTCTGGCGGCGTCATTATCCGTCCATAGGTTGGTTCATCTCATTCTTAGGAAAGTTCAAAATACCTTAAGTAAATTTAGAGGGAAAAAATGAACTCGAAAACAGTTCTCAATAAACTTAAAAAAAAGTTGAGCATAAGCATGATTTACCCCCCACGATTGCTACTCTGTTATTTCCAGATCAGCTGTAATCACACAGTGAACCAATAGATGATAAAAACTAGTGTTCAAACTAGGCAATACCAGCGCCGGCCGCTCCTGAACGCAGGCCAAGAAAGGAAAGGGTGGGAATGGGTTGACGTGATACTCGCTTTGATATAAGCCGAGGAGTCCTCTGCACTTCCACGAGGAATCGCTGGGATGTAGGGAAAGAGGGTTTGCAGAAGGGTTCGTTTAGGTAAACGATAAGCTGAATTGATGTTCTAACGATCATATAACAAAAAGAAGCTTGTGGTTGAACCCACGGTCTTCTGCTCAGTAAGCAAAAACTTTGCCACTAAGAAAACGAGCTCCTTTTTAATCATCGAATTGCTGTTATTACTATGAAGTCATATTAACAAATACAACGATTAACATATCTTGAATGTGGATGGGCCTGAGATAAGACTCATGATGTTCTTCTCAGTAAGCAAAACCGACCGCTCTAAGGCCACCGAGCCCATCATATCACATCTTACCGTTACTAGAGTTGTTGTAACGGTTCGCCTCCGGTTTACCACTCAAACCCGGCACCGACGGCAAATTTCGCAAAATACAGGATTAGTGAACACGATGTTTAGTGTTCGTATCATGCAAGCTGACCACCATTTTATAAGTGGACAGCTAATTGCCTGGACACGTCCTTTCCCGGTCAGGTATGATATGGCTTATGAAACCAACTACTTTTCCAGGATTAGCACGATCTATTGCTAAATCATCATCATACAAGCTAAAGAAGAATCCTGGGAGACTTTCTACGAGTCTTTGAATCCTAATATACCTTCGGAAACGCTATGGAATAATTTTCGTCGTCTTAATGGTCAAAGGAAAACTATTCAAAGAGGGCTCACAATCGTTGGAAAATACGTTATAAACCCATCTGAAATTTCCGAACACTTCACCGATTTTTGCCAGGCATCATCGGCCTCGAAAGACAGTCAACTTCCAAACACCTCAACGGACGGGCCGGAAGCCGAGATGACCTTGAAAGCAGAAGAAAATTCAGTTTTGAATCGGGACTTCTCTATTCATGAGCTTTTCCGTGCTATTGACATAGCTAGAGGGCACTCAACCAGAAATGATGATGTTGGCTACCCGATGATTCGTCGTCTCCCATTTGCTGCTAAACTAACAATGCTCAAAAGTTACAACGCTGTTTGGTCTGATGGAAGATTTCTTGAGTGTTGGAAAGAAGGAATGGTTGTGCCTATTCCAAAACCCGGTGCAAATCACCAAAAAACAGAAGGATACCGCCCTACAACCCTCCTAAGCTGTATCGGAAAAATCTTCGAGCGTATGATTAACCACAGGCTTGTGAACTTTCTAGAGGAGCACAACATTCTGAACCCAAACCAGCATGCATTTCGGGCTGGTAAAGGCACTTCTTCCTACTTTTGTGATCTTAAAGAAATCATCGAGGACATCAAAACTACCGGTTCTCACGCCGAGTTTGCTATACTCGACATCCAAAAAGCATACGACCAAACCTGGAGGCCAAATATCCTTAAACAAATTGGTGAGCTCAACATTGGAACCGAATGCGAAACTGCATCACTAACTTCCTCGATAATCGTTGCTTTTGCGTTAGCTACGGAGGATCTTCATCAACTGAACGAATCCAGGAAAATGGAGTTCCCCAAGGATCTGTCCTCGCTGTAACACTGTTCCTGCTGGCCATTAATCCAATGTTTGACGCTGTTCCCAACAACGTCCGCGTCCTCGTCTACGCCGACGATATCGTTTTAGTGGCTACGTCAAAGCATCTCCCCAGGGTCCGAAATGCCCTTAAAAATGCAGTTGACTCTATCAATGCTTGGGCTAAAAGTGTCCGCTTCTCATTGTCTACTCCAAAATCTTGCATTATACACATATGTACGAGAAAAAGGCATCGATGGCACAACTCTCGCAAGGATATCCAAATCACCGATGAAACCATTCCGGAAGTCAACCTTGCACGATTCCTTGGCTTCTGGATCAATTTTTTTTTCTTTTCCTTTGGTTTGTTTTTTCCGTCGATCTTGTTTTCCGTGCTGAGCACCAATGCTACCGACGTGCCAGGAAGGCAGCTCCCACACCTGGACCCTACCTATCGACCCATCAACTCATGAACCGGGGACCAACGGCTTTACTTTCCATCCGAAGGAAGGCGTGATCAGAGATGTTATGCCTCAGAACATCCCGGCGGCGCCGACTGGTATTGAACCCAGGCCTGCTGGGGTTCTGGATCAATCGTTAGGGCGATTTTTCGGCCCACGCAGCGAAAACAAAGATGGCTCTACAAAATCGGATACAATACATAAAAGCCATAGCACCAAAAGCCACTAGATCATCGTTGTGGAAGATCGCAGACTCCACATGCATGTCAAAACTACTATATGGGATTGAACTGTTCGGTCTCAAGCAAATTCAGCACTTCTCGACGAAACCAACCATTCCTGACATTGCGAAGCTTTATCGTGTTGCTAATCAACCGTGGCACAACGGAGGAATCAAAGCGGATTGGTCGATTAAGCAAGCATTTAAAAAAGGACAAAACATCAAAAACGCACAGATCATCATCATCTCAATACCAAATACAGTAAACACGTGAAGTTGTATACTGATGGTTCTAAAAATAACGGTAAGGTAGGCTTGGGAGTAATTGAGCCGAATATAATATTGTCCCACCTCAGTGTAGCGTATTCTCCGCTGAGGCAGTTGCCTTAGCCTCTGCTGCTAACATCGCAACACCCAACCCTACCATCATACTCTCTGACTTCGCAAGCTGCATTTCAGCCCTAGATAGAGGAAAATCAAAACACCCATTCATTCAAACGATCGAAAAAGAGGCAGCTTGCAATGATATCACCTTTTGCTGGATCCCTGGACATTCCGGAATTACTGGAAATGAAGATGCTGATCGTGCTGAAGATCGGGGGAAGCTCGCCCGTCGAATTGAAAATGTTATTCCTGCATCCGATATCCTCAACAGGGTTAGAAAACTGGTACAAGAGAAATTTCAAGCCGCTTGGGACTTCCATCGTCCAACATTTCTCAAACGATGCAAGGCATCGACTGAAAAGTGGATGGATAGAAAAGATCGTCGCGAGCAACGCGTATTGACTATACTAAGATTAGGTCATACTAAACTAACTAAAGGGCACTTATTCAACAAAAATGTTTCAAAGTACTGCAACGTATGTAAAACCGAATTAACAATCGAACATATCTTATTGCAGTGTGTAAAATACGATCTTATTCGCGAAGAAATAGGAATCAACAATGACCTAAGCATTACATTAGGAAACGAATGGAACGAAGAATTGAAGGCTATAAAATTTCTGAAAAACTGTAAGCTATATGATAAGATATAATCGAATTTTCTCCAAAGAGGCGAATGAACCCGTTGGTTTAAAACCTCTATAATAAGCAAAAAAAATGAAATTTCTAATTTCGCATCTATTCATGAGAAATTCCACCAACCCCCCCTCCCCCCTTTCACGCAAAATTGTATGCAGTTCAATTACAGAAATTTCTAAAATTCACAGACAGTTTTCGTAGACTTCTGAACAAAATCTGGCATCTCTGATTCTCATCGAAGGGCTAAAAAACATTCCCTTCATTCCAGTGTTCGATCTAAGTCAATCTTTGTCAGCAGGTATCAGGTTTCTTCGTTACCCTTCAGTTAGGTGTAACCGTTTAATGAGGAGTATGCTTGTCATTTTCACACTCCAGTGACTTACCTTATCTCCAATCTTTGCAATCGAACACCCATTCTCTATGCTTTTCCCTCATTATATCATCTTCCAACGCTGGCAATAGCCGTAGAATAGCAACTGACTGCTTTCCTTTTTCTTGGAAAGCCTTCTCACGTCTTGAAATCATCCCTTTATCGAAACAAAAAGAAGCATCTAAAAGAAACAAAATCCTCCAATCAGATCATTATCCGTATCTCGCATCTCGTTAGCACGCCACTCTGTCAATTGCTGCTATTTTCACACTCTTCAGTTTCAGTAGGGTAGGAAGGCACTTTTCACCAGAGCTTGCGTAAAGAACATGTGGATAAAGGATAAAAAGGCATCCATCGCTCGGCAGCTAATTGATTATGTCGTAATCAGAGCGGATTTGCAGCACACACACACACACACACACACACACACACACACACACACACACACACACACACACACACACACACACACACACACACACACACACAAAACAACAGCAACCAGTGCCAGCTGCTAATTTATAACGAGCCAACCCAATTCCGAAACGTACTCGCTCGTTCCATAGCTTACCAAAACGGAAACGGAATTGCGAGACAATGTACGACGACGATGGGGTATTTGGGTGGATTAAGAGAAGAGTACATCAACATGTATGTATGTCTGCCCGAGATTTATGCTGCTATTAGCGAAAATGGGGAGCAAATCACCGAAAATATTAACTCCGCATTACTTTGAGGGATGCAATGAGAGCAAAAGATGTATGATTAAAGAGGTAGTTACTTCCATTGCCATTCGTTTAAAATGAAATATTGAAATCAACTGGAATGTTTCATATTGGTTCTTGGTAAGCCGTTTTGATAAAAAAAATCATTGATTCACTTTCAATTCCTGAATTACATCGCTTGATTGGAGGCAAATTTCAGTTTACAGCCTAGCATCCTTTCCCACAAACGTGTAAATTTCTATCCTCTCTTCCAAGAATTCCAACAGCTCCTGCACCATTATCGACACCGTACTGTGTCGTCGTCAGTATTCCCATCTCCTTTGTTGGATCGAACAATGCCTGTGCGTTTGACTTCTCTGCCGTCATCCGTGAAATTCAATTCAGACATTCATTAGACAATAATGGTTCATCCAGAACATAAAGCCGATCTTTTTACATACCATCTCGCTCAACGTGCGATATTTGGAGAAGGTTTGTACAGTACCGGACAAAAGTATATTACCACGCAATACAGTCAAGATTTCTATAGTACGGATTCGTTCTTGCCGGATTCCTATAGTACGGTCGATCCGGCATTAACGAATATTTACACGTAGCATATTGGATAGAGCTAATTGGGACCAAATACTGATTGTACGGCGATTTGAAGCGATAACTTCCTGATGTCTTTTGAGAAGTTGTTAAACAGAAAGTTGGCCACCTTTTGGGACGATTCGGTTTCCGGTAGGATACAAGTCTGATCCTGTGGAAGATTCGGAATATCCGTAAAAGGGGCCAATTCATGAAACTGATCCTAGAGCTCCGCGGATTTTTCAAAACCACTCAGAATGTATTCAGAGTTGTGACCGGAATATGAACGCTTGGACGGAAAATGGACCTTTGGGACCACAAGATGATTCACCAGGAAGATCTTGAACATCCATAAAAAATTCAGTTCTTGAAACTGAGCTTAGAGGTCACTTTTTTCGAAACCAGTCATTGGCGTCTTATCAGAATTAATTTGGAGTTAGGACCAGAAAATTGACCCTGGGGACCAGTCTTCGGTATTGAACATACAACATTGTGTTCGAGATGAACGTGTTTTCGCTGTGTGGCGCTTTTCATGTTTGCACTTACACATAAACTTTTTACCCTTGTGTTCGAACATGTATCATACATGTGGGTGCGTCCAATGTTTGTACATGATGTTTGAACATTGTGTTTTGAACGTCTAGAACAAAAACAGTGCAGCGAGTGTTTGAAGGTATAGGGAGTGGTTAAACCGAAACTCTGCAGTATTTTTTTATTATTATTAAACTACAATTAATATCCAGAGCCTTAATTTTCATTTTGTAAGGTAAATAAAACATAATTTTATATGCTGGGCGTCCCTCACCTACCACCTCAATCATCAAATATTATTTTGATTTCTCGGTCTAAAATTACATGCATTGCGCGTAATTTAATGCTTTTGATATATTACGTTGGTAAAAAAAAATGTATAGAGAACATATGAATTGTTTATCAACATTCGTTTTCATAGCGATAATAGAGAAAGTTAGAGTGAATTGTGTCAGTCATATGTTTTCATCATGAATGTATTCTACCGAAAGTATTCTAGAAGAAGTTTTCCAATTGAAAACATTGCCATAGTCCATTCTATATGCGCGAGTATTGATGGCCGATGGTAAGGATAACAATAACAAACTAATATTTTTGCAGAAGCGAAAGTGAGGATAACAAACTCTCCACTTCAAAATTACACAAGATTACACAAGTGTGCGTGTTATAAACGTCAGAAAGGTCAATAGAGACGTGTACGACAAACAGCATGGCAAATTTCGCGTCGCTATAACTGTTCGTTCATTCACCACCTATACAAAGTAACACCAGATTAGACTTCACAACCGATACCTAACAGTGTAGGCTTGATGAATATTTGAAATTTTATGTTTTATTAGATTATTATGGGTTCTATTTTTTTACATTATTTTTTTAATACACCCAGCCCTTTTTTTAAGCGATCTTATTTTCCATTTTTCCGGTGTTCAAATAAAACCAAGCTTGATACAACTGATGTCAACAAATCGAAAAAAAAAACCAAAGAAAACTATGTTACCTACATAAATTGTCTGACTTCACCACAGAAACCGAAAATGGAAAAAAAAAATACCCCCGTAAAAAAGGGTTGGGTGTACGTTAGTTTTGTGATTTTAATTTTACAATCAGTGTGTTTTTATTAGGAAAAATGGCGAAATTCAATGTAAAGGAAAAGTTTTTCCGATTTGACGAAGGATCACAGCTATTTAAGTGCTTGGTGGAAGGATGCCGCAGCATGTTAAAAGGGGCAGATAGCAGCTTAAAGCGCCATGTTGTTCAACAACATCCCGCTGTCGCAAAACAAATCGGTTTGGATGGATACAAAAGGCCGATGAATACAGAAGTTGGACAATCCGAAGGTCCATCAGTAAAAAGGATGAAGACAATTTCAGTACAAGTTGATCCTGACAATTTCTTTTGCGGACTGGTGAAAATGTCCGCAGTTCACAGCCTACCGTTCAATTTTTTTGATAGTGAAGCTTTTCATGAAACAACTGGTATTATGTCTAAGGCCCTTGGAATATCCTCCAATTCCAAGGCAATGGTTTCTTCAATTACGGATGTGGCCAATAAAATTAGAGAGCTGATTACAACTGCTATTCAGTCCCGTATGGTCTGTTTCAAATACGACGGTGCATCACGTCATAATCGCAAAATCTTTGAAATTAATGTACAGTATCTCGAAAACGGTCAGTTCATTATCCGTACTCTTTCAATGCTGGAAATGAAAGAGAGACAAACAGGTGAAAACTTGAAAAAACACATTGAAAATGTGCTCAAAAGCTATGACCTAAATCTTTTGAATGTGTACTCGGCCACAACTGATAATGGTCAAAACATGCTGAAATGTTCTAGCAATTTGCGAGTTGAACAAGATAAATCCTTGATGCTACTGTCAGATGACGATGACGTATTGTTCGAGAAAGAGGTGGAATCAGTTGAGAAACCTGAAACGGAAGATGAAAGTGATGAGGCTGAATCAAATATGGAAGTGATGCTACGAGATCTAGAGGAATCATTTGTTAAGTCAAGCGATGGGTGCATTGAGAAAGTAAAATGTCGAGCTCATACCCTAAATCTTGTGGCCAAAGATGTCCTAGACAATGAATCAGAAGCATTCCTTAAAGTGGTTCGTAAATTGGTTAAAGCTGCAAGGAAGATCGAATTCAGAACATTTTTTGATATCGTAAAGATTCCTTTGCCACGAATTGATGGGGATCTACTAAGATCATGACCGACAGTATTTTGAGTCATGAAGGCTTTTACCGAGATGTAGGCAAACAATGCGCTGAACTCATGCTAAGTGATGAAACATGGAGCTTCATGAAAGAATACAGAGAGGCATTCGAACCGCTGTTTTCAGCCACAAAAGCATTTCAACAAGAAAACTTTACGTTTGGAGATGCATTCAAGGCGTTCAAAAAATGTCAATTCGACATGAAGATGAAGGTAAATGGACAAAATCGATTTGCAACTCCAATTGTTGACGCTTTGAATTCAAGAATGAAGGAAATGTTCAATAATAGAGCTTTCAAGGCCGCACTGATCTTTGATCAAAGATGGTGTTTTGTGGATTCTCCATTCTTTTCAAAGGAGGACAAACTATCTGCCATTGTAAGTATCATTGATATCATAGACAAACAGGCATAACTTTTAGATCAATTTCCCATTTAAACCATCATTATTGATCTCAGTAACGACATCTCGTAAGCTCTGTAAGCTTGTATGCGAAATCGCAAAAGATGTTGCATACAAGTTAGATGACTTTAACTCTAGATTTAAGACATTAATCATGTATAATGCAAATGATAACTCGGCTCTGTAAAGTTTATTCGATTGAGCCTGTACAAATAAATTAATATAAAAAAAAAAAAACAAGTTAGATGCGTGAATATGTAGTGATCCGATAGTAGTGCTCCGTAAATTCTTCCTAGAGTATATCTGATTTGAACTTACCAAATAATATAGAGAATTAATTGATTGTTGGTACGATCTTCTCACAGAACGCTTTAAAATTTTAATACAATCGGATTTCTGGTTCCGGAGATATGTTCTAAAATATGCCGGTTTAAGTCCATCTATAAGCATCGTGAGTCGTCTTGTTTCTAGCAAGCTAAACGCGTTACACTTATCGTAATTTCAATTTCAAACTCTCTTTAATTGCGATTAGCAGCCTTGAGTAATTATTGCCAAAATCATTCTTGTTTCGAAAACTTGCGATGAACAAAAAAAAATAATGCAAATTGGTTGGCTGGCTACCCGTAAAATTTCAATCAAGAACGGGCCTACCTCGAACGGACACAAGATGAGGGAAAAATACCGTACAAGCACAAAATTCCTCACAGTGTCTACTTCTGGCCATAACATTATTTTTGTTTATTTTTCAACAACATTTTTGAAATGTTACCACTTAAGTAATATTGTACATTAGAGCTGTAAGTACACATAATATTTTGAAAATATCTCATAAAATTTGGATGATTTCGAAACGCTTGAGTGCGCAATCATTATGAACTACGTAGAAAATGATCCGGCACGGTAATCCGTACAACAAAAGGAATCTGCAGAAAACAAACATCGTGTTCAAACGCCGTGTTTGCACATATGAAAAAACACGTGGTTTCAACAAAGCGTTCATGTGTGTGTATTGGACAGCATGTTTGGATTGAACATTATAACACAAGGAAAAGCGTGTACGTGTTCAACAAAAACGTTATGTTTTTACATTGGGTGCAAATGTGCACGTGTTTTTCGGAAGACTGCTGGGGACCAATGCACAATGGTCCCAAAGCCGTATTTATGAAAACAAAAATATTAGCACCAAAACTATAACTTTTTGGTATGTGTTGTCTTGGGGAAACTCACTATCCCTCTCCAAAAGGGGAGTTTGGTAAAGAGAGATGAAAAAACCGATTTGTACCTTCTTTAAAAGTTGACCTAGCTCGCTATCTACTATCTATATGCAATTTTCACACTGCCGTATTCTAACGGAACTATCAATTCTATACTTTCATCTCCTCCATCTATCGTATAAAAATTACCACTTCAGTCTGTTATTTGAAATTAGCATCTTCAACTATGTAAATCGTTGACTTCACGCAGAAGTAATACTAAAACATATAGTCAAAATACAATAATGATTTGTTCTGGCAATACTTCTGCATGTTTTTCGCTAAAACTGTGCAGGTATAGAATATTCAATACATTGTATGACTTACTCAATCATCATTTATAAGTTAAGTTTTACCTTTTTCACGATCGCGAATCACCAAATTTCTAACATCGAGCGAAATCTGCTTTCCCGACATTTTTCACTTTTCAAATGACGCAAACAAAACACAATGGTGCGATGTGCACGCTTCCCGGAACAAGAACTGTCAACTTTTACGCCGTGATGCCAAATCTTCAGATTTTGTTTTATTTAATCGATGGCTAAAACATAAAATCTTAGGAGTGTAAGTGAGCATATAGGGGAAATGCAGGTAATGTCGGCCTAAGTGTCCCTAATTTGGGCCCATACATAAATTCAGCAATCAACTAAATTTTCAATAGCAACCAAAAATATCCATTAGTAACGTCCCAATGACGCGTTCATCTAGATAAAATTGATAAATAGCAGACTTTTAGCGATGGGCCCAAATTAGGGACATGTAGGCCGACATTACCTACATTTCCCCTATTATTTAAATTTGTAACAAAAATAGCAGAATATTACAATAATTTTCATTGAGCTAATTGAATGCATCATGATAAATACTTGAAATTATCTGAATATACTGCTGAAATTGCGTGCAAAATAGCAAAAATATGATTTAATGTAGTTTTTGGGTTGAGCGTATGATTTATTTTGTTCAGTACTGTACATAACCAGAACAGAGAAAAGTTTATCACCATGCCAATTTTTTTTTTTCAGATGGCGAAAATGACAAAATGGGTGCATATTTTTTCTTGCTGAATTAACTTTAGGAAAAACAAATGTACATAAAAGATCATTGTTTTGTCTGAAATTTTAGCTCATTGCTTCAAATTGAAGTTTCTTAAAAGATAGAATATGCTTCAAGAAATTGAAGTTTTAATTTTTTTTTTGTTCTAAAATTGATCAAACTTCCAACAGATTTTATCAATCAAGCTCAAAATTATATCGAAATAACTTGCAGTCAAGATTTAAGAAAATCCCGGTTCATTAGTTGCTGGGTCGATAGGTAGGGTCCAGGTGTGGGAGCTACCTCCCTGGCGTCGGTAGTATCCCAAGTAACATTTTACGTTCTATGAAATACTACAAGGCTGCTATAAAACAACATTCATTAAACCCTCTACACGTAGAGATACCTAACTTTACACGTGACGGAATCCATCTTTGACATAAAGGATACCCAAGCAACAATTTTTGTTTTATTTAAGTTTTATAGCAGTTGATATAACCAAATTATAAAACCTTCACTGCCGACCACATTGCTTTAACAATCTCCTGAGAACCGCAATACAGCCATATCATGGCCAATTGGCCCAGTTTTAATGCAGTCATTAAAACTTGATATGTGAACTACTTTAGGAGCATAGGATTTATGTCAGTTTTATCACACTCTAGACGTGATTGTTAAAAATGAAAACATAAAACCTCCTCCAGGTCAGAAAGTTTTAACAGCCTTCTAATGACTACCATAAAATTATATTACAACCGCATAAATCGCTCCTGAAGAAGTTGATAAAACATGATACGCAAAACATTTTGACAACTTTGAAGGTTTTAAGTTGGGGTTTTTGGATGATAGTTAATATTGAGAAATATTTTATTGTGGTTTTATTCTTTCAATGTTTGATGTGAAATCATGATCCTTGTCAGTTGGTAATAATGGCTGATATTATTGTACATTGAAAATAAGACGACTTTATTATAATTTAAACCAATCTGTATATGCTTCACAGCATGCCGTGCAATATTTATGGTGATTATTATACCAAATAGGAGCATAAATTTAGTGCGCCATATGAATACTAAAATATAGGGATATTTTTAATTTGTCTGCATTAGCACCATGCATTAAAGAGTCATTCAAAGATTATCTATTTAGTACAAAACTGTTACTACTGTTGAGCAATAACCAGTCACATATTATTTAATTATACATAGATGTATGAAAGTGTTTTATTGCCTATCAATTAAAGCGTAATTATTCATACTGTGTGAAATTTGTTCATACGGCGACATTTTTTTTTGTTATAACTTGCTACTCCTTAAAAATACCTCAATATAACATATTCTCCTAGATTGGAATTCTATAGCATAACATAAACCTAATGGTTGTATCTTAGCATTTCGTAGTCCAAATTGAGAGCGTTAAGCTATATTTAAGCTATATAACTAGCTTGCTGGTTTTATTCGGTACAGCGAATCAAAACAAAACAAAAACCATGACCACCTGTCAAAAAGTCAACATTCCAAGCGATCCTCCTATTTTCGCTTGTAATCAAGATGTAAGAAATGCTTATTGGATCCACTAAAAGCTTTTTCAATACAAGGTTTAAAGCCGTGATGTCAATACTGGCCATCTCCAAACGGATTTAGTGAAACTGTCGGCGTTGCTTTAAGAAGGGTTCGTGGATCTTTCGGAAGTGTATCGGAAAGCCGCTTGTTCAATATTTTTAAGAGCTCCTTCACCGCACTGTGCCTCATGTAGGGATCGTATAACTGTAGTTCCTCCAGGAGTTTCATATTGTCGATCGTCTCATCTTCATCGTGTTCAGAAGCACTGAAGGGGTTTTCATTTCATATATCTGAATAGATTTGTTTTTTATAATGACAAAAAATTTCAGAGTATTTTTTGTTGTAGCAGTATATTTCTTATCTGTGAATCTTAGGCCTCTGATAAAGATGATAGTTGTAATGAAGCATTAATGAAGGTCTAAGACTGCTTCAAGTTCTATATCGGTCATAAAAAGTGTACCATAAAACATAATTGTATGTTTTGTTTTGGTTTTATTCTTCAGTTATAAGTAGTGATGCAGAACCACCTTACAGCTACCGTTAAAACTATGAAGTCTGAGTTTTAATTTAGTAGTCATAAAACAGTTTTATAGACGACTTGACGGCCTGATTTTATGACAAGCACACAAAACCGTAATACAACCACAGGCTGGAAGGGATGCTATGATAAAACAATGATAAAATAAGAATAAATCTTCCAAGCATTTAGATTGTTACTTGGGTAAGACGTTAACAAACATATTATGTAAAATTAAGTGCTCCGAGACTGAAAAGTTCTTTACTCGACGAAGAGAACATTTGATTGAGCTGAATTTCGTGTCTATTATGACTCAATTTTATGTCAAAGTTGACGCTCGTATATGTCAGTCTCAGAGCACCTAAATTTACATGATTTTTTCTAAGTGTGTGGTCGAGACAGGTTTACCTTTAATACATCCACCAAAACCTCATTAAGACTAGAATCTGTCTAGTTGGCCCATTTCGAAGAAGGTTTTGAAGGGCATATTTTTGCGGCAAAAAAAAAGAAATGTTATAATAGCAATATGGCGGTGACATAAAAATTGATGTTCCATAGGCTAATAGTGAAAAAGCTATTTTGCTTTCATGAAATCCCTAACAAATGCAAAACGTTTTAATTTGGCTTTAATGAAGATAATTTGCAGACTGAATTGTATTTATCTTAGGCCATTTTGCTTGATCCTATTCCTTTTTAGTTTTATGACGGCATTAATGGTGCCTGGAAAAATTCAAACGTCAAAATTTGTTTATATTTCGATAGTTTTGTTGCGCGATCATTGCACTGAGCTTCCACTCCTGCGTTGGATCAACAAGTTGCGTGGCATCCTCGATAAGGGCGATTATCATCCATTGGAAGCAGTTGGAACAGGTGGAAACTCAATCGTTCCCTGATCACGCCTTCCTTCGCAAGGGAAGTAAAGCTGTTGGTCCCCGGTTCATGAGTTGATGGGTCGATGGATAGGGTCAAGGTGTGGGAGCTGCCTCCCTGGCGTCGGTAGCATTGGTGCTTAGCACGGAAAACTTGATCGACGATTGTAAAATAGCTCTTCAAATGAGAAAAAAAAATGTCGATGTTCGATACCTAATTTCCAATATGATGTCCGATTTCGGATTGTTACTTTTTATATGCCTGAATTACAACTCAGGCAATTTCACATACTGATTTACCATGCATTTTTTTTCTCATGTTCTATTTTTTTATTTCTCATATCAAATTTCTAATATTTGATCTCCAATCTCTCAGTTCCATTTTCTGACATTCGATGTCCAAAACAGAAGACAGTTACCAATTGTTCCGTAAAGCTCAAACTCCGACCAAGCCAATCCCTCAACATCTTCCATTCCTTCGGGGTGCAGCATTTTACATCCACCAGTCGTCGTTTGGTTGAACTCTGCTTTTGATTGGTCAAATTAGGATGCTGTCACGGTACTGTCCTCAGCCCTTCAGCTCAGTGGATGCAAAGAACATGAACTCCAGAACTCTGTTATTACCATTTTCTTTGCTCCGGGCAGAATCCCTGTGAAAACAAGAAAACCATAACAGGTCAAATGAAATAAAAAATGTTGGAAAAACAGAAATTGAATAAAAAAAAATGGACTTGTCATTTACCGGAACCTGGCTGCTTTACGAATACAGTCTATATGTATATGAGAAATGTGCGGAAAATCGCCGGAATCCACAGGAACTGTTTACAATTCCAACCGCAAGCATTCAGATAGGTGCAGTAGCAGAAACAACAGGATCGAGAATAAACGAGGCAAAAGTTTTGCATAAACGGGAGCCATTTAAATTGCTACGGGGAAAGAAATCTTGATCTGAGATGTTTACCAAAGTTCCCCCCTCCCAAGCTGGAAGCCAACAAGAAAAATTGGTGTGTAAGGTACGTCTATTCTCCATCCGGTTAGCCCGATAAAAGCCAACGAGGTAGGAGCTCTTTGGCCACCGGAGCTAGTTGGAGCACGGGTGGAGCGAGGCAGCAAAAGTTTGTAGTTCTCGAGGGAGACAAGTTAAAATGGTTTATGATTACCGGGAGGGAACATAACTGATGGAAAAAGTTGCCACCAGCATCATCCGCTCTCCATTGGGAGAACGGGGGAGGGGTAGAAAAAAAATCTTATGAATGTCTCTGTCCTTGAAGGAAAAGTGGACCGAGGAAGGGCAGGGAAATAGGTTCTCCCATAATTTGGCAGTCCCAAAGTATAGCTTTCTGCGTGATGGAATCTGTGATGCGTTAAAAACTAAATTGTGTGTCCCGCAAAAGATAACAGGACAATCCGACCGAATGCGTCAGCCTAAAATTGTTCAACTTTCGTTCGCATACATTTTCTTCCGCCATGTATGGTTTTGGAGCGCTGAAGATAGCTAATGGTATTCCGGGTGAGAGAAGTTCGAATTTAACTGTGAAGTTGTAGAGCTGTTCATAATCGTATTTCAATATAACAAGCAGTATTCACTCTGAAAATAATAAAGAATAATAAAGATTCCATAATTAAGCATCACTCGCTTTCCACTTGCCATGCGATGGATAAAAGCATTAACCATCCGAGATAATTTCTCGGCTGTAAATGCTAATGTTACCTAAGGTAACATCCCACGTCAGTGGTACACACATTTCCCTGGCACACGGACACCTGTCAACATACAATTCCGATAATAATGCATCCACAGGAGCCCATGTATCGAAACAGATTTCCCATTCTATTTAGTCAGTAATTTGCACCAACAAAAGGCGATTAATAGATTAGGGACCACCGAACACATATAAGCAGCGCTCGGGATTGACTGTTTCTCCTGCGGGGCATTACTGTGAACTATTAACCCAAGATTGATGACCGCCAAGCAGTCTTCTCTGAGCCCGGGAATGGACGGACGACCAGGGCGCACAAATCAAATCTAATGAACCATCAATAATTGGCTTTGGCAGTGACAGTCTGGGACGTTCGTTGGCTCGCATCGTATGCTCGAAGGGGCCGAAGGGAATTGCGACACCTATGATTGGAAAATCATTAACTACGCTTGATTGGATACGAGATTTGAACCACCATCCATCGTGTCACAGGCAGTGTTGCCGGGTAATGCGTGTGTGTGTGTATTTCTGCGTGAGAGTGAATTAGAGTGGTTTCGAGGGTAGGCTGGTTCAGTGATTCATTGAAAGCTACTTAAAAAACTGATCACAAAGGTTAAGTAAAGCATGGGGTAAATTTTCCTTGTGTGAACCTCTTCCTTTGGGAAAAACTTGCAATTTTATAGAAAAATTGGGGCGATTTACAGGTAATCTGCATCGGGAATCACCTTTTCCATCTCATCTGCATAGGTTTCATGGAAAATATTAGTAAAACACTATTTAAACAAAATAGAAAATTAAACTTTAATGTGAAGTACGCTAGGAAAGGGTTCAAATTTCACAAAAAGTGAAGGCAGCATGTTCATGTGTATTTTTGCGCTTGGTTGATTTATGGTTTTTTTTTTGTAGGGGTAACGAAATATTATTATTTTTTTATTAGCTGTGGGCTCTTCTCACTGTTGAACTTGATCAAGCTTAACAACCTCTGATTGTCATCAACAAATCGCTGTATGAAGGTTTAAAAATGAATGGATGCATTGCTAGGCTGTTCACCTATTCATCTTTTTGGAACAGTTACGAATCTCCTTCCAACAACTTGATCAGCCAATTCTTCAAAAAATGAGCCATCCAACAGGAAGATTCTCCAATGGATGGAGAGAAGAGCCCACCCTTTATCCACGAAATGTAAGCAACAGGGAGTTGACATCTTCACTCTCCCCATCCAAATCGCTTCAATTGGGTGCCATGATATATAGTTGATATATAGTAATATGTAAAATAATAATCAGATATTCCGCAGCAAAACGTTTACAAAAATATGCGAGTTGATTTAAATTCGCCGAAAATAAATGAGGGCTAAATTGATTCTTAACATACAAGCGTAGATGCATAGGTGAATGATAAGAGAAAGGAGAGTTAAAGGTGTAGACATTCAGATTTAGAAGTCGTCGAGATTGAATGCTCATGTTTAAATATTGTTGATCCACTCCTATCATATAAATTTGTATTTCATCTAGTTATTTTTACTGTCAATTGCTTACATTTCGATGAAGATGGTGCTACATTGTTTACCTTTTATTTGAAACCAATCATCACAGAAGCCAACCTTGAATCGTTGGTAACACAATTGTGTATCGGTGCATAAACAGCAATCAGCGAAAAGTGAAGTTCGTCGCGGAAACCTCATTTATAGTGTAGATTTCAAGTTGTGAAATTAGTTCCGAGTGAATTTCGTATCGGCAATCTTGGGTTTACTGCTGTGTTATTGTTATCGAGATCAGATGCACTGCTGAATCCACCTCAACCGTTCGAGCGACGAGTGTATTAGAGCATCTCCACATGCGTGTTCAGTTGCTATTATATTAATCATCAATAGGATAATACACATGAGGTGCGCGAACACGAAGCTAAACAAGGCTTTTCTGAACATTATCCATTCAATGGATGATACTTGGCCAGAAGAGATTTTGTTCCACGAATTCGAGAACACATGTTCAAAAAACATGTGGTTTCCTCGTTTGAACACGCCGACCATCACATTATCTCACAGCGTTACTTGATGATGTCGAGTTTATTCCCATATGCTGTAAACCAGATCGCACTATGGGGGACCTCGTTCCGCTCGATCCAGTCACAAACGCTATTTCCTGTCACCATAGTCGTTCTGGCCCTGCGGTCGTTCAGACAAGTATGTTTTCATTAGCAGCAGGTATTTGTCAGATCAGTTTTCGAGTTCCAGTGTTACGCCTCTAGACCAACTTCCTCCAGTTGATTAACATTTCTGTTGCCAACGGCATTGAACAACCGCTGTAAGCATGAGTCACCTTACTTTTCACCCGGGACGCACTATGGACTGCGTTTTGGAAACTCCTGGTTCCTTTAGTCCAGTCCCGCTGATTCCTGCCAGCGCTCATCTTAGTCATCCCGAAACTGTGACTTAATGTAGATCAGGGGTATTCCAGCTTGCTTCAACAGGCAAGTACAATTGTGATCAAGACCTGATATGAATTCAAGTTACAGCACGTCTTGCATTTCCAATGTTGCTTATTCCAATCCTTCCAGTCAACCGATGACGGCATACTTTACATCACCGCTACAACACGCTGCCACGTTTCTGAATCTGTGAGCCTACCTCAACGTAGTCGTGTTTACTGATTCCTGCCACCGCCCAAGTAACAATTTTGGTTTTATGAGGGTTCTGTAGACCATGATTTAGACTTGTAGAATGCTATAAAACCGCGATAAAACCTGCAATGTTACTTGGGCGTAGTCGTTCTGGCCCTGTGGTTGAGAACGGTGAAGGGGTCTTCCAACCTGCGATTTCAGGCAAGTATGCGTTTATTGAAACCAATTCCTCGCCTGATCAGACTCTACGTTTCAGCGCCTTTCCGATTGCCAACCTATGTTATCTGATGGACTTGTGGTGTATTATCTAACGACTTATTCTTAACTGCTGTTGAGTCCAACTACGATGCAATAGTTCTTTCCGAGACCAGGCTAGATGATCGAATTCACTCAGCACAATGATTTGGTAATATGTTCTCAGTTTTCCATAATGACCGTAATCGGATGAACACTGCCAAATCACGTGGTGATCTTGATTGCGGTTTCCAAACGACTGAACTGTTGTCTCGACCCTACTCCGGTCAGCACTTCTCTTGAGCAGTTATGGGTGAAGATTATGATATCAAACAACATTATAAGCATCGGCATTATGTACCTTCCTCCTGACCGTAAATCTAATATGAGATGCGTTGAGAACCCTACCAGTTCCATTGGTGCCATATTGTCCCGATTACATCACAACGATCTAGATCTGCTATTTGGCGACTACAACCAGTCTGGGCTTGTTTGGAATATTTCCGCGAATGATCATCCAACCATTGACATTCTTCGGTCGTACATGCCTGCTTCCTGCAGTGCATGGATGGTTTCAGCCTGCATGGTTTAACGCAAATCAATTCTGTACCAAACACCAACACTAGGCTGCTTGATGTTGTGCTGGCGAACAAAGCCGCCACACTAGAGTGCAGTGTCGCCAAGGCATCAGAGCCTCTAATACATCTAGACGCCGATCATCAAGCGTTGGAAGCTTTCATCAATCGATCACCGTTGATGAACAAAGCCTGCCCTTTCGCATTGAATTCCTCACTGGCCCAGGTAGATTGACAGTCGCTTGACTTGTGTTCGTCCATTGATGAAGCCGTTAACTACTGTGAGCCAATTCATATTGGATTGTGTGCCTCTGAGGAGACCTGCTTCAATAATTGCATGGTTAAATGCTCTCTCAAATTGATCGTAGGTTCTTCGCAAATACAGTCAGTCCCGTTCCATCCACTCACCACCAAGTGATCATTTTCATTAGCAAATAATGACTTTCGAATGTACAACCGTTTGCTATCAAGAAGTACTCAAGACGTATGCAGAACAATATCCGGCGTAATCCTAAAATATGCTGGACGTTTGTGAAGACAAAATGGAAATAGGATGGGCTACCGGATGAGATTCATTTAAACGATAAAAAGCCAACACAGCCTTGCCTCTACAAGCAAGTACAATCAATATATTAACTATTCACTGCCTGATGCCGATCAAATTTTCAGCAATTCTAACTATGTTAGTCATTGTGATGATGCCTCTGTAACTCCTAATCCTGGAAACCCGGAACGCGCCGTAGAAAGCCCCATGGAAGCCCCCAATCCCTCCGTCTCAGTCCTGCCATCAGCAGCCTTTATTCATCATAGTCGTTCCGGACCTGCTGTCGGATGTGGAGAGGGGGTCTTCCAACCTACTCACTATGGCGAGTATCCAATGAGACTTGATGATGGTCAGTTATTGCCTGATGTATCTGTGATTTCCAGGGAGAGCAGTCGTTCGATTCCTTGCCGCAAGCACGACGTCGTGATCTTCTACCAAAACGCCGGTGGAATGAATTCTGATGTTGAAGAGTACCGCCAGCTGTATCGGATCGTTGCTACGATACTATTGTCCTGTGCGAAACGTGGCTCGATTATCGAACGCTTTCCAGTCAAGTCTTCGGTCCTGACTACGAGGTCTTTCGTTGCGATCGGAATCCTAACAACAGCCGTAAATCTACTGTAGGAGGTATCCTTGTAGCTGTCCGTAGCGGGTTGGAGGCAAAGGCCATCGAGAACGATTCATGGAACTATGTGGAGCAGGTTTGGACAGCCATCAATCTGGGTGATCGCACACTATTTCTATGCACTCTGTACATTCCACCTGATCGAGTCGGCGACAATGAACTCATCGATACTCACTGTCGGTCAGTTTTCACAGTTGTCGAAAGTTCCACTCCAGTTGATGAGATATTCATTTTTGGTGACTTCAATCTGCCAGGCGTATCGTGGAGTCCATCTCATAGCGGATTCCTGTATCCAGATCCTGATAGCTCTACATTTCACGCAGGAGCTATTAGCCTTCTCGACAACTACAGCGCAGCGACGCTTTCTCAAATTAACCATGTAGTTAACGAAAATGGTCGTTGTTTGGACCTCTGCTTCGTGAGTACACAGGACAGGGCTCCATCAATTTCCTCGGCTCCTTGTGCACTAACTAAGCTAGTTCCACATCACCCTCCTCTAATTGTCACTGTTGAGGACAAACTCGTGCGTGATTTCGGCGACTATACTGCTACGGTTTCCTATGACTTCCGTAAAGCTGACCACCGTAGCATCATAGATGTATTGTCTAGCATGGTATGGGAGAACATCCTTGATCCAGATGACGTTGAGGCTGCAGCGCAAACCTATTCACATGTCTTGGCATATGTCATTGACAGACACGTCCCGAAAAGAACTCACCACAAAGTGCCTCACCCTCCCTGGCAGACGAGAGAGCTACGTAGGTTGAAGTCAATCAAGAGAGCAGCATTGAGAAGATTTACGAAGTATCGCACGCTTCCTCTGAAACTACATTATGTGAGGCTGAATCACATGTACCAGCGAGTCAGTCGTGAATGCTTTTCAAGTTTCCAATGAGGCATCCAGCGCAAACTTAAGCTACACCCGAAATCCTTTTGGAACTACGTGAACGAGCAACGCAGGGAATCCGTCTATGGAATTCAACGGAGAAGTTGCTGCCACCATTCAGGATATATGCCACCTTTTTCCGAAAAGTTTGCTAATGAGACACTAACTGACGACCATATTAACCTGGCTGCCAGGAACGTTCCAGTAAACGATCAAACGATGGGTGCAATTGATGTTAATGCAGAAATGATTTCTAAGGCCGCGACTCTGCTCAAGTCATCCTTCAATCCAGGACCTGATGGAGTTCCATCTGTATTTTTGAAGAGACATATTGCTAGCTTGTTAATTCCGCTTCTTCGCCTGTTTTGAATGTCTCTCTCAGGTGGCATATTTCCATCTTGCTGGAAATTTGCGCACATGTTTCCCGTCCACAAAAAGGAACGAAACGAGCTGTGGATAACTATCGAGGAATTACACCGTTAAGTGCCGTTTCGAAGCTATTCGAGCTAGTGATTATGGAACCGTTGCTGTCCCATTGCAAGCAGTATGTGAGTGCTGATCAACATGGGTTTACTGTCGGCCGCTCTTCAACTACCAATCTGCTGTGTCTCACATCGTAGATAACCGAAAGCATGTCGGATCGGGTTCAAACGGACGTTATTTTTCAGACCTATCCGCAGCACTCGACAAGTTGAACCATGCTATTGCGATTGCTAAACTCGGCAGGCTCGGTGTATGCGGTAATCTTCTGAGTTGGTTTCGATCATATCTTACCGGTCGGCAACTAAAAGTTGCCATAGGAGATTGCAGATCAGCTAGCTTCCTCGCCACATCAGGTATACCTCAGGGAAGCCACATGGGACCGTTAATTTTTATACTGTACTTCAACGACGTGCATCTGGTCATCGAAGCTCCTCGGTTATCATATGCAGATGACCTCAAATCTTCCTACGAATCTGCTCCATTGCTGACTGTCACTTTCTTCAACGTCAACTGAATGTATTCGCTAGTTGGTGCAGGTTAAACAGAATGGTAGTGAACCCAGCCAAATGCTCCGCTTTTACGTTCTCACGAAAACAACAACCGATAATATTTAGCTATGACCTGCTTGGCTCGACAATCGAACGCGTGAATCAGGTGAAAGACTTGGGTGTGATCTTGGATTCGCAGCTTTCATTAAAGCAACACATTGCATATGTTGTTGATAAGGCGTCAAGAACTTTAGGGTTCATTTTTAGGATAGCTAAAAACTTCACTGATATCTACTGTCTAAAATCTCTCTATTGTTCGCTTGTTCGATCGACGCTTGAGTATTGTTCAGCGGTTTGGAACCCAAACTACAACAACGGTGCCGAGAGAATTGAATCTGTTCAACGTCGCTTTCTTCGTTTTGCGTTGCGTAGATTGCCTTGGAATGATCCGTTTCGATTACCAAGTTACGAAAGCCGTTGTCAACTTATCGACCTAGAACTTCTCCGGACTAGAAGAGACACAAGCAGAGCCCTAACCGTGGCCGATATCCTACAAGGAAGGACAGATTGTGAGGCTATCCTGAGGCAAATTGACCTGAATGTTCAACCCCGACCGCTTCGTAATAACCTTATGCTAAGACTGCCTCTACATCGCACAAATTATGGAGCGTACGGTGTGATTTGCGGACTGCAGAGAACATTCAACAGAATTGCATCTGTCTTCGACTTTCATCTCTCCGGTGATGCGCTTTGTCGAAAGTTTTCTTCTGTTTTTCGCCGGCAGGAGTTAAGATATTGACTATAAGATATGCGTGTTTTAATGTTTTTTTTGTGTTATGACCATGCTTGAATGTATTCTTTTTTACCATACTTGATAAGGTTAAAATCATTGGGGCTTCATCCAGCCTGTTGATGTAAAACAACAATAAACAATAAACAATAAACTTCTTTAGAAAAATGTAACCTCCTCGCAGAGCATTTCAAGAGTGTTTTCAACAACTCAACGGCATCGTTAAACCCAAAGACTCCCAAAGACGCGTTCAACTTTGATATTTTCACGGTCACATTGGGCCTCGTTGGCTCTGCCATCAAGAAGCTGAAATTATCAAATGCTGTTGGGCCTGACGGCATTCCATCGTACATATTCAAAAGATGATTAACAGAGCTTTCTTTTTTAGGATTAAGTATGTATAACGAAAATGATACCTTGGCTCTGTAAAATTCATTCGATTGAGCCTGTACAAATAAATCAATTAATAAAAAAGAGCTTTGCTCTCTGCTTTCAAAGCTGTTCAACGACAGCCGTAACGCCTAAAACGCAGGATGATGAGGTACTACTCTACTACCAGAATGTCGGTGGCATAAATACATCTGTAGCAAAGTACAAATTGGCTGGTTCGGATGCTTGCAACGACGTTTATGCCTTTACGGAAACATGTTTAATCAGCATCACTCTCTCTAGACCAATATTTGGTTTGGACTTTACTGTCTATCGTACAGACCGTTCTCGAGAAACGAGCCCCAAAAATGCTTGCTGTTCGATCAGTCTTTCAATCTCGGCAGCTCCATCCACCTAGTTGTGGGAGTCCATCGAAAGTGGTTTTCGTCTGTGTGCTGTATCTACCCCCGGACCGCCTTGAAGATTCCGAGTGGATTGATCAACACTTAAACTCTCTCTCTCTTTTGGATCATATCCAAGATGAATGCAATTGACGACATCCTCGTAATTGGTGATTTCATTATATCGTCTATCAAATGGTCTTTGAATGACGAAGGGTTCCTCCATCCTCA
The DNA here is from genome assembly GCF_037179485.1 of Ochlerotatus camptorhynchus. Lineage (NCBI taxonomy): Eukaryota > Metazoa > Arthropoda > Insecta > Diptera > Culicidae > Ochlerotatus > Ochlerotatus camptorhynchus. Next base: position 304,732 of record NW_027040860.1, on the reverse strand, counting down.
ATCCAGTTGTTCGAACATTGCACCTTTGGCAGCAGCTCTTTTGGACAGCTGCAGTCAGTACTGCTGTAGCCCCATGAAGGTGGTAGCGAATAAATCGCGTTAACCGCCGTAGCGAAATTTGCGTGGGTACCCACACCGGAGCGGATGTTTTTTCGCAGCATCGTAGCGATCGTGAGCAATGGATTCGTCGTCGGATGAAGAAGAGGCGCTTTTGCTAGTTTCTTTACAAGCAGAGGAAAATGCGTTGAAGTATTTGGTAATTTCCTTCATTCTAGTGATATTAGTTTACAGTTTTGTTTGATATTACAGATTTCTCACCACTGGTGATCACGGAAGTTCATGGAATTTTAAAGAAAGTTTGTCAATCTTTAAAAAAAAATAAAAAAAACTTAACTTCCCCTGGAATGCATATCATCAGAAAAATGTGCAGATCTTCAGGAAAATTCGTACATCAAAAACTTAGCAAAATTTCAAAGAGGTTCACAGAACTTCAGAAATGTTGATAGATCATCAGAGACATTTGCAAAACATAAGGGAAGCTCACAGAAATTCAGGAAAGTTCGTGGATATACTAAGAAATTTAAGATGAAGATTGAAAAACATATCTTCCGAGGAATTTGTGAAAGTTCAACGAAGTTCATAGAATCTCAAGGAATTTCGTAGACCTTCAGGGAAATGTGAAGAACTTCATACCTGTGGTGTGTTGAGCTGTTGAATATTTCCAGAAGAATGATCATACTGAAGTCTTGGGTGTTTACGATAATTTCTGAGCATGCTGGTATCTTTTTAGATTTTTCGAACAACTTTGAACTCTAGGACAGTCTATTGAGCTCGCTCTTAGTATTTTTCCGATATTTCAGATGAATTATCTCAGAATTTTTTTTTAGTTCGGCTAAATGCTTCTCCGGAACCCACCTTTGAATGCATTTGTCATACTTCTGAAAAATTCAATGGAATTTTTCTCAGAACTGAATTTATTTCTAAAATCTCTTTGGATTTTCTCCTTCCCTTGAAATTCAACTAAAAGTTTCTAAATTCTCCTTATAAATAAATGTAGTTCTAATAAATATATAAAAACAACTGAACGGACCATTTCTTGATACACTGCATGTCTGCAATTTGTTGCTACAAATTTATTCACATTTTTCGGTCAAACATCTATTCGGCCAAACGTCTTTATGACCAAACTTCTGTATGCCAGTCGGCCTACCCCTGGACACTTTGTCGTTATTTCATTATCTGTAATTAGACCTTATCATTTTTGCTGTTACTTTGTCAACTTCACAATTATTTTCTGAAAATTCTATCGAAATAACCCACTTTGGAATCCCTGTTCTGTTCCAGTTCCATATATGTGACATTCCTTAGGTAACCATTTTACGGTTCAACAGATATCAAATAAAGTGGCAATCCAGTCGCACCACCACCCCAACAGTGGTTTCATTCCTTGGCCCTCTCATTCGTGGAGCGATAAATTTCAAAACAGACAGTTGGCCAAGGCAATTTACCAGACCATCAATCCTGTGTTATGGAGGGATTTGCGGTAAATTATCACACCTGTAGTAACCCAGAGACACAGAGCACAACAGACCGACTCAAACCGATTTCGATTTGCTAGGCGATCTCCTGTTAAGAGATTAGTGAGCTGCTTCGAATTGAAAGTGAAATGGAACTTCCAACATGATGGGTTTTTGTCCTTTTGCGACACGTCGAAGATAAATGTTCTTCCACTCGAGCCCACACAAACACACGCTTTTGACAGACAGCAAACTTTCCATCAAGCGATCGTTCAATTTTCTATTGACGAAGGATAAATAAGCTGTCACGTGTCAGGAAAAGAAAGCCACTGAGTCCAAACAATCTAACGTCAACCTCGAACAAAGGTCACTTCCCATTAACTTTGCTTCGCTGCTAGCCCCCCTAACGTGATATTCGCTTTTCACGGTGAAACGCGGTCGACAAATTAGATTATGACATTCGCTTTTCAATATAACAGATGTCCCAGTAGCAAAAAAATAAATTTCGAAACACTTTTTTTGCAAGGAATTTCACCCCCCAACGGAATATCTCCCGGAGCTGGGATGAAATTAAAATTGGCCTGCAAAACCCAATTAAATTGCTACAAGCTGGCCATTTTGCGTCAACACTCTTCAACAACAACACCCATAGTTGGGTTGGATGATGCGGGGTCATAGAAATGAGGAAGAGAGAAAAAAACTGAACCAACTGTGATTTAATTTCTTTCGGAAAGTGACTAGCAAATTTCCGCATTCCGCACGTTGGGCGAGTGCTGAGGTCCGCCAACAATGACCACCGCCAGAACAACGGAAGCTGACGGGCTCGGGGGTGGCAAAGGCACATTGTTTGAAGTTTGGGAAACACGGCCCGGTCCATGTATTTGTAGTAGAAATTTTAATTTGGCCACCAGCGACGACATTTTTCCGACCGAGTCATGCTGCCTCGGCTGGTTCCATGATTTTTTTTTATTTCTAGAATGGACAAACTAAAGCGCATTCAAATATGTGGTGAACATATTCCGGAATACATAATCGCTTGAAAATGTATATGATTGATTCCCAAACTTTGTGTTTTAGTGCCGAATTTTGCATCATACAAAAAAGAATTTTGTTTAAGTGTATGGAAAAAAAATATCTTGGTCAAAGATTAGTTCATTTTCATGATTATCGGGGAAATTTGCAGAGAAAGCAATGAGTAAAGACTTCCCATTAATCATAGCTTTTGATGCAAATTTCAAGAACAAATGAATTCTGACATGCATTCCAAGAGAATAATGATAAGAATTTCAACTCAATTTGAATTTGATGTTACTTCCAATGGAATGTTCAGAAGAATTTTATTTTTTAAGGCTTTTCTATGGTTGCAAAGGAGAACTCATAGGAAAATGCATAAGTACGGCAAGTGTGGCAGTTTTAAACTATAGTGGCGCTCTAATTGACTTAATATTATTATTTATTTTTTTTTTCATTTTTAACTCAACTTCATTCGATACTAAAAAAGAATATAGATTTTGCCATATATCTACTTAACTAAATCCATGAAAGTTTAATTCAAATTTAAGTATCCAAGTAACAATTTTGGTTTTATGAGGGTTCTGTAGGCCATGATTTGGACTTGCAGCATGCTTTAAAACCATAATAAAACTTGAAATGTTACGTGGGTAATGCACTAAGGATAGGAACCGGAACACTAGTGTCAGGACTGGTTCGCTTACCCTTGTTAGACAAATAACTGCATGGCATTTCTGACTCAGACCTTCTGAGATTAATTCCTTTGAAATTTTGAGATAAACTCTAGGAGAATTTCGATTGAATTTCATGAAAATTTCCATACAAATATTTGAACCTAATTTTTACAAGAGCTCTGAGTTGAATCTGAAATTAATTCCTGATGGTATCCTAAGAAAGTCTAACAAGAATTCCTGAATCTAGCAACGCTTCGATCTCGTCATCAAAAATTTGCACCGTAATGTGTGGGCAATGGTTTGTCTGGATTCTAATTTCTAGTAAACTTTCTAGGGGATCGATAAAAGAATTCGAAGCTGGCGTGAGAACGGTCTGATTGTTTGGAATGCTAGCGTTCCTTTTACCGCATCCCGAACTTAGTTTCCCGAACCAGTCTGGTTCTGTGGTACCCGTCTAGGGTGCTTGTCGCAAGTTGACGAAATTTTGCCCGGGTTACCACATACGTAGCAGAACGTAGTTTTCTGTTCTCTGCACTCTCTCCAAAAATGACCATTCTGTCTACAATTCCAAAAAAGTGGTACCCTTGCCGCCTCCTGACGGTCCTCTCCTCTGGTGTTGTGGTCTGCTCTGTCTTGTGTCGATCCTTGGTTTTGGTTCCTCATCAGCTTTCTGCCAATCGTGTTGACCTCTTCGTCGTTTGATTCCTCCTCTTCATTCCCTCCCAAGTTGTGTACCGAAAATTTCGGTCCCACTGGATGCAATGATGGGTCGTTGGCATCGATCCGATAGTTAACCTGAATCAGTTCTTCAAGGTTTCCAATGGTGAAACATGCAAGTTTAGAGCGGTAATGCTGCTGCATATTTTCCAACACAATTTCAAATTTCCTTCAGTTCGAGATTGGCTTTGTTAGCAGCTTGTTTAGTCGCTCTATTTCCGTGACAAAGGCAATGAACGTTTCTCCTTTTTGTTGTTTCCGGTCATAAATCCGTTGGCGGTTTCCCTGATCTTGATTTGGGTTACCGAATCAGAACCGGATGCTTGCTTCAAACGTTTCCCATGTCCATGCGGGGTGATAATAGGTGAAGAACCAATTAGAAACTTCACCCCTCAACAATAAATGAAACCCCCCGTCTCGATGAGTCTCATCGTCGCCCACTGGTCACCCACCATAGCCGGTCGAACTTCGGACGAAGCTAGAACAGCACTACCGTTCATACTGGCGACAACGCTCTGATGAGACAACGAAACCCTACCCCAAGCTCCTCCCCTGATCCTATCCTTCGAAAATGTACCCTTCTAACCTCGAGTAAGCCGCGAGTAATCGGCCCAACTCCTACTAGACATAGAATTAAGTGAATTTTGTTACACACAGTGAACAATGAATTATCGGCTCCGTAAAGCTAACGCGATTGAGCCTTCCAAATAAACGAACTAGATAAAAAAAAAAAAACAATAAATGAATGTTACTAGGCAAATGGTTGTTGGGTATTCCATTCATACTTGCCAATACCTTTTCCTTGAAAATGAAATCTTCTAACGAAATGGATCGTGCATCCCCAGCAAAATAGAGAGTCCATTTCTCCATTTTATGTTATTGGCGTGGCGACGATGCTACCTTCAATCGATGCGCGTTCGACCGTTGGTGTTTGAACGGCCAACGATTTCCACGTGGGTGGACGAACCACAAAGCCCCGCTCAGCGATGTATGTAGATACGGATCGCTTTCCGCCCCGGGGATGCAGATGATGAAACGTAAACGTAGCCGTCGGCTGGTGAAAAGAACATTTAGCACAATGCACAGATTTTCTTTAACGAGCACATTACCTGGTCTAGCTTATTTTTTGCACACACAATGTCTAGCCTAAGACGCACACTACGTTTATATTTATAGCTATAACTAAACAAACGACGAGGAGAAATGAGAATTGAAGTTTAAAAGTACAACCACGTTGCTTTAACTCACTTTACAAAACGAAACTATCACGCGAAAAAAATGAAACACTTCTACTGCAATCTGCGGTTCGGACGAAAGTGAAGCGAAACCGTGACCTCAGATTAGGGAAGGTGACCTCGGCCGAACTTAACGGAAGTTCGATTTTCCCGCGAACTTCTTCGAACGAGATCGGTAATGCGAGAGATTATTCCGATCGCTGGTCCTTCGTTCAAAGTCGGGTGTAGCCACACTCTCTCTTTTTCCAACTTTCCCGAAGATTTCACTGGACTCGGCCTTGGGAGAAATTGTACAACGAGTGGCTTTACTCACGAGGCACTCTATTTTTATAGTAAATCGACCAGTGTCGTTTTGCTACTGGCATAGTTTTTGGTGTATGGAATAGATCTATTTCATTCTTATTTTAATTTTGGCTAATTTACTATTTACAACATGTACATACACTTGGTGTACCTGCTACACAATGTCTGATGCCATTTTGAAATCCACTTTCTGCATCCGGCTTAAAAAAAATTAGAAATACTGGAAAATGCCCTTCAATATGGGTATTTTCAGAATCGGGATGACGTCTTAAGACCGAAAATCGATATCTGACGGCATTTTGAAATTTAAGATGGTGGCTTCCGGTTTCAGAAAAACGGGGAAATACTGTCAAATACTATTCAAAATAGGTATTTTCGGAATCAAAATGACGTCTATGACGCCAGAAAATATTTGTCCGGCGACATTTTCAAATCCAAGCTTGCGGTTTCAGAAAAAGCGGCAAATATCCTTCCATATTGAAATTTCCGGAATTTGGATGACATCTAGAGACCGATAATCGGAGTCTTACACTAGCTTGAAATTAAAGATGACAGCTTCCAGTTTCATAAAAAGTGGGAAATACTGTCAAATATCCCACAGTATGGGTATTTTCAAACTAAGGGTGGCGTATAGACCGTAAATCGATGCCCGATACCAATTTGATTTTAGAAAAAAGTGCGGAATATGGTCATATACATTTCAATATGGGATTTTTCCGAATCGGGATGACCTCCAGAGACCGTAAATGGATGTCTTAAATTCCAAGATGGCGACTTCCAGTTACAGAAATAGTGAAAAATGCATTTTGAAATCGAAGATGGTGGCTTTGGTCTCAGAAAGTGGGAAATACTGCCGAATACTCTTCAATTTGGGTATTTCCGGAATCAAGATGACATCTAGAGCCCGGAAATATAAATCCGACGCCATTTTTAAATCCAAGAATAATCCAAAAAATACCCTTTATATGGAAATTTACGGATTTGGGAGGACATCTGAAGCCTCCCTTAGCTAAGTCGGTAAAGGTGCAGCTACAAAGCAAGACCATGCTGGAGGTGGCTGGGTTCGATTCACGGTCTGGTCTAGGAATTTTTCAGGTCGGAAAATTTCTCGACTTTCCTGGTCATAGGGTATAATTGTACTTGTCACACAATTATACTAATGCAAAAATGGTACATGCATCGAAAGCTCTCAATTAATAACTGTGGAAGTGCATCTAGAACACTAAGTTGAGAGCACGCAATAAGCTAATATGCGATATGCAAAAAGCTTGAAATGCGAAGAAGAAGAAAAAAAAAAAGAAGAAGAAGGACATCTATAGACCAATAATCAGAGTCCTGAGATTCAAGATGGTAACTTCCGGTTTAAGGAAAAGTAGGAAAGACTGTCAAATACCCCACCATATTAGGTATTTTCAGAATCAGGATGACGTTTTAAGAACCGAATACTCGCCAATCTACTGAAGGACCGCGGATTCGGCATCGAAGCGCTGAAGGAGGTGTGTTGGACAGGATCCATGGTGCGAATTTTTAGAGGTAATCATACCATCTACCAGAGTTGCGGCAACACACGCGAGCTGGGCACATCTTTCATCGTGATGGGCGAAATGCAGAAGCGCGTGATCGGTTGGTGGCCGATCGACGAAAGAATGTGCAGGTTAATGATCAAGGGCCGATTCTTCAACATTTTATGCACAGCTCGACCGCGAGTACGATCGCTGCCCAAGCCTCGACGTCAAGATCATCATATGAGACCTAAACGCTCAGGTAGGCCAGGAGGAGGAATTCAGACCGACGATTGGAGAGTTCAGCGCCCACCAGCTGACGAACGGGAACGGCCTACGACTCATCGATTTCGCCGCCTCCAAGAACATGGCCATACGTAGCACCTTCTTCCAATACCACCTCACCTATCGTTACACCTGGAGATCACCACAGTAGACGGAATCGCAAATCGACCACGTTCTGATTGATGGACGGCACTTTTCCGACATTATCGACGTCAGGACCTATCGTGCCGCTAACATCGATTCTGACCACTACCTGGTGAAGGTCAAACTGCGCCCAAAACTTTCCGTCATCAACAATGTACGGTACCGACGCCCGCCACGGTACAACCTAGAGCGACTGAAGCAACCGGATGTCACCTTAGCATACGCGCAGAATCTCGAGGCAGCGTTGCCAGAGGAGGGCGAGCTCGATGTGCCCCCTCTAGAGGACTGCTGGAGTACAGTAAAAGCAGCCATTACCGACGCAGCCAAGAGCACCATCGGTGCGTGGAAAGAAGTCGACGGAATGAATTGTTCGACGAGGAGTGCAGAGCGATTTTGGAGGAGAAGAACGCAGCGCAGGCGGTAATGCGGCAGCATTGAACCCGACAGAACGTGGAATGGTATAAACAGAAGCGGAAACAGCAGACCCGTCTCTTTCGGGATAAAAAAACGCCGCCTGGAAGAAGCGGAGTGCGAGGAAATGAAACTGCTGTGCCGTTCCCAAAGAAACACGGAAGTTCTACCATAAGCTCAACGCATCCCGCAACGGCTTCGTGCCGCGAGCCGAAATGTGCAAGGATAAGGACGGGAGCCTCTTGACGGACGGACGTGAGGTTATTGAAAGGTGGAAGCAGCACTTCGATGCGCACCTGAATGGAGAGGAGAACGTAGGCACGGGAGACCAGCACATTGTAGGAAACGACTACGTCAGTGCAGCAGAGGAACTGATCCAACTCCCACGCTGAGGGAAGTTAAGGATGCCATTCAGCAGCTCAAAAACAACAAAGTAGCTGGTAAGGATGGTATCTCGAACTCATCAAGATGGGCCCAGGACAGGATCTGGGAAACAGAATAGCTACCGGATGAGTGGAAGGAGGGGGTAATCTGCCCCATTCACAAGAAAGGCGACCATTTGGAATGTGAGAACTTCAGAGCGATCACCATTTTGAATGCCGCCTACAAAGTGCTATCCCAGATCATCCTCCGTCGTCATTATTTTTAGATGAGACGCAGGGTAATCTAGTCGTATTGGAGTAATGAGCGAAATTTCTAAACATGATAATTTAAAAAAAATCGTAACTCATAAACGAAGAAAATTACATCGCTGATTTTTTTTATATGTTGTGTAGAAAAGCCTAAATATTGAAGAAAACAAAATACAAACGTGTTACGCCCATTGTTTACAAACCATGAAAACCATAAAAAAAAACAAATACAATCAAATTCTTCTATACAAAACTCCAATTTAAAAAAAAAATATTTTCCTGAAAAGTATTTTTAATAATCTTTCATTTGATATTTTGATCATTCAAATCGGTTCAATGGTTCAAAAGTTATGATTTTTAAAAAAATGCCATTTTTGGAAGAAAATAGAAAAAATTTGATTTTTTGACCACCCGAACAGGAAAATGGTCACTCTAATGAGAAAATAAAAAAATACTGGTCTAATATTTTTCGATAAACTGCCAATTGTTACGAAATTCTGAGAACCACTATATCGTTTTGCTATGGAATGGCTGTATATAACAATTCACCATATCGCTTTGCTTTAAAAAATAATATATGTACTCGTTGAAAACTTTCTCAACTACAACTTTGTTCTAGACCACTTTTCGATAAAATTTAAGGAATAAAAGTTATTAATGAGTGAAGCCACTGATGACTTATGATTATACTCAATCAATCAGTGGAGGCGAACCAGCCCAAGGCTGAAAGCCTCATTAATAAAGTTAAATAATAATAATATACTCAATCAACTGCTCAGCAGCAAAGTCATTTTTCTGGCACGTGGAATAACGCACAAATGTCATGACTACTATGTCTCCCTGCAGAATACATTGTTTCCCACAAAACCGCTGCTTGTTCATGTTATAAGATTGTCAAACTCTTGAACAATTATTAAATGATTATTGAAATTGATGTTTGGGTTCAAATCTATTTTCTGCAAAGTTGTAGCTGAGAAAATTTTCCATAAGAATAGCTATAGAAATTTTAAACAGTGCAGTATGGAAAAGGCTAGAAGACAATGAACAAAAAGTTTGGATTTTCCTTATAAACTTCAAATGGTTTGTGCCAAGTCAGTTTATTACAAAACGAGTTCAAATTTGGCAGGCAAACAAGGACTCGATTTGGAACCGTTTGAGCACTGAGGAGCGAAAATTTCAAATCGATGGTTAGTTACTTACACAGCAACAAATAATTTTTATATTACATCCAAGAAGATGCACTTCAATCATGTCGAAAATCTCATGTAATTTTGATGGCCACAAAAATAAGTTAGTTCATGCACTGTATTAATGATAATTTTGTATTTTTTTGCAAGTAAATAACACCATATTTTTGACATGATTGGAGTGCATCCACTTTGATGTGATATCAAAATTAATTTTTTGCTGTGTAGGTTAGTTTACAAAGAGCTCAGAGGTCAGTCTTACCAAATGCCTTCAAATTTTGGGAGTATAATCATTACCCGATTTGGAACCGTTTGAGCACTGTGGAGCAAAAATTTCAAACTTTGCATCAGTCTACTGGCCACTGTCCGAATAGATATCACTTGAAGAAATTTGAACTATGGTCTGAAAAAAAAATTTAACTATATAATAATTACTCTGCCAGATAGTAATTATTATATAGTTAAATTTTTTTTCTTTCACCATTCCGTCTAAACAAATCCACAATCTTCAGCTACGTCAATTTACTGTCTACATTCACCCCTATTCTGCGAGTCGTGTGACTCTCTAACACTAGTGAGGTGACAACAGTCAAGTCGTGTGAGGTGATTCTCCGTGCAAATCAAATGGAGAGTCACCTCACACGACGTGACTTTTGTCACCTTACTAGCTATAGAGAGTCATACGACTCGCAGAATAGGCCTGATTCCAAAACTGCTGAAAATATTCACCCATCCGAATCATTTGGTTTCTGTGAAAGTAAACCTGTGCGGATCACATTCCCACGAAAGCTATGGTATGGTATGATGGATAAAACATGTTCATAATCCTTGTTCTCATTTTTAGAAGCAGTTTGTGCAACTTTCTAAAAGTTCCCACACAAACATGCTGCCTTCAACTCACCATCTGTTTGGTTTTCGTCCCAAAAGCATCAACTCAATCATGAAAAGTTTCGAAAAATACAACAATCTACAGATAAATCCATCTCCACATGTGAGCACGCATGTGCCGAGTTTACGATGGGGGTTTATTACAATTTAAATATGGATGTAAGCTTCGAGGATGACAGAGAATAAATATTTATTCAAATTAATCCACCCTCCCAGTGCGAAGCTGCTGTCATCGTCATCCAGAGAGCAAGTGGTTGGTCGCAGTCGTTGATCTGCATAAATCCTTGATGGTATCCACAGGACCCATTAGGGGGGTTCAAATAATGCAATAGTGCACTTTTGCTCCGCACCAATCGATTCCAAATCTGGTCCTGAATAGTTGCCATTTGAAGTTTTTATCGGAATTACCATAAAAATTGAGTTAATTGCTCTAACTATTTGTTGGATGGCATTCAGGCACTGCTTTGAAATCGATTGTAGGGAGTGGAATGAACAATATGAACCACCCTAGCACTTGTCCATTCAATGGAAAACGACAGCCCATTCGGCCCCGCACCATCTTGATGGCAAGGTGCTGATGGAATGCAAAGCAGCCGGGTGGTGGTGATGTGATGTGATGTGATGTTCTTCATTTAAATCATATCATTTCGTTGCGAGATGAACTTATAGCCCTCGACTTCAGACCTAAGCCAGCACGCACCGAGAGTAGGTATGGATCAAGATTCTACTTCGCACATGGGCAAATATGTTTGTTTAGGATCATACGCCCAGTGTCAAGTCTTGCTGACATCGATATGCATGTATGTAGTTACACTCACTCGCAGTTCACTGGAAAGGATAATGCAAATTTCAAGCCCACATCCCGAATATCTCCAGTGCCGGGGTCAAAGGGTCTCATCCCCAAGCTTAGTACTGACAGTGAGCTAGTGTGATGTTTGTTTAGTAAATGTTAAACTCAGGATGTTTGCAGTGTTTGCTGTGTGTACACAAGATCGGGTGGATGCATAGCAAAGTCCAACTATTGCTGGGAAGTCATTGTATAACAAGCATCTATTCAAGTATCGCATGGAGTCAGCTTGCCGTCGAGTTCTTGGAAGTGTATTTTTCTCTTCACGATGAGATGCATAGTTTCATATCCATGCCCCTCTGAATATCAATTCAAAGTCTAAATCAAGTAACCATCCTAATTAGCATCTTGTCCCCCACCCTACCTTATGAAAATAGGAAAATCTAACAACTTTTGTGACATGCAGCAAATATCGCTCCAACAGCAGATGCGACTGGTAATTGCGAGGCACAACAAATACTGATACATACACCCGGGCCAGATCGTAGACAATGCAGATGCAGCATGTTGTCCTAATGGGTAGAAGAGCGCTGTTGCTGCTGCAACTACATTGAGCCACTGTCAGAACAAGATAGCAGGATGTTACTTTTCGATTACTTCTTGTTGTCGTTAACGATGTTTATAGTAGGAAATGTGTTCGTTCATTCAAAGCGTTGCATGCAAGAACAGCAAGATGAATTTCACACATTCACACAAACTAGCCATGCTTTTGATCCACCCCGAAGGCAACACGGCAACATCGCAGCGGGGGTACCATATGGCACCTAATCGGAAAAGTGACTGTGCTGAAAACAATGATAAATTACCACGCGCTGCTGTACTTCAGTAGTGGGATGAGTGCATTAACACAGTTTCCAGTTTTCCATTATTTCCCCCACAGGGAGGGGAGCAGTGAGACCAGGTAGAGGTTAGACAGTACAGAATGCTCGATTATTTTTGACGTAGGACTACGTCTGTGATTTCTATATGGGGGTGCACTTTGTGAAAACCGAAAATGGACATGTAACAAAATTATGAAAGATTTTGAACGTTAATAACTCAGCTGCATCTGGACCAATTTCAATAATTTTATCACCAATCGATCAGAAATATTTGTACGCATCTGCTAAATTTATACTTTGTCATTTTTTAAAATTTAATAATTAAAAATTGCACGAATTTGCAACGGTTGCTATGATTGTGAAAATTATCACCGATTGCCTGCGAAAAACGATTTCCCTAACACAAATTTCAAAGTTGAATTCCAACCGGTGTTTATTCGGCGTTTATTCAATCACCGCGTGGTGAGTGGTGGTGTTCTCAAATACACAACGAAAAACTCTCCACAAGCAGCTAGCTATCAAGGCTGGCCTCAACCGCTGATCGAATTCAGTTCCAATCACCGTGTGTGGTGGTGTACGGTCGTTGGCATCAGCAGCAGCAGTGCTTTCGGCACGTGGCGTTGAACATTGTTCTCCAGTACACAACGAAAGACTGTCTGCAAGCAGCGAGCTGCAGCCCACATGAGCAACCATAGCATGAGGAAGAAGCCGCATCGATATTGATCAGAATCAGTAGCTCTTCGTGAGTCGCTGTGGGCCATCTATGTCAAGCGTGTCATACTAAAGAGTACAAACAGAGATAACCCCGCTCAAATTCATATTCTTACACAAAACACAAGCTCCTGCTGTAGTTAACAAATAAGATTTATTATATAAGAACACGTAGTGCTACGTTCCCATTGCGTACAACCACATAGGGCTGTTCCTTGTAGTTTTTCAAATGGTAGACAAGCATGGGAAAAATCGTTTCATTTTGCATTAACTACTCACTCACACGCAAACAACATCAGAAACGAACAGCATTCTCATTGCTCCTATTTTCATCGATGAACGCAGAATAGAGCAAAACAGACAGCTGAGCGTAACATGAATGATTCTGAGTGAAGTAGTGTGGATGATTCCTCTCTTATTGTTTTTTCCATGCTGAGCCTTTTACGATTGCATTCTGCTGAGTGAGCTGAATGAGAATGTTGTAGAATGAATCACTTTTTATTTTCTAGCTTTATACATACATTGACACATTTAAATCGCTATTAATATCGAGAAAACTGTTTTATTGTAACACATAAACATAAGTGTTACGCAAAATAACATAAAACTGCAGGGGCCAATTCAACTGACTTAAATCAGTGAGCCAAAAACTATCTGACTCGGCTATTTAAATCGTTTACATTCGGATTTTACGCATTCAATCTGGTTCTCCCTCGTTAGAGAAAATTGATCGGCGGCCTTTCAGTTTACACGGCGAATGAGAACAACCCAAATTTGAGTTTAGTTCACCCATAATCGCCAAAAGTGCAGGAACATCTTCCGGAAAATGAGGAAATTGACGAAAATTGTATTCAGTCTCGGAGTAGTACCAAAAGACTGAGTGAATCCAATCTTTACTTTTCTCAAATTTGGAAATTTTTCCCTGGAAAATCCTGGAAAAACCTGGGAAAACATGAGGGAAATTTACTCATCGCTGAATTCCTGCACATTTGGCGATTATGAGTGAACTAAACTCAAATTTTGGTTGTTCTCATTCGCCGTGTATCCTTCTTTCCTTCTACTGTCGTCAGTTCTGAGTCGAGCTGCAGAGTCACTTGGTTGGAAGAATTTACACTCGTTTGGCAATCGGTTTGTAGGTGAGGATGGCTATTTTGATTCTGTGATGCTTGCGCGAGTGAATGAATTTTTCCATGCTTGATGGTACATCCATTTGTAAACAAATTTACAAACGCACTCCCACGCAAACTTAAAACATCATCGTGTGGGAAAACATTACCCTTTCTGATGGTGGTTTTAGTTTGCGTGGAAGTGTTTAAGTGTTTCGACTAATTGACGTTTGAATCTTTGTATACAAAAGTAGATACGTCCCTTTGAAAAAGTAATCGAGTATTGTTAATTTTCCCTCGGGGCAGTGATATGAAATCAGCATCAGTAATTAAATAAGTGACAGGTAAACTCGATTCAATTAAAATTAATACCAAATGTGCACGAAAGAAAAATATCTCTTGCATCCAAATGTTACATCCTTTACATATGTTTTATACAAAATTTGTTATGGCAATTTTTTAGAATAAGATTTTTTGTATAAAATCTTCACGAGATGATTTTTAAGACGCAATGCATTTGATGAATCAAACTTTGTTCGAAAATTAAGCTAACAATAAAATTACAAAAGCCTTCCTCCAACCACATTACATAATCTGTTCATGTCGTGAAACGTGGCAAATTAAGCATACATTTTATGCAAATCTGTGGAAGAATTTTACACGATCAAAGTGCGTTGTGTCTAGCGATAGAATGTTTGCAAGTCAGTGGTTCTCAACTTATTGTACCAATAATGCAGAGTTGACCGATATATGGCTGTCTGATCTCCATACCAATGAATAGATAATAGACCTCATAATGTGATCACGGACGGGCAGGACTTTTTCCTACGCTGTGTTATTTTATAATCAAAGAAATAAAAGACGAACGATTGTCTGGCCGTCCTGCCATGGCGGAGGCAAACTAACTCATAATGTTCATCATTCATTACAATACAATACAGTATTTTGTATACAGAACAAGACACAAGGCAACACATTTGCGTATACCTTTAACGATACCTGTGCGTGCATACAAACGTTACTACAAATCATGTACTAAACGTTTTGCACAAACCGAACGATTAAATTCCATGGTATGAAATCGATGTGAATCTAAAAAAAAAATTCACATCAATTTCATACCATGGAATTTAATCGTTCGGTAAAGGTGCAGCTTTAAACCAAGACTATACTGGTGGCGGCTGGGTTCGACTCCCGGTCCGGTCTAGGTACTCTTCGGATTGCAGTTTTCATATTAGTTCCCGTTGAACCATCCCACGACTTTCTCATAGTTCTTGTCAAAATTTCCCTAGAATAATCTTAAGATAATCTTAAGGCCCATCCCTAAGGCCTGGCGTAGCTATTAGCATCCATGCCTCTCAAGGTATCTTTCCCGAGCAAGCATGGGAAAAATCATTTTGCATTTTCTACTCACTCACACGCATACAACATCAGAAACGAGCATTAGCTTGCACACGGCCAATGAGATCGACCAAAATTTGAGATTAGTTTACTCATGTTTTTCCAGGTTTTTCCAGGAAAAAATTCCCGAATATGAGAAAAGTTAAGATTGGATTACCTAAGTCTCTGGTATGGTTTTTGGTCTAATTTCCGTCCTACTAAGGGGCTGTTCATTAACTACGTAGCCAGTTTTTTGGGATTATTGACCCCCCTCCCCGTGCGTAGACAATTGTTCATACATTTTTTTAATTTGTATGGGCCATGGATAATTGCCAAAAAAACTGTCTACGTAGTTTATGAACAGCCCCTAAGAACAACTGTAACCGTGCGGGAAAACTTCCTGAGATAATTGTAAACACGGTGGCTTAAGCGCCACTCTCACGAAGAGAGACCACCGGTCGTGTTAACTTGCCCGACACTTTGAGACTAAATCTCAGAGGACTCCCGTACGGTACGATTCTCGAAGTCCCTCAACGAATCAGCCCCGAATTTTCGCTAACGCCTGAGATCAAATGAACACTTTTATCCGCACTTCCTTTTATCACGAAAAACCAGCAACCCCGAAAGGATCCAAAATGCTAAGCTCCATCAGCATAAACACAACGAATCGGGTTAAAAACAAATATGTGTGAATAGAGAGAGATCTTACGAATGGAATACACAGTGACGTATGAAACCAGCTAAGAGACGCAACGGTATGAAGGAAAACTATAGACTTTACAACAAAAAACAACCAATTCAAACTATATTCACGTATTTGATAATTACATTCGTGTTGTGTTGGACAAACCCGATAACAACGGAAAAACTAAATTCATGGCCATGAAAACAAGAATACGGACATACCTGCACAGGATTTAGGTTCCGTGAGATGCGATGCGATGCGATGCGATGCAACGGCGACGGATGAAGCGGTGATGGCGACGGATGGAGCGATGATGGCGACTGTCGACCTTCCGATGACCTGTGATGATGGCGGCGGTCTCGGAATGGCGCCGAGCTAGCTGCGGAAATGGCGTGCAGCGACGAAAGGTGACCCGTGTGCGGTATGGCCGAAATTAGAGGTGCGGAGGTAGTGGCGGCTGGACGGAAGGCTTCCGATTTTCTTTCTTGAGAGCTGAGCATCGACGCAGTCGAGCTTTTCCCGGGAGATTCGCTCCGCGGAAGAGAGAGACCAACGTACCGTCGCACGGCTTCGCGTACTGTGTTTCCGCTTTGACCGCCCGAGATGGAATGAAATCCTCTCCTCTTTGGTTGAAATCCGAACCGAGGTACGCGATTGGCTTCGTACTCCTACGGTCCGAGCTCTCGAATGTCACGGTCCCCGGGGTTGTAACGGGATGGGGACCTTACCGACGGCTTTTGGCGACCGTCGGGAAACAATTCGCTAAGCAGAAATTTAGCGTCTACACTCTCCTCCGTTTGACTACCTACGAGAGGCGGGCCTTCGCTGTGCACACGGGTCTGATCCGTCCTTCCCGGACGAAAAATGTGGCTTTGATGACGCCACGAAGCCAAAGTTCCGGCGATGATGACTACCGAACTCGTCAAAAATCCAGCCCGTACAAAAAAGCCCGTTGAACGAGCTGTCCAACGCGAAAAACACGAAATTACAAAAATGCTAATGTTTAAAAAATTTACAAATTACCTTTTTGTACGATAAAACACTAAAAACGCAGATGTCTGCGACGCAACTACTTTGAACAGTACAATTAACCTAAACGTACAAAAAAAACCACACGTTAGATCACTGAGCTGGCTCAATTAACTCCTTTTAAACTAATCACCTTAGAGTACGTAGATTACTTTCACAGAGTCCACTTTACGAACTTAAAAACCGCGTCACACACATCTGCTTTCCAGCCGATTCGTTAGCGAAATGGACGAGATTAGAAGTTTTGTTCCCCAAGAAACCACAGGTTTTCTTCAAGATAAAAGGATCGGATATGGCGCGAAAACATATGTCGATTAGCCATCTTATTTATGTGTTCATTTGAATCCTATCTCTTTCGCGTATTTAGCAATTCTCCTCTTTAGCCATCTTATTTATTGTTCCATAAAAAACGCTAGCTTGCTATAAAACCTTACAAATGTATATACAAAGCTAAATGTAAAACATAGCTTAGACACAAACCAGCTTCTTCGCACAAGATTACAACCTATATGACAACACACGTTACCTAATATTTACAACTTATACAACTCATCCCTAATATTTACAAATTCCGTTCTTTTCCACAATCTTTACCGCCAACTCAATTGAAAACAAACGCACAGCGTTACACAACCCACGCTTTACCTCTCTGTTTTCAACGGGTTTTAACAATTAATGAAATGTGTTTATGTAAAAATTACTTCTAAATGTATTTCCTTTTCCATACGTTCCGTTCGATTTGATAAAGAGTCACACATTTGAGCGATATTGTCAAAAATCTAACACTGCTTCTTGATTCCAAATTCTTCCTGCGAGTTTCAGTTCCATCCAAACGCATTGAAATGCCATTGGATTTCTTCATTCTACGGATGAAGGTAGAACGCTTCGGTATAAACGTATTAACGATTTGTGAACGGTGAAATCATTGATAGGGGAAATGGATGTAATGTCGGTTTAAATGCTCCTAATTTGAGCCCATACGTGGGATTACTATCATTTCGTGCATTCCAAAACTCTTCGAATCAATTATAAATAAAAACATTTTTGGTCAAATAAAACAAAGAATAACTAGTGCACAACATGGCTTTTTTAAAGGCCGTTCCACCACCACAAACCTTTTGGAATTTGTGGACTTCGTATTAAATGCAATGGACAGAGGTAACCAAGTAGAAGCTCTACATACAGACTTCAGCAAAGCGTTTGACAGAATTGATATTCCAATGCTAAATCGTATTTAGTTGATCGCCAGCAAATTGTAAGATTCTACGAGAAAACATCTGAGCCAATTCATGTCACGTCAGGGGTTCCCCAGGGCTCGCATCTAGGTCCCCTTCTTTTTATTTTGTACATTAATGACGTCTCTCTTATTTTAAAAAAATATCAGGGTACTTATATACGCTGATGACATGAAGCTATTTTTAGAAATAGGAAGCGATAATGATATGAATGTGTTTCAGATTGAAATACATGTTTTTTTTACAGATGGTGTAGTAAAAGTTTATTGAAACTAAATATTAAAAAATGTAATCTTATAACGTACAGTAGAAAACTAAACAAACAAAATATTCCTATGAAAATGTTCAATGTTGTGTTATAACACAATAATACATAGAGCAGGCAATATGCTTAATTTTATAAATCGTTTCGGTCTCCACTTGAAAGATCCTTATACAATAAAATCACTTTACGTTGCTTATGTGAGGTCACCTTTAGAATATTGTAGCGTTGTTTGGTCACCCTATATAAAAAAGCATGAAGAACGAATAGAGTCAATCCAAAAGCAATTTTTATTATATGCACTACGTAAGTTAGGTTGGACGACTTTTCCTCTCCCGTCATATGAAGCACGTTGCTTGCTGATCAGCATTCAAACATTTAAAGAACGTCGGGATTACGCAAAGATTTCTTTATTAGACAATATCATTTCGCAACGCATTGACTCAGCTGATCTATTGTCAAGGTTAAATTTGTATGCACCTTCCCGACAATTATGTAATCGACAGTTGTTTGCAGTAGATTGCCATCGGACCAATTACGCTAAATTTGGACCGGTAAATCAGATGATGACTGTTTATAATCATCATTGTGAAATGATTGACCTAAATATGCCCTCAAAAGAATTAAAAATATATTTCAGAACCCTGCGGAGTCATAGAACATAAGTCCTAATGTTAATATGTAGTCTACGATTTGATTGATTGACGAATAAATAAATAAATAAACTTAGCAATCGACTAAATTTTCAATAGCGACCAAAATATCCATTAGTATCGTCCCAATGATGCGTTCATCTAGATTAAATTGATAAATAGCAGATTTTTAGCGATGGGCCCAATCTTGATGGATCCATAGGCCAACATGCTTTAATTTTCGTTCCAAAAATTACTAACGAATTAATTCTTGGATCCTTGTACTTGTTTTAAATATATAAAATTTGAGAAACATTCATTGCTGTAAAAAAATATTTATAATATTCTTTAAAAAACTATCAATGTTACCCCCTTTTACGGTACCTGAAACTGCAAAACATGTCTGGTACCTCTATATATGCATTTAGATTAATATCTAATTCGCATTCATATGAAACGGCGGGAAATCCTGTCAAGAGCAAGGCTTATATCATGCGTGTTTAGAAGCCACATTATCATGCTACAATATGAGCCTAAGAAAGAACCAATTGCATCATGTACGTAGGAGAAATAAATGGAAATGTGATTTGAAATAAATATAAGGACGCCATACAAAAAAATATTGTGGCACCAAAATAATCAAAGAGTTAGTTCAAATAATCTTTAGCTACATTTCTGAAAAGTTTTAAGCAGATCCAATCACAGATCTCGAACATCATAAAAATCATTCGTTGATCAGCGATGAACACATAAACAGGCATGGAAAATCATTTGCATTCATTTCGTGCAGTCATTTACATTCATTTGCCCCATACTTTTTTTATCAACTGAATTCCGCAAAATAATGTATTGAGCTTTTGTAGGTTTTGTTATTAGCTACAACTTTTGTTAACAACTCAAATCCGTATCTCTTATGCATGACGAACCAGAGCGAACAGAATCCACTACTGTTTTTAAGTGAATGTGTTTTACATTCACTGAAAAATAGTAACAAGTTCTGTTCGCTCTAATTCATGATGCATAAGAGATACAGATTTGAGTTTTAGGCAAAAGTTGTAGCTAATAACAAAACCTACTAAAGCTTGATACATCATTTTGCGGAATACTGTTGATGAAAAAAGTTAGAGGCAAATGAATGTAAATGAATGCACGAAATGAATGCAAATGATCTTCCATGCCTGCACATAGGAGATACATACAACTTCCATGTGATCATCCAATGATTTTTGTGATTTTTGAGAATTTCTAGCGTTTGGATCTGCTTAAAACTTTTCAGAAATGAAGTGTAAAGATCACTTAAACTAAGACTTTGATTATTTTGGTGTCACAATAATTGATGACATGCTAAATAATGTTTCGAAAATGACCAATTCCCTATCCATTTTGTATGGCGTCCTTATACTTATTTCCGAAGGAGAAATTCGCAATTCCATTTATTTCTCCTACGCACATGATGCAATTGGTTCTTTCTTAGGCTCATATTGTAGAATCATAGCCACTTCCAAACGTACATGATTTAGAATTTCTCTGATTTTAAGGATTGGGAGGAGCCATGCTTTTTAAAGTGTCCTTATATTAATTTCCACTAAAGTGTATTATGAGAAAAAACAGCAGTTACATCTATTGGAAAATTAATGCAGAATTTTAGACAATACAATATCTGTACGCAAAAACTAAAACGAAGAGGTGACAATTGGCTTCTTCCCCTTTTATGTCTATCTCTATCTCTATCTTTATCTATCTCTATCTCTTTCGTACGCACATGAAATCGGTCAATCAGGAGCTGGTTCACGTTTTGGCAGAAAAGTGGTTCATTTTCGCCCCCGTACCTCTTCTCTTAGCGCAAAACAAACTTCTCTGACATCCAATATAAGGTTGTATTTATTAAATCTTTTACATATGCTTCTTACAACAAATGTGATGGCAGTTCTGGAATGGACTGTAGCGTAAAAGCATTTGTTTTAGAATGCTTTAACGAGATGATTTTCCAGACGTAATGCATCTGACAAAATGGTAAATTAGGCAAAACAGACAGCTGAGCGTAACATGAATGATTTTGAGTATAGTATTGTTGATATCGTTCGCCTCCGGACCTGACGGCATTCCGTCATCAGTTCTAAAACGTTGTGTAGCCAATCTCTGCCTTCCACTTGCGAGGCTATTCAATCTCTCGGCACAGCAATGTGAGTTCCCCTGCCGCTGGAAACTTTCTTATCTGTTCCCAGTGCACAAAAAAGGAGATAAACGGAATGTCATAAATTATCGTGGAATCACCTCCCTGTGTGCCTGCTCAAAACTGTTCGAGATTATCATAAATGGTGCTCTGTTCGCACGCTGCAAAAATTATATCGATACAGAACAACACGGTTTCTACCCGAAGCGCTCCGTGTCCACGAACCTGGTGCAGTTCACTTCTAACTGTCTGCGATGCATGGATTCAGGATGGCAAGTCGATACTGCGTATATGGATCTAAAAGCTGCATTTGTCACGGTGGACCATAATATCCTGCTGGCCAAGCTAGAGATACTTGGCATCTCGTCAACTGCTGTGGATTGGTTCAGATCTTACTTGGTGAATCGCTATGTACATGTCAAGATTGGCGCGTCGGAATCGGATGTTTTCTCAAACAACTCAGGAGTCCCGCAAGGCAGTAACCTAGGACCGCTACTATTTTCGATCTTTTTAAACGATGTCGCCTTGCTGATACCATTTTTTTTTTTTTTTTTTTTTTTTTTTTTATTCAACAAATGCTATCAAATACAAATACAATCATTTATGTACAATATTCTTGTTCGTTTTCATTTTTCCGTTGTTCTTTTCTCTGTTATTCAGCCTCTCTTATCCTAACTTAATCCTACCGTTAGCTTTGGGAAACCGATTACCCGCGGCGTACTCGGGGTTAGTCACAGACTCACTCACGTTCACGCATATCCACGCACGCCTTATCATCCATACAAATAAACACGATCACACTTTAAGGCAGGGAAGGGAAACTTAACCTACAATACATTTATCCATCTATTAAAGCTTAATCTGTACCACTGTCTATTGTTCCATCTTTTTTCACGGATTATGTTAATGAAGTTTTCAAGGTTCTTTTGTTTATCTTTTAAGTTGAAGCTTATTGCTAATGTTGTCAACCACAAGGCAACTTTACTTTGATATTGTTCTTTCTGTATATTTCTAAAAAGTATTTCTTCAGGATCATTTACTGCTAATTTCAGTTTTTCCCTTATGCTGCTAGTTATCCAATCCCAAATGATTTTACTGTCTTTACATAATTTGATTCTATGTTCCAGGGTATCAGTTCTTCCACAAACTTCACATTTACTATCAATAGCTCCTGAAATATTTTTTTCATACAGTTTGGATTTGGTTGCAACAATTTCATTGAGCATTAAGAATAAGTAATGCTTTTCTTCTGAACCTATGAAATTTGAACTAAGATTTTGCCAACAAAAATCCCACGACTTGTCTGGGTGTTTGTTCTCGATTTTTGGTGATATGTTTTGTTTACTCAAAAGATAATTATATATCATTCTGCTTGAAGGATCAGTGAGAATCTTTTCAACATCTGAAGCTTCAAAAATCCATTCTTTTGCATTTCGAGTAATTGAACGACTATGCGCTTGCGTAATGATGAAATCGTCCTTTCTACCATTCTGATCACGATGAAGAATGCTTTTGATGAATAAGGATTTCATCTTATTTTCTGCATCAATAAGTGCAAGGCCTCCTTTTGATACATCCAGATATAATTGATTGAAACAAACTCTGAAAATTCCTACACCTTTAAAAATGAAGTTTCTACATATCGTCTTAATCTTTGCTATATGAGAGTTGTTTGGCGGGTATACTTGAGACAAATACCAAAGCTTAGAAAGAATGACATAGTTCAGTATCCAAGTTTTCTGAAATATGTTTATGTGACGATTTTGATGCATTGCAATTAAAAAATTGATAGACTGTATAATCTTTGCGTAGTTGGCATTAACGGTATCATTGTAATTCTTAAAAATTTCTAAGCCTAGAATGTAAAGCGAGTCAGTTTCTTGTAAAGGATGAGGACCTGTGCGGCAGTTGTTCAGTCTCATGAAAAAAGATTTCCTGACATTCAGTTTAATTTTAGCGTATCGGCTAAAATTATTGATTATTTCTAAAGTTTTATCGAACTCTTCATCGTCACGGATGAAGATAACAATATCGTCTGCATAGGCGATAACTTTATAAAAGTTATTGTCTATGAAACAGCCTTTAATATTGTTACTGATTTTTCTGATTAGAGGTTCTATATACAAAATAAAAAGTGCCATGCTGAGAGGGCAACCTTGACGAACTGACGATTTTATAGGAATATCATTTGTCAAAAGACCGTTGAATAAAACTTTGGATGTAGCTTTGCAGTATAAGTTCCGTATGCAATTAACGAATTGAACAGGAAAGCCATACTTTTCCATAGTAAGCCAGAGAAAATTATGGTTAACACGATCGAAAGCCTTTTCGAGATCAAGGCTTACGATTGTACCTTTGAAACGCTTAGAGTTTTCTGATTTAATTGTTATGTTTCTCAGAACTTTCAAGTTTGCAGCACATGAATTTTCAGATAAACAAGCTGATTGGCCTGGGCCAATTACAGACTCAATTAAGGGCTGCATGCGATTATACAAAATTTTTGTGAAAAGCTTGTAGTCGCAATTGAGCATGCTTATTGGTCGTTTGTCGGTTATTTTATAAGATTTATCTTTTTTTGGTATTAGGGTTATTATGCCTTCAGCAAAAGAAGGTTCTGGAGAAGAACCTGTTAAATATCCGTTGAACAATTTCAACAAATCATCCTTAAGTTCATCGAAAAAAGTAGAATAGAATTCATATGTTAAACCGTCAGGCCCAGGGCTTTTCTTCTTCGTTGATTGCTTCAGAGCTAATTCTAATTCAGACATTCTAATTGGGACTGTCAGATTATTACTGTCTTCTGGTGAAAGTCTTTTATCGATAGAGTCGAGAATATTTCCCTCACCAGGATGGAAACTGTTATCAGCATCATACAACGTTTTAAAATGACTTTCAAGAGCTGATTTCAAAGCTTTTGGCTCCGAAGTTAAAATGCCATCAATGTCTAATTTCATAGGACAATTATTTTTATTTTTTATATGTTTTGAAATTTGAAAAAGGCTTAGTTTTTCATCTTCCAAAACATTACAAGCATTGATTTTCTGTTTAAGATTTTTCATTCGAGATTGTTCGATATTCATTAATTTTGACTTAACAAAACTCAACTCCTGAGAAACGTCGCAGCCTTCATTTTGTTTGATTGTTATTTCTTTCAGACAACCATGCAAAAAACTTTTGGAATCAGATATGTGCTTATTAAGGTCAAATGATTTTGTTTTATAAAACGATTTTGCTTTAACTTTGAGATGGTTGGTCCACCATCTATAGAAATTCTCGTTGTACACGTTTCTGCGTCGGGTCTCCCGTATAACCCTGATGAATTCATGTTTAACATCTTCATCAAGCAAGATAGATGGGTTTATTTTCCAGTACCCCCTTCCACAAGTGGCGATATTCGAGTTGGAATCAGTTTCATATTTAATGATCAAAGAGTGATGATCAGAAAAGGAAGTTGCTAGAGTTTCAAAGCTCTTGACTGCGTTTAGAAAAGTATTAGGTCCATACACTCTATCCAATCTGGACATAGACTCGCCTCTAAAAAAGGTGAAATGTGTTTTAGAATTCAGCAAATTACCGATATCACGAAGGTCAAGGCTGTCAATTAAATGTTTGAGCCCCTGACTGATATTTTTGACTGTTCCGTTTGAATCTTTCTTTAATAATATACAATTAAAATCCCCTAAAATAACATTGGGACCATCTTGAGATAGATGAACAAGAACATCTTGAGTAAAGAGCATGTCACGTTGTTTGCGAAAACCAGAGCCAGACTGGGCGTAGATGTTAATAAAATTTATTTCACCGATCCGGATGGAGCTAATTCTTCCATTTGGATTCAGTAACACGTCCGAAAAATCAATGTTTCTGCGTACCAATATAGCTGTCCCTTTGTTATCATCACTTATGTTAACAAAAGCCGTATGAGTGGATAAAAAACTAAAATTTTCAAATGCAACTTCTTGCAGGAACACAATGTCTATGTCATTGCTCCAAACAAAATCCCGCAACAAGTTTTTCTTTAACATAGAGCAGATTGCGTTTATGTTAATAGAAGCAATTTTTCTTGAAAACGTGGTTGTCTTAGGATTCAAATTTGTACTCATCGGTGAAAACTGTTTGATCGCAATACCTTAGTTTTTGTTCCTTTTTGATTTTCTCGTTTTCGTTGACCACTTACCATCTTTCGGATTTACCTCAGTCGACTTGATCTCATCGGCATCCGAGCCTTCCGATGATATATTCATCGGGCGTTTGATGACTGCTCTGCTCTGTTCACTGGTTTCATCGTCCATGTAGTTGTTCTGTGTCTCGTTGACCGTAATGTTCGCGTTCGGTTGTGGTTCCTTGTTGTCCAGGGGAGCCACGTGATCGACGGCGGGGGGTTTCGTTGTATCCTGTGCTGGTAGTGGTAACGTTTGATCACCGCTACCAACGATTTGGTTGTTAACAGCTGCATTGGTATTTCGGTGTTTCGATGTCAGTACTGTCATGTTTGACGGGCCTGGTTTTGCTGTGTCGATTACTGGTTTGTTGGGTCTTCCTAATGGGGTTGTATCATTCGGCTTCGGTGATTTGTCTTTTTTACCAGCATCTCCCGATGTGGCAGCGGCAAGTTTCGGGCAATTAGACTTTTCGTGACCCTCACTCTTACAATAGAAGCATTTATTCTTTAAACCTTCATAAAAGATGCGCGCTCGAAAATGTCCGACGTAAAGATGTGCTGGTATCTCTTTCGATATCTCCATGTGTACTCCTCGCACACCAGTAAAGATATTCACATTGAGTTCATTTGGGAAACGTTCCTTTACATGCTGTCGTATGGTGCCATATTGTCCAAGAACGTACTGGATTTCACGGTCCTCTATTTCAGGTGGTAGGTTGAAGATACGTACGTACCGGAAGATACGGCAAGCTTGATCTACTTGCACTTTGGTCTGTGATCCGTCATCGTATTTGAAGGTGTACTGTTCGTCGGAGTCCGCGATGAATGCGGAGAAAGTTGGTTCGTCCATAAGCTTCACATAAAATTGCCCGCCATTTTCCTCCTTGTAAATGGAATGGATGTCCGCTGCCGTTAGTTTAAGATTTCCGATTGAGAACTTCAGCACTTCCAAATGCGACGGTACTTTGCTGTTAGGACCGAAAACTAGTTTCACTGTATTTTTCCTTACACTGTTAGCCATTTTGCTTGTTAACTCTTTCCCGAAAGAAAGATTCCGCTATTACAAAATTAAATAGAAAAAAGAAAAAACAATAGCCACTGAGGGCTATTGTTTGCAATATTCTTCGGGAGCAAAACGAGATGTACGTCTGTATCGAGCGAGCACTTGTCCGAGAATGCCATTAGGATGCCGCGTTTTCTATGCAGACGATATGAAAATCTACAAAATTATTAAAAGCCTCTCGGACTGCTGGGATCTCCAGAATATGTTAGGTATTTTTGCTGACTGGTGCTCAAGAAATTTGATGAGTCTAAGCATAGAAAAATGTAACATTATTTCATATCACCGAAAAATTGAACCAATCATGTTTGACTATGTTCTCTACGGACGCTGTCTTACTCGTGTAGAGCACATAAAGGATCTCGGCGTTACCTTGGACTGCAGACTCACTTTCAGAATCCACTACAATGACATCATCGCCAGAGCTAATCGACAATTGGGCTTTATTTTCAAAATTGCCGACGAGTTTCGTGACCCGCTATGTCTCAGGTCACTTTACTGCTCGCTTGTGCGATCCTTATTGGAGTCAAGTTCAGTTGTTTGGTGCCCTTTCCATGCTAGCTGGATCACTAGAATTGAATCCGTTCAACGCAAGTTTGTGAGATATGCTCTTCGTTTCCTCAACTGGCGTGACCCAACGAACTTGCCACCGTACGAGGAGCGTTGCCGTCTCCTGGGAATCGAGCCATTAGAGGTGAGACGGACGGTCGCTCAAGCTATGTTCGCTGGAAAGCTACTTACAGGTGACATTGACTGCCCAACACTGCTGTCACAACTAAATATGTATGCCCCTGAGAGGTCTCTTCGTCAACGCGACTTTCTGTTTTTGGAACCACGGAGCCGGAAGTATACACAACACGAGCCAATTCGAGCAATCAGCCGGCAATTCAACAACTTTTTTTATATGTTCGACTTCAATGTATCAGCTGACGTGTTTCGTCATCGGCTACTTGGCCTTTTCCGTACCGTTGACCGTAACTATTTAGTTTAAGTTTTATTCATTTAGACAGTATTTGTCAGTTGAATTTTTCAATAAACAATAAACAATAAACAATAATTTTTTCTTATTATTTTTTGTATGCTGAGCCATTTACGATTGCATTCTGTCAGCTGAGCTTAGTGAGAATTTTGCAGAACGAATATTTTTTTTTATATTTGTCTAAACGAAAGTGTCACGCAAATACTGTTAAACTGCGGTGGCAAATTCAACTGATTTAAACTAGTGAGTAAAACAATATCTCACTCGGCTATTTCAATCGCTAGCGTTCGATTTTTACGCATTCAATCGGGTTCTCCCTCCGTAAAGAAAATTGTTGGGCTGCATTTCTTACCTTAAGGGGAGGTTTACTTGGATTTTTTCAAAAAAATTGATTTTTTTGCATAAAATGAAAGCTACAAGTGTGTAAAATATGTGGCCAAAAGGATTTTACGATCCGAAACATATTTAGCGAGTTATGGCGCTTTGAGTGAACCTTTGTCATGCGCGCTGAGGGACGCAACAAAAACTTTAAACGCGTTTTTCTCGAAACCATATTTTTTATAACAACTTAGAGCATAGGGCTTGAACAAATGATCCGATTTACAATCGGAAAATTGCGCTTTGAAGGATACTATTTTTTTGTCTGGCTTATATCTAAAATTGTTAGTTACTATTTTTTAAGCAAGGTCAAAGTGAGAAAAAAAAGGGGTAAAAAAAGCACTAAATTTTCAAATGTCCATAATTTGGTCAATTTTTGTCGGATTTCGTTCTAGTTAGGTATAAGCCATAGGGAATATTATCAACTTTAACCACATTTCAGTTCATCACCAGAGGGTGTGCACTCGAAGTTCTGCAGCAAAACCTGACTGACACTCCTCCACGCGAGCCGCCATTTTGAGCCGCCATTTTGTTTTTTTACCTTCAAAAAATTTCAAAGTATTCAGGAATAGTGGACAAATATAATTATCGAAACCGGAAGTTCGTATGTCTTTTCATTCTCCTGAAAAAAAATTCCAAAGTTCAACTGTTTTTCAGCCAAATCCAAGTAAACCTCCCCTTAAAACATGAAGTCCGGCACGCTTCATTGTCTGCTGGAAGAATTGTCCCGAATCGATTGCGCTGGGTCGTCTGCGTCTCCTTGAACGATTTTACCACACGGGACACGGTCGAATTGTCGATTCAACACTGTTACGCGATCCACCTGTGGAACTGGCCTGGATTATCCACGACCGCTCCCATATTTTTTTGTTGAAGCACTTCTTGCTTTGAAGCCTTTCCCAACAAACATTGAATAGCGGCGCCAGTGGTGTTTTTTTTTTTGCAAGTAGTAACCCTTAAAAAGACCATCATGACACCGCTTGACGACCGGGCGCACGGTCGAGGTGACACGGTGTGTGGGATTCTTACCGCACTAAAACCTCCTTGGACGCCTTGCCCTTTTTCCCCCAGAACCACTTGTCGTATTACTTCGAAGGGGACTGATTACCTCGTGCGTGTGATTACCTCTCACCTCAACAGGCCTGGGTTCAATCCCAGTCGGCGCCGCTGGGATTTTCTGAGGCATAACATCCCTGATCACGCCTTCCTTCGGGAAGTAAAGCAGTTGGTCCCCGGTTCATGAGTTGATGGGACGAAAGGTAGGGTCCAGGTGTGGGAGCTGCCTACCTGGCATCGGTAGCATTGGTGCTCAGTACGTAGCATTGGTGCTCAGCACGGAAAGCAAGATCGACGGAAAACAAATTAAGGGAGAATAAACAAACATTGAATGCTGAATAACAGCTTAGGGGGCTAAAAATGTGCCTCTCTACTTAAAAATGGGTTATTTAGCTATACATCAGCTCAAATTGATTGTTGGGTTGGAATGATCCCAGATTCCCATATAATCTTCCTCGTGATTATTATGAAACTATCTTGAGAATTGAAATTCCTCTTATCATAATTAGCTTGGACTACCTAGCAATTCCATGCTCCTTCCTTTATCCTATGATTCAGGTATCTTTTGGAGCAATAAGACCACTGAAAAAGCTCATAGGTTTCGTGTAACATAAGAAAAGATTTTCAAAAAGGGGGCTGGCAAAATCGAGTCATTACTATATACCCCTCTCGAGTAAGCCACGAGTGTTTGGCCCAACTCCTATCTAACTAAGATTTGAGTAACTACTAAATGGGTCATTCCAGCTCAAGTGGGTACACCACCTGTGGTCGAAGTTACCGATTTGAGACAAACTTGGCCACCTCGCTTATTTTGGCATTCTGAACAAACGCCTTTTTTGATTTTGCTCTGAAGTGCCTAGATCCCTCTCGGCTACAACCCTGCATTTTTGAGATTTTTTTCTTTCAGAAGAGATTACTCTACAACCAAATAAGCTATTCGTGATCTTAGAACGTCAATTTGAAGTTTTTTTTTACACTTTAAATACTTAAAGATGTACCCACATTTTTATTTTGTTGTAGTAACTACAGTTAACAGGCTGATTACCGGCAGGTATCAAAATTGTCAAAATATGGCCTATTTTCATCATGGGCGGGATTTCTTATTTATTAATATTTTGGGCTCAAATTTTCACCACACTTTGGAAAATTCTTCTATTTGATGTGTTTCCAAGGGCAAAAGATTTGGACAAATATTTTTTGAGATATGACCAGAAGAGTGAGTTGAAGTTTTAGGCTTTTCTGATGGAAAATCAATGCTATTTAATTTTTATTTTTCTTGAATTCCTTCGCGCCGATGGCCCAATAATATATGTTTGTTATTTTTCACATGTTCTGGGCAGAGTTATCATTATATGAAATCATAACTATCACATTTATTTACTTTTGTCCATAATTTAATGGTATGTATGTATGTATGTAAGGTAGCCACCATCCCTTCAAAGATCTTGTCTTGCATGCAGCTCCACTTAATAGCAAGATCAATTCGAGCTACCGATCTGAATTCACAATATCGCTCAAGGGCCAAAAATGGAGGGGTGAACCCGTAAGTAGAGACACTTACGCGAAATATACGGGAATGTAAGAATCTCCTTCAAACGATACGATCCAACGAATCGAATAACACAATTCGCAATACTTATTAAGCTTCCTACAGGCTGGTTTGTAAAGAAGGGTGCGTCAATATCACTGAAACTGGTGAAGTAGAATTCACAGCACCACAATCGAGTCGGTAGGATAAAGAAAATGATAGTGTTTATTCCCTCCTAGACTCCGGTTGTCATACCACTCCATCGTCCAGTTTCAGGTCAAATGATACCCTGATGCTCCCTCCCAACCCAGTATTTATTTATATAATGAAAGTATATGTAATGGAGAAATGAAATATATCAGAACATTAAATATTAAATAGTGAATATAAATTTATGAGCATGAGCATGAGCATGATTGACCGCCCACGGTTGCTACTCTGTTATTGCCAGATCAGCTGTAATTACACAGAGAACCAATAGACGATGCTTGGGACTAGCAATCATCCTCAATGTGTAAAAACTGGTGATCTCAAATTAGGCAATACCAGCGCCAGCCGCGCCTGAACGCAGGTCAAGAAAGGAATGGGTAGGAATGTGTTGACGTGACACTCGCTTTGATGGAAGCCGAGAAATCCTCTGCACTTCCACGAGGAGTCACTGGGATGTTGGGCAAGAGGGAAGGGTTTGCAGCAAGGTTCGTTTTGGTAAACGATAAGCTGAATTGATGTTTAAACGATAGGGAGGGGTTACTGTATAAATAAATAAAAAGGAATGATCTCAGCCAAATAACCAAGTGGAGCTGCACCAAAAGCAACCGGCCAAATTCATATTATATTATAATAAAATAAAAAGTAAATAACAATGATAAGCTATTTGATACACCTTCTGGTCCTTCAGGATCTACAGGAAAACTTTTTTCTAGAAATGAAAATTATAGTTATATAATGATAGTTATATAGTGATATAATGAGATTTTAAAAATGTGAAATAAAACTAATTTACTAGTCATGCAATATATAAAATAATGTTAAATAAACAAGTATTACAAAATACAAATAAGCTCGATTTCAGTTAACCTCAATACATTCAACTGATTTCAACTTCTGATATTTTATTGGAATTGAAACAAACACTTCATTATGCACCATGGAATTTCTTAACGCAATATGGAATGCTTTTTTTAAAATATTGGTAAACTTTCATAATGCATCAATAGTCAGAAAAATCGAGGTTATTTGGACAGTTAACAGTTTTTATGCAATTGTAATCATGCATTCCAATGTTTTTTTGTATTTTCCTGAACGAAGGCTGAAAATAGTGAATCATTATAATATTAATCTAAAAATGTCGAAGAGCTGAAAATAAACTTAAAGATTTAAATCAATGCGTCCAGCCTAGACGGAGGGCTCGCGAACACAATAAGCTTCCTCATCACTCATATTCAGAATTTGATTAAATAAGTATTTACAAATATACAAATAAATATATCAATAAGGTATGTAACTTTCTATCCTGGAAAGGAAAAATTAAATTGTTAATTTCACTGTCATATAACCGTTAAACATACATTAGAGAAAATCAAATGATGTTACGTTGCTTCTTTCAAATGTGTTTTGACCCTGTTATAAATATTTATTAATGAATATTTAATAATAATATAATAGGACCTAGGATGTATTCAAACTCCAACTATATCAAGATGGAAATAAAATCATAGTGAATTACACCTAACCGTAAAAAACCGAGGAACATGCATCATGCGAACGTGGTCATTACTCTGACAAATGAAACGATGAAGGATTAACATACATAAATCTCGAAAACTCCCCCGAAGGGACACATCCACTCCCGCAAACAATGCATCCCATCGTCAATCCGGCGCAACCAGCATCCCGCCCACGCATGCCAACACCACCATCAGATAGGAGAAATTTTCCCCTACCTGATGGCGGCGCCACAACGCGCGGGCGAGCCACCAACCACACCAAACCGACAATCAAACGCACTGCCCACAAAAGCAGACACGTCCCCTCAAAAATGCAATCGAGAAATGTGTAAGAACAATCTTCAACTGGAAGATACTCACCAAATCAATACATCCGGGAGCGCATTCCTGATGCTTATCTTTCTCTAGTCATCTCTTAACAACCACAACTAAACATCTTTCCACTATAGCATAGCATAGCATAGCATAGCATAGCATATGCGATTGTACAAATCGTGGGTGGCTGTTTAATGGTCAACTAATACGTTTTGCAGAAAATATCGTATGTTGACGCAGAAAATATCACTTGGGATTTGTGATTTTCCCCACACAAACATAAAATCTACAAAACAAGCATCGCATTATACACCTGGCCACATCCTTACAATCGCAGGGGACGGGAGGGAAAGTTAATTCAACATCTACTTAAGAAGGTGCAGGGAACCCATACTACCTTCATAGGTGTCACAGGACGGAAAGAGTTGTGTTAGTGGGAGGGTGAATGATTTGGAAGCTCTATTTGTCAATATAGAGCATTTTATAAATCAGTGACACAAATGGAACCTAAATAGATAAAATGAAAAGATCTCACCCGATTAGCCTAGTTACTTTGCAGCGTCATGTTTTCGAAAATGCTTTATTTAATGTTCCTTGAACCACCGCAATCACTGATAACGCTCTTCTAGCTCGCATCCACAAAAGAACACACTCCACGCATAATCAAGGTCATGTGTTTTCGGACTTTCTTCTTTAACACTACACAAAGACGTTGCTCATCGCAGCAACAGAAAAATAGATCAGTGCGCGAACAATAGATCAGGCGTGATTGAGGTCATATGCCGGATAACAAAAAACAATGTGAGAGCACACAAAACACCATTGCATCATTTAAGAGATGAACTAGCCTCAGGCTAAAAATCTCTATAATAAAGAAAAAAAACATTGCATCATTAATTCTAGAACAAAACGTTTGCAAAAACTAATTCAATCAGATTAAATTATCGCGCACGAGACTAATCTGCCGACACCAGAAAAATAACACGCCACGGAGGAACGGCACAACCTCTCTCAACCGAAGCACAAAGTAGACTCTATTAAATAGTGAATATAAATTTATATGGATAAAATAGTTGATATTGTGCAATGGAAATAATAAATATTTTACATATAATAAGATGCAGCTCTTTGTTTCATCAGCTCACAATATGAGGTGGATGTAACACTGATATTTCAAGGTTATATTAAGCAAATTTATATTTTTATCTCTAATTATAATTGATTTTCTCTCCTTACAATAATGTAAGGATGTAAATGTAAAGTATGATGTATAATTGATTTTCTCTCCTTACAATAATGTAAGGATGTAAATGTAAAGTATGATGTAATGTAAAATGTAACAGGACTAACAATGAAATGGGAACCTCATCAAAATGAAGCCATGCTTAACGAGAAATAACCTGTATAAAAATTAAATGCATATAATGTTATGTATTGTTGGTGCTTCCACTGCTTCATCCGCTTACTTTTAATTTCGATGAGTAATGCAATACAATATAATTATATAATTGTTCCAATATTAGGGTTAGATAGATATTGTAGTCTGGAGAAGGTTAATTATTTTAATGCTTGTCTTTTTTTGGTCCATGAAGAAGTATGCTGTTGAGGCCAACAATAAAAAGAAAATAATTAAAAGAAATATGTGCTTGCCTTAGATCAGCCGGTTAAGGCATAGTTATCGAGCAACAGTTAGTTAAATCAACGCCTAGTGCGTTCCAGAAACATTACAGGTCGTAAAACAATATAACGAAGTATGTAGTAATAGTCAGGATCCACATCTAGGGCAACTCATGAACCTGTATTCTGCAATTTGATATTTCAATCGAAAGTATCAAAAGATGGGATACGATATAGAAACATCTTATATGATTTCATGTTGTATAGAAGCATTTAAAAACAACAAAAATTAAATGAATAATATTAATTAGGGTTAGATCTCGGTATTTAAAAAAAAAAAACTAGAGACGTGTTCCCAGAATCGATCCTATACTACAGAAGCATGAATTAAGTTAGTGAGATAATACGATTAAGCGAAAGACTTTGCACCGTCAAGCATAGTATCATCAATAAAAATACATTAATATGAACGCATGAAAAAATTACTGCTGTTGTTTGCTCATCTGCTAAATAGCTTGATTTCAATTACTTGTAAAACGTAAAAATAAAAGCAAAGTGACCACCCCTCCCATGAGCGAAAAACGCTTATAATATTTATATGGTTACTCTGCTCAACGACGTGGGAACACAGGGAATCATCTATGGAACAGTTCCAGTACTTGAGCCATCACTCGGGTATGGCACCTTTTGTTAGATATTATACTTTTGTCCATAATTTAATTGTGATCCTAAAAGTGAAAAATACGTTCCTATGTGATAGAGCCAAAACGTTGTGCTTTAGAAGTATGATGAAATCAGATTAGCAGGTATTTTAAATTTAAATAAGAAATCCCGCAAATGGTGAAAATAGGCCATTTTTTGACAATTAGGATACCTGCCGGTAATCAGTCTGTCTACAGTAGTTACTATAACAAAAAGAAAATGTGGCAACACCTGTAATAATTTACAATAAAAAACCTTCAAATTTACGTTCTAATATCATGAATAGCTTATTTGGTAGCTTATTTTTTATTGATTGAACCTTAAAAGAACATTGAGATTAAAAACGAATTTACTTGGAATTCTTGTCAGGATGCCTTGAAATATTATGTCGGAATTTCTTTGAAATTCTTTATTGATTTATTGATTTTTTGTTGGAACTCCCTTGAAAAACAATCAAAATTTCTATGGAATTATTTTCAGAATCACCTCAGAGCTCTTCCTAAAATTCGCTTGAAATATTTCTCAAAACTTTTAGAATTCTCCTCACCATTTCCAAGGAATTCTTCTTTGAAGCTAGGAGTCAGGAATGCCTTGGAGTTCTTTTCCTAACAAGGGTAAGTGAGCCAGTTATGGCACTAGTACTTCAGGTGTTATCCCTAGTGTCTAACTCAAGTTTGAAATAAATGATAATGGATTTATTTACGTTGATACAGTAAATTCTTCGTATCTCAATATAATAGGGACCATCTGATATGGAGAGTTCAAGATATTTAACATTAATAGCCTACTAGACCGTTCAAAGGAACCGGGATATCGACAGATAGAAAAACACATGTCGAGATATATAATATCGAGATATGGAGATTTTACTGTAAATGGTAAAATCTAGCTATGTTCCAATATTGCATAGAAAAAAAAATAGGAAACAGTTTAAAGAGAACAAGTTAAGATAGTGTCAATTAGAACAGCTTTTCTCAATCTATGGGTCGCGATCCATCTGGTGAAAATATGGAGGTACTTTACTAGAAAACTCATTAGGCAGCTCCTTGGATCCCTCTATGAGTTGGGTATGCAACAGTAGGGTATAAGCTGCGGAACAAAATAACGTTTAGATTAGCTGCTAACCTGCAGGATACACCCCTTGAAGGTAGTGATGATGTGATGTGAATGGAACCCACCATCAGTGCAAGGATTACCAATGTCTGCAGATACTTTACCGGTTGTACAGTTCTGTCTGATGGTTTGTTGCAGCAGGGTGAATCAGCTTCATTGAAGACCAAACGACCAGATAGCCATCTGTAATCACGTGACAAGGGACTGGCCAATCCACGAACCCTCGTCCAGTCAACAAATCCTTTGATTCCCTTAGGCTGCCCCTCCCCAACCCAATATATAAAATAATATTTTAAAATATATAAATTACAGTAATGTCTCTCACCTAATTCTGCACCTGTTTTTGGCTGTTCAACGCTGTTGACGATCATCATCACAAGTGAATTAATAAATAGAAACGCACTCACCAAATGAATCCATGAGCAATGTCAACCAAATGAAATTGCATGGTGCTGCTGGATCACCTTTCTGAATCAGGATGATATCCACCAAGCCCATGACCGCTTCTTCCACCTCGTACTGATGATACTTTTTAACTGAATTAACATGTTGCCTCTCCTTGAATACATCTTGATCCATTGGTGATTCCTTTTCATCAGGAAGGATTTCCTGTCTGTATCTGTGATTAAAGGAGTCTCCAGGATTAGCACTTGTGGGTCGCTTCTCCGTGACGTCGTCGCAAACCAAAGAACGTCGGGGTTTCATTAGGGGAGTTTGTTTTCGGAGCTCATTCTTGATTCTTTGCTTGAACTCTTTGCGACTTCTGGATCGGTGTGATGGTTGGTTTTTTATGCTTGATTATTTGTTTGGATACACCCCTTATAGGTAGTGTTGAAAAATTATAAATACTTTGAACGACGAAATAGCGATTTGCTTTCTTTGGTAAAAACTGTGCATTTTAGAGCATTAGTAGAAATCGGCGCCGGTGGTGTAGTGGTAAGCGTGATTACCTCTCACCCCAGCAGGCCTGGGTTCTATCCCAGTCGGCGCCATCGGGATGTTCTGAGGCATAACATCTCTGATCACGCCTTCTTTCGGATGGGAAGTAAAGCCGTTGGTCCCCGGTTCATGAGTTGATGGGTCGATAGGTAGGGTCCAGGTGTGGGAGCTGCCTTCCTGGCATATCGGTAGCATTGGTGCTCAGCACGGAAAACAAGATCGACGGAAAAACAAACCAAAGGAAAAAAAACTTAGTAGAAAATTCCAATTATAATTAAAAGTTATGATTAAAAACGGTTTTTAAGAGAGTACTACCGTTTGTTCTTAATTTTCACCCTATAAATTCGTCTATTTGAAAGATAGAAAATTGACGACCAGGACAAAGTAGCTCAAATTGATTTTATCTACAATGTTTCAATAGAAGTTTATCGAATTTAAGAAGACATAAAAAAGTTATTCCTTTTTATCTGAGTGTATACCACCCTTAAGCAAAAATTGTCACCACTCAAATAAAAAACTCAAAAAATTAAGGAACGTTCTAGAAGACATCAAAATGCTACACTAAATAGTTTCGTCGAAAGTTTCCATTTATTTCGTCCCACTGTGCGTGGTGGCTGGGGGAGGGGGGTAATTTGAAACTACTCTTAACGGTCCGGTTTGACGTTTTACGTGCTATGTAATAGAGCAGTTCTTCGCCAACTGACAAATCGATCAGATTCGACCTTCTCCGATTTGCATGAAACTTTGCATAATTGTTTGTTTTGGACAATCATTTACATTTCTGTTAAAATTTGGCAATTTGCATTTATTTTATTTTTTTTTCCAAAATGGCATTTTTTACAGTTTTCAATAAATCGTAGCTCAAAAAGATCACTCATGACTTGAAATGACGTCTGAGAAAAATTGTAGTTAAACAAGAATTTAATTGTTTGCAAAAATATACGCGGTATTTTTTTAGAAATATTGAAAAAAAATCCTAAGTTGGATTATTGAAAACTTTGGACATTTAAATATTCCCAAAAAATTGTAAAACAGCAAGAGCAAAAAAGGTTTTGGGTTTCATTTTCCATTTAATTCCACTTAGCATTTTGTATCCATGAAAGGTACGTATTTTAACTACAATGTCATTCTTACTAAAGATCTATCTATCCTTAAGTACTCTCTATCTAGGTAAACATGTCAAGCTCAGGTATAAAAATGAAACTACAATGGGTAGAATCGTAGATTCAAGTAAAGAAGGAAAATGTAAACTAAATAAAAATAAAAAAATACTTGCTAACTGGGCTATAATCCGAGACATTATCTACGACTGTATTTCACTAAAAAAAATTGGTACCTGACTCAAGAGCACAATTTTCTAGACCGCTACAACGACTCTAAAAGATACTTAATTACTGATTAATTATATCACTTTTTTTTTGAAAATTATTTTTTTATCAAGGCTCTAATGCGGAAGCTTTACGGAGCCGAAATTCATTTTGATTTTTACAATGCTTCTTAACAATAGAGTTACAAGAGGTGTCTGAATACTCGCAGCTTTCTCGAGGTTACGGGCTACAATCTATTAACAGTTAGGGAAGGGATCGAGGAAACGGTACACAAGGATGCGATTGATATATTTATCTCCACCGCAGTTTAATGGCTGTTTTTCGACGATTGACCATGCGAGATGCAGTGCGGTGACAGGAAAGTGCTCTTGATCTCTCTCGAGATGACTGGTGGTTGTTTACAACTGCAATGAAACATAAAAAAGGGGCTTGGGAAGGGACAACGAAGAGTGAACAGATTCTAATAGCGAATTTATTAATTATTCAGTTCCAATCTGGATCAGGTATCAAGATTGGGTGTGCTTGTTTTCTGAAAAACGTCAGTTTGATCGTTTGTTTTTAAACCCTACCTCAGGTTGAGGTTCGCACTGACAAAAAGTTCGGTTTCGCACAGACAAAACACTACCACACTCTCAAACGTTAGTAATTTTAAACGTCAAAGTTGATAATCGACGAAAGCAATGGCTATTTAGAAGCTAGTTGCTTCAAAAGAGTGTTCAACATTGGAATCAAGGTTGCAAATACTCATTTAAGCTAAAATAATGTTTTTCGGAATAATAAAACCAAAAGATGGTATGATGACATGTTTTACTTGTAACTTACAAGAAGAGGTTACACAGTATGCGTTTGAAACCTGTAAATTTTGCTTTCTATGAGTCACAATCAGCGATTTGCTGATCGCTGAGTGAGTGAGTGAGTGAGTGAGTTAGTGTGTAAAAAATCGCTGATTGTGACTCTCATGAAGTGAAATAAACAGGTTTAATATGTCAAACACATTCTTTGCAACCTTCTTGTATCTTACCAATTCAAAGTATGATCATAGCATCTAATTATTTCATAATTAAAAAAAAAACATTGTTTTAACTTAAATGAGTATTTGCAACCTTGATTGGAATTATCAATACAAAAAGTTTCCTCATGGAGTCAGACACATTCAATGTTTCAAGAATCCCATATACAATTCCAGAAAACATGAACATGGCTGCATGTTGTCCTGGCTGTGGAACTGGAATATCCGGAGCCTTGGAAGAAGCTGGAAGGCGCAGAAAGTCCCTTTCAACATCAAATGGCTGTGTCACATTTTATCACGGCACAATTGAGGCAACATTAATACAATACATACAATTTACAGTTGTCAAAACACGATATGAGAAAAGTGAACCTATGTGTAAACTGCTAACATCATCATGAGTGAACAATTTAAGCCATCACTTTCAAACGCTTAGTATGAAAAATAGCTCTCGGAAACCCCGACCAAAGCGCTCCGTTTCCTGAGCGTTCATT
The DNA here is from genome assembly GCF_037179485.1 of Ochlerotatus camptorhynchus. Classification (NCBI taxonomy): domain Eukaryota; kingdom Metazoa; phylum Arthropoda; class Insecta; order Diptera; family Culicidae; genus Ochlerotatus; species Ochlerotatus camptorhynchus. The sequence goes on along the minus strand of NW_027040860.1, from coordinate 264,938 downwards.
TCCGCTTGCCAGAGCATAAATCAACACTCCGTTAGGTAGTTAAATAAGCCGCTCCTATGATCTTTCGAAGGAACGCGAAACATCCTCATCCGTATCCGCTCCGTAGGCAAGTATAACTCCTTTGTGACCACATTTTGACTGGCTTTGTTGCAACCAACGGCTCAGGCAGACAGGGGACCGTTATGTTTGTCCTAGTCAGCCCGGGGTCGGTTCGCCACTACGTACAGGGAAAGGTTAGACGATGGCCGACACATGCCATCAATCTTCTCGAATCTTTCGTCGCTGCCGAGTTTGCTTGTCTCGTCGTCACGTTTGGACAAGAGTGAAGAAAAATGAGTTGGGACACAGTGGCCACTGTGGAGCCGAATGGGTGAATGGGGCGGCGGTGTCGGTAGTCGTCCGGTAAGCCAGAAACATCATCACTCTCTGCCAGCAATCGTTGAAATGTTGACAGATTTGACAGGATTGATAGGGGGGTTTTACTATGGACGGAGAGAGATAGAAAAACTGTTGCACTCCGAGAGAAGCGGAAACTTTGCGAATTAAGACGTTGAGCTTGTGGTGGCAAATTGTAAACTTCCTTTGTTTTCAATCGCTGACAACCACGCTCCAGCGGCAACGATTTTATTGCACATTCGAGAATGTGACACATGAATGTGATTACATTTTGCCATCTGCCGACTTATAGCATCATCACTCAACTGTTTTCCTGTCATAACAATATTGTTAATTGCGTTACGAGCTATTCACGTCTGTTATGTCATATCAAGTCTCCAAACTTTAGCTTAACGCATTTTTGTCTCAGTTTCAAACATGGTTTCAAACAAAAGTTAATTCAAGGAACAGTCTGTAAAGTAATGATTCCCCAAAGTCGGGAAAATTACACTTATTTCATCAACAATTCCAAGAGAATTTACCATCATTGCTTGAAATAGAATTCCGTGAAGTCGTAATGTGGCTGAAAACCATTAAATGCCTGCTATCAGTCATTGGAAACATTCCACACGAATCTTGTATAGCACTGATCTTAATTCCTAAAATGAGCATGTCTGGAAAGATGCTTGAAATGTGCTTTTATGGTAGTGTAAATATCTGTAAAGCTCACAATTCGATGTTTAAGCTCCATTGCGTTTCATTGATCAGCTTATCTTGAATTCTGGTGAAACGTTTTGCGCCTACATTTGAATTATTACTTCGAATGTAAGCTGTTAGTTCGAATGCTTATATATAAAAAATCCAGCAGATAATAATCATTACCATTACATAAATGAATGATCCACGGTTGAAATGACATCCACTTTGGTTGAGCCCCAGTTCCCAAAAATAAAAGCGCACTCGTTTACAGTCCGTGTTCCTTTAAAAACGTGCAAAAGTAATTCTTGGAAGCAGATTTCATTATACACATACGCTCCCATCTGAATCAAAAATTATATTTTTCGAATCTCCACAACCCATTCGGGAAAATGGAATGTTCCCTGCAATGGTAAAAAGGAATAATTACACTCATCAATATGAGCGGAAAATATTACATCCTCGCTGTCATTTTCTCCGAACCAGTCCGTCTTTTATCTCATGTACTGGTTGTAGCTTATTTATTTGCTGCTCGTTCCAAGTACCGATGCCAGACCGCCCGGTTCGAGCGCCATAGATGATTTATAATTCAAAACTGTAATATTGCACCGTCTCTCCCGTTGAAAGTGATAGGGAAAAGGGAGCTTATCTCCAGGGAATGAAAACTTCCCCCACTAATAACCCACACCGCAGTGCGAATACTCCGCAAATATACAACCTCTCCCAGTATCGAACGACCTCTATCAACTTTACGCTCGTTGGAACGAGAGAGCGTCACAAACTTTCAATATTGCAGTTTTAGTAATCAACTTTTTACACAGGATGGTAGATAGTGAATGAGTCGATGCTGATCCAGTGTGGGATACAAATGAAGAGCGACACACCGATGGATGTATTTTGGTTTGCTTTCGGATGCACACGTCTATGACCCATGACATACATATATTAAATAAATGAAACATCCGATCGTTTACTGAGTGAGAGGCAATCCACGCCTCTTGTTTTCCCGCTAAGTGCAGTTGTCACCAGGGCACATTGGTCCAGGAATGCCATTTACCGGTACAAAATTATTAACTCCAAAACGTGTTATTGAATACCTTATTACGATGCTTTTCCTTTTAATTCTACTACTATTGTATCACTGTGAAAGTGAAAGTGAAAATAAAGGAAATGTAAAAGTGAAAGTGAAAGTAAAAATGAGTTATTGAAAGTGAAATTGAAAGTGAAAGTGAATTATTGAAAGTGAAAGTGATGCAATAGTAATAAAATTAAAAAGAAAAACATCGTAATAAGGTATACAATTATTCTAGTAACCAATCAATTATGTCATTAAAGTGATTTTGTGTTTTCGGCAAAAAAAAATTATATAAAAAGCGCCATCTTTTGGTCAAAAAATAACTGTCCTAGAATAGTACCAAACTTCCAATCAAAATGAATCTATTCAATTATTTAGTCTGGAGGATTGGTATCCTCGACAAAGTTGTTTATGAATCAAAAATATGAAACTCCTACCAAGACGCCATAATTTTAGCTGCCTTAGTTTTCAAGGTATTGATTTTTTTTTATATTTAAAGTCTCAAAAATCAGCTTCTTACACTTCACTTTGTTTTTTCGCATCAAAGGTAGTAGTTTTTAATTTTTACTGATGTATTTCAACAAAACTAAAACATTACTATACTGAAGATAGACTGTGTTGACGCATTGTTTCAAAGATATTGAACAATACCATTTGGTTGGCTCTAAAGTCATATCTACGTAACAGCACAAAATCGCACCTCAGATTTTTCAGGGCGTTATTTCGGATCTATCTAGACTAAATTAAAAGTCGGAACTGCATCAAGCTTTCAATCTATGGAAAATTTCGTGTTATTCAAGTTCATATTAGAACTATTGTAATGTTTGCGTGTAATAATCACAAGAGCTGAAGAAAACACAGTAGGCCATTCCTAAACAATGTTTTTTTGATGAGTGAGATCATTTGAACCAACAGTTGTTTAAAAATATTCAACGCTAATTTTTACATACCCAACCTTTCTACTCTTAAAATGAAAAAAAAAAAAAAAATGCTCCCATATTGATCAAACAGTTTCAAATCAATCAATAAAGAGTTAATTCCTGCTATGGACTTCTCAACAGATTAACATTTTTTTGCTGAACTTCTATCATATATGAAATCGTGAGACTTACACTTTTTTAGAAACCCAGCTGACCCCAATAAATTTTCCAAACTATTTTATAATCAGATCAAAATTACGGACAACCTTCGTAAGATCCTAAAAACTAGAACTTTCAATCGATCAAATGCTGTTTCATTAATATTGGTCAAGAAATTATGAAACTTATGATTTAGGCAAAATAGTTTACATATGCAAAGGTTGAAAAGGCAGTAAGATTTATTAATAATAACTATTAAAAATTCTTATTGTTTGAATTCCGCCTTCCCGGCAATTCTTTTGGTATCATAACAATTCATAAAATACATTGTTATAGGACAGCCTACTTTCTCACATTGATTGTATTTGTTTTTTTATGGTACAGAGGGCGCAAAATGATTTTAAATTTTTCCTTGAAAATTTAGGCTTTTTTACACACCATATTAAAATCAGCTATTTAGCGGCACCGGTGGTGTAGTGGTAAACGTGATTGCCTCTCACCCCAACAGGCCTGGGTTCAATCCCAGTCAGTGCCGCCGGGATGTTCTGAGACATAACATCTCTCCGTTGGTTGCCGGTTCATGAGTTGATGCGTCGATAGGTAGGGTCCAGATGTGGGAGCTACCTCTCTGGCGTTGGTAGCATTGGTGCTCAGCACGGAAAACACGATCGACAAAAAACAAATAAAAAGAAAAAAATAGAATAAAAGATCGGCAATTTGATTTATTTTTTTATTTTTTGTTTTATGGTATCAAATCTTGGGGTTTCGCTCAATACTCCTAAGATACTAGATTACCATGCGTCTTCATTGATTTATAGTGACTGTAACATGGTCACGATGCATGGTAGTCTAGTCACATAGGAGTATCGAGCAAAAACCCAAAACTTGAGAACTTAAAAAATCTATCTCAAAATACAAAACATATTTTGGTCTCTGTCTGCACGTCATGGAAATCATAATAAACAAATACAAAATGGTAAGGCTAAGAAAAAAAAATAAAAAAAAAATACAGGGGCGATTCCATTTCAAATGACGATTTTTTTTAATTTTTGTTCAACCGTTAATGATCAAGTTGAAACGTTGCACAGTTTGTGTTATTACCCAACATGCTTTTAAAGCATTTGATTCATTAGATTTGTGCGCAACTAACTTCTGTAAAGGTCTTACGTAAAAATGACACGAATCAATTCCAAAATACATATCTTGAGAATGGTTTACTTGATCAAAATGGTGTATTTGGTGAAGTTATGGATAAGTTTTGCGCCTTTCAGGAAGTGAATGCGTTGAAAAAAAAATTGTTTTATAGCGGAAATAATTAAAAATCAACAAAACAAAAATTAATTGCTCTAATAACATATTTGAAAAAAAAAAAAAACATTTCTAATTTTTTTTAGGATATATAACGTGTGACCTACTGACAATGTGTTTAAGTTGGATGTTTTATAAACAAATCAAAATGAATTATAGAAGAAAGTAGCGTTATACAAAATACTAAGTGAAGTGATCTTTGAATTAATGTGAATATTATAATACATTAAGTTTGCTCAGTGTGGTTATTTCCGAAATATTCATAGGCTTAAATTTACTTATCGTAAAATTTGGGCCATTTTCGCCCTTTAGGAATATTAATCATGTGTGTCCATGTGTGATGTGTGTTTTTCAGAATTATGAAATCATTATATAGTAGAATGCTAATTAGTACTTGCAAGTTACAAGAAGAGGTCATGAAATATATGTTTGAGACACAAAATCTGTCAATATTGCTTTCAGTGCGTCACAATCAGCGATTTTACGACTCGTGAGCGCTCACTCTGACTGAACACTCACAAATCATAAGATCGCTAATTGTGACGCTCTCAAAGCAAAATTTCAGGTTTTATGAGTCAAACACATACTTTACTCCCTCTTCATGTGACTTACAAGTACAACATAGCATCTAATGATTACATAATTCCGAATAATATTTTTTATAGCAAGTGAGTGGAAGCAACCCTGCTTAAAACAATGGTTTTTTTTCCTTGATTTGTTTTCCGTTGATCTTGTTTTCCGTGCTGAGCACCAATGCTACCGACGCCAGGGAGGCAGCTCCCACACCTGGACCCTACCTATCAACTCATGAACCGGGGACCAACGGCTTTACTTCCCTTCCGAAGGAAGGCGTGATCAGAGATGTTATGCCTCAGAACATCCCGGTGGTGCCAACTGGGATTTAACCCAGGCCTGCTGGGGTGAGAGGTAATCACGCTTACCTTTACACCACTGGCGCTGCTAGCTTAAACTATGTTTAGCAAAAAGCCCAATAAATTTCCATAAAGCTAGCAGCTTACAGTTTATAAATCAGACACATGAGCAACGAAATAATAAATCATGAATAAGGATAGGTGCAACCTTATCGGGTTATCGTCTCAGTCGTGTGGAATATGATTGAACCATTTATAATATCACTCGCATATAGTACTTCTTCAATATGGCATCCATTTCATTAATAAAATGGGAAGCGGGACATTTCGCCAAAGGTCATTTTCTACTGTTTTGAACTTTTCTCAAAGCGCAGTAAATTTTGAAATCAGTCATGGAAAAAGATGAAAAAGGTTCGATTGTTTCAACCTGGTAAACTTTTCAAATGTAATGCTCCCTTATTTTGAACATCATCAGTTTACTCGAATTGTAATGAGTTTGTTATTTTCGAAATAATCAATATTTTATATCAGAATTTCTATCGATTCATTTTTTCTATTCATATTTCCAATCCAATGCATATCCTTTTCTAGCAATATCTTTAACAAACATCAAAGGGAGTGCTTTACATGGGAATATGTATTATTTAAATCAAGAGCCACATGTGAAAAGGTAATACAAGCTTTTTGTAAACAAATCTTTGTAGGCCCTCTTCTCGCCAACCGAAGGTCGCATTTAATGCGTTGCAGATTAATTTTAATTGTATATTAATTTAAGAAATGACCCATTTGGTAGAATTTCCTTGGGCAAAATGTCCTTTTGATTAAAAAAGGAAAGTATGTAACACAGAAGAGGTACGCAGAGAAGTCGGAGGATGAGTAGGCTTTTCGATTAAATATAATCAAAAGATTGTTTTCAAGTAACAATTTGCCCCGTAACGTGGGTAGATCACCTTTTCGTGGTACGTTACGGGATGTAAGATCTACCACCGATTCCTAGTCCTGACTACTTCAAACTAGGGGAACAGGATTTCTCAGTATTCCAAGGAACACATCTTAGTCCTTGTTACTTTTTATGCCTTGTTGATAGTGACAAGACTCGGCTTTGTCTACCGAGGATGATCTTGAAACAAGGAAAAAAATGAGTTAATTGTCTTCATCTATGTGATTCCTAATCTTCTATTCGTTGTTCCCTAGTTTGAAGTGGTTAAGACTAGTGTTCCGGTGCATGGTCATTATCGGTGTCATACCTTAATGTTGTTGCTAAGGAATCCAATTTTGACTGACAAAGGGGCGCGCTTTTGGAGAGTGTTTCATCATTCCGAAGGGTATAAATAGCGGAACCTTTCAATTAGAGTCGGATCCTTGCGATAAATTCAAGAATTACAACTGTAATAAATCGAATACTTCATCATTTCTCAATAGTGATGGAGTTATACGACATGCACTAAACTAAGGACACGGGATATACTTCAAAAGATCAATTTACTGGTCACAATAGTGTTAGGTCCCGAACAGAGGAAAAAAAAGTAAAAATTTAAAATTTATTAATGTTTATTTGCGTTTAAAGGTGTATTTTAATAACAAATATAGATTATATTATTTCTCTTTCTTAAAGAGATTTTCAGCCGTCGGCTGGTTCATCTCTGTTTACAAATAAAGATGAATGATCTGTTGTTGGGTTATGCTATAGTTTTTACAAATGAGCACTGTTGTATAAAATCACGGAACGGAGCAAAATATCGCCGTAATGTTTTGATGTCTCTGGAACTTTCATCTTCTGCCATGTTATACCAAAAAAAAAAGACACTTTTGCATGCCTGTTCGCCATATATTCCCAACCCTGATCCTGCAAATTTGCAGAACTCTGGAACATGGAAGCGTAAGATATGGAACCTGGAACTATTTGGTAGTCCTGCTTGAATTCAGCTGTCTGCAAATTCTTCAATTCTATGAAGATATCCAGAAATAAATTTTTATTTTTGAAGGCAAGCTGTGAACGCCTCTGCATAACGGTCAAATAACTACAAATAGTCACTTAATTAAGTTAATGATAATAAGAGAAGAGTTAAGTATCGCGAAACAGTTGAAAATTGCCGTTTTTACCGTTGAAGAGGTTCTCAAGTAGTTCCGTAAACGCAAGATTGTGATACGGAAGGTTCAAAGCAAACGTCATGCTGAAACTAAGTACCGTCCGGAGGATCCGTCTGCGAGCAGGTTACCGTTCATTTCGTGCCGCCAAGCAACCAAACAGGACGATGAAGCAGAATCTAGTGGCCAGAACACACGTGCCCGGCAGTTGTACTACAGGGTTCTGACGAAGTACAGGGGATGCCTTCTCATGGACGACGAAACCTATGTCAAGATGGATTTTTGGCAGTTTTCCGGACAAAAATGCTATCTGGCTTACTACAAAGGACTAGTGCAGAATAAGATTGCATCAAGGATGCACGAAATAAGCTCAAGTTTTGGGAGAATTATTAGAACTTGGTCTAGAATCTGTTCAGCTGGAAGGGACATCATCGATATCTAAACCCTAAGGGCATCCCACTCTAAACTTTAGTTCTAATATCAATTAAATATTTTTAAATCTGTCATAAATATTCTTAAGTATTTTTAAGTATTTTCAATCCTGGATAGTTTTCATCGTAGTGACCGGTTGTTAGTATAGTTGTTTGTTGTTTTAACTTGGACGATTTATGAATTTTCGTCTAGAATTCAGTGGAATTTATACTAATTTCCCCTGTTTTAATTTAAATTATATGTGTAATCATGTTAATTAATGGGTAAGTATTATAATTTGATTTATGAAATAGTGTAACAAAGGAAACATTTTTTTAGCTAACCAGGTAGAATATTCACTGGACTGTTTTCATTCATCCGATTCGAATTACTGATTTATTCTTACTGACTGTTCCATGCGCTACCAAACATTCAGATTCCGAAGGCATTAAAGGACGTCAAACTGGCATTATTCTAAGCTGTCCAATAAAATCACTAAGGTCTTAGAACAAGAGTTTCCTTCATATTATTTCGCCTCAGAACTGTAAAAGTTTTTGACAATGCTCAAGCAGATCAAATCAACCGAAGCTATGCTGCTCATTTGTTAGTGAGCCACGATAGTGAAGCGTACCATTTACAGTTGCTGCAGCTGGAACTATTCGTTGGGATGGTGGACCTCCCCATACTGCCACTATTTTAGGAGCATATATTGCTGGATTACGCCATACTGACGAGAAAGTTAAGATAGTATCCTACTGGAAGTCAATGATTTTTTTAAAACTCTACATAGATTTCGTGCTGTTAGGTTTCGTATGATGATTGAGGATACCAAAACAGTCGCTTCGTTACCTTTATGTTCTATAGAGGCAACCAGATGACTCGTGCGACACGATGAAATAAATGAAATAAAGTCTGCCAAGTTTGTCAAGAGGGAATACACATTTTAATACTGTGAAATAATAATTAAACAATTCTCACAATAAAAAGAATACTTCATTAGCTTGTTTGTATTTAGCATAAATAAATCCAAAGCTAATTTGTATAAATTGATTCCAAAATAGTCCATATTAATGTTTTAACATACCACAAACGTTTCTGAAAGTTTACAGCAGTATTTTCAGACCGTGGAGCATGCTCACTGACCTCATATACGCGGTACACGATTTAAAAACCTAGGGCCTATAGAAGCAGTAATTAAACTATTCCAAAATTATGCATTTCGATCTTGTCCAGACTTGATAATCGTTTAGAACATCGATTCTCAACGTTGCCCCACCAATCAGCTCGGTCTACATCGCCTAATTCCTTTTATGTGCATTTCGTTCAGTGGGGGTTCGCTAACTCCAGGTTGTTTAGAATAAGAGCGTCGAAGGTTCCAAATACTATAAATTATCTTCTACTTTTAGAAAAACACATTCGGCTGGAAGCTATGAGATGTGATTCTCGGGAGGCTAAAATAAGGTGCGAATGGTGTGGAAAGCCTCCACAGCTTCTAATTCAGCTCCGATCAGCCCAAACTAATTCAGTTGGTGTCACACTGTCAATAGCCTAATTTTCACATATTGCACAATGATGGAAATAAAATCAACGAGGAACGGGTGGAAGATTCACACGACTATCAGCTAGACAGAGCTAGACCATCACGTGAAATGTTTGAGTGCTAGCATAATGCGTGGCATAATTCAATTTGTTCTCGAAATTGAAGCCATAATCGGGATAACATTCCGTCATTTCAAGGCAACAAAAATGATTGAATTTCTTATAAAGGATAGGTACTTTCAAAATGTTCGCTAAAAAATGATAGACGATATTAGATAAGCAACTGTGGTAACCTAGGTGGTAATAAACTAACGCTAAATATTTCGTAAGTATTTTTAAATATTTCCGGGTATCTTAGATATCAGTAAGAACTTTCTGTGTAGAACGCGAGAAATACAAAGTTTAGAGTGGGATGCCCCTAGTCTAAACCAGTATATATTTTCTTAAGTGACAAAATGAGAAATACATTTTTTTCCAACAAAGCGTGCTATGAAACCTTAAATTGAATCAATCTTGCCACCGCAGTCACGATCGCTCAAAAAAGCTTCCGAATTTATTTTTAAATATTTTACTACCGACTACTTACAGCGGATTCGTACCTGTAGTACCGCTATTCATACCTACCGTCATTTATGAAGCTAAGTTTCCACCAATTCCCATCACACCCCTCTGAAGACAGCTACCGCGATGGCTACTTTGGATACAGAAATCCACATAACCGAGCTCCCGATCGAAGTGTTGGAGCACATTTTCTCTTACCTCCGGCTGGCAGACCGCAAGTCAGTCTCCCTAGTGTGCCAACTCTGGAACGAACTGATCTTCTCGCGTCGATTCATGCGCAACGTAGCCCTGAACATCGTCATGGATTGGGAACACTCGCAGATCTCCGTTCTGAAGAGAAGCACTCGCCTCTACCGAAATGTTTTTGCATTCTTCGGGCCAGAAACGTGCTGCGAGTTTGATTTCACTGTAATCATCGAAGTGCTGGATTTATTTGGTGCAACCTTGGAAAGCTTCCATTGCATGACCAACTTTACCATCGATCAACTCTGGAACGTTGTCACTCGAGCCCCAAATCTTCGGCAGCTGATAGTGGGAGTGGACGCCGCGAGCCTGAATCTGGATCTACCTGATTTCCCAGTGCTGCAGCATCTGAGTGACATGGGCTCGCTGATCAACGTGCTACGGATCGTAAAGCTGGCCGTTCCAAACTTGAAGCAACTTAGTGCAAATTTCATCAAACCGGATGATGCACATGAATCACTCCCGTTTCTACGTCAAGTCGCTCCACGGTTGAAGAACTTGGAACTATTTTCAACGGAATATTTCATCCCGATCAACGAGCTCCGATTTCCCGAGGTGGAAGTACTGAAATTATGCGGACGAATCTGCAATGCGAGCGATGGTGTGCTGAAGCAATTTTTCCTCGGGTTCAAGTGTTTGACAGAAGTCTATCTGGACTTCAGCGTCAAGGGACCAGTGCTTGATGTTATCACCAAGGATTGTCCGGAAATTGTAAAATTACACTTCAAGACGTATTTGTTGGATTCAGAGTCGTTCCGTTTATTGGAGCGTCTGAAGCGCTTGAAGGTGAGTTTGACTGAATATGAAGATGATAACATTGAAAGCTAATATGAAGATTTTTCACCCCACAGACCTTAAGCCTTGCCGGTAGCATTGACTTCCGAACCACATCGGAATGCAAGCCCTTGGTAAGTGTGGAACAGCTTAATTTGAAGATGTGCAACCTGAACCTGGAGGCTGGAGCAATTGAAAGCCTCCGTCGGGTACTGCCGAACGTGATTTGCATGAATGTTACATTCATGACACTTTCGAGACCCGAATTTATTCTAGTTCATGTCTGTCGGAATTTTCCACATCTAAAACGACTCAGCATTTCCGACGAAAACGCACAGTATCGAATGTTAAGCAGCAAACTTTTCCAGGCCTTGAGACACCTGGACCAGCTGGAGGAACTAACTCTCAAGTGCATTCACACGCCGGTGGCGTTTATGTTGTCCAACAAAAGCCTGAGGCGGTTGAAGATCAAGTACTTCCACAACCTAACGGATGCAGATTTGTACAAGCTGTCGCAGATGTATCCAAATTTGAAATATCTGGAGGTGGTATGGTGTCGGAAGATAACGCAGTCGGGAATAGCAAAGTTCCAATCGCAACTGACGGACTGTGTGGTGCATCACTCGAAATTGTAGATGGTTTTCATTTTTCGTATGTATGTATAGGAAATATATTTGATTGTATTTTGTCGTAGAATACTTATGCACGGTTGTACTTTCATTGATAAATCGATAAATTACTAGGATTGTGGGTGATCATTACCCGAGCAAAGTAGAATAAAAACCCGATATCATCTAGATAACAAGTCTTGTTATCCCAGATATCATTTTGTTTTCAGTTGTTATCGCATAACTTATTTAGTTATCAGCCATGATCAATTTAGTTATCAGTTGTTATCATGAAAAATTCACTATATATTTATTAACGATGCAAGCTTAGTTCAAAACTTAAAATATTATTTGCACTGAAACAATAAAAAATAGTGCTTTTAATCCCTAATCATATTTCAGTTATCAGCGTGAGGCTTTGATATCAAAATGATAACATGATTTGAAATTTATGAAATAAATTTGAATGGCTTACAGAATTTGTTATCAAGATATTATCAATGATAACAAAATTAGTTGTTTTTGTGATATTCAACGAGCAATTTTCTGTTATCATTTTTGTTATGTTGGCTGTTAACTCAACCATAATGATAACATATTCAGTTAGCAAAAAGTGATAACCGAGTAATAGAACTTGTTATCAATTTGATATTTTACTTTGCTCGGGTAGAGTGATGCAAAATTTGAAATTTTCACTCCACTGTGTTCAAATGGTTTCAATTCGGGTCCTGATTAACCTCCGAAAGTTTAAACTCATTTGATTAGAAACTGACTTGGCACAAACCATTTGAAGTTTACATGGAAATTACTATGGGAAACAAAACGTTTTATTCATTGTATTCTAGCCTTTTTACATATTGTACTGTTAACAAATTCTATTGCTATTCTTATGGGAATTTTTATCAGCTACAACTTTGCAGAAAATCGTTTTTCAGCCAAACGACAAATTAAATAGTTATTAATTGTTTAAGAGATTACTAATCTTATGCAAGATTAAGCAACTGTATTGTGGGCAACACTGTATTCTGCAGTGTGACATAGTAGCCATTATTTTTGTCCTCTATTGTACGCGCCATAAACACCAATGTTGCCTGCTGAACACTTGATTGAGCATAATCATAAGACATGAGTGACTTGAATCATTAATAATTTTTGTTCCTTACATTTGATCGAAAAATAGTCTTGAACAAAGTTGTAGCTGTGAAACTTTTCAACAAGCTCAGTTTTTATTTTCTAAAGTAGAGTGAACTGGTGAATTTTGGTATGAATATGAACCGAAATTTTGGTTTCTCCATAGTAATTCCCATGTCATATCGGTCCCATATGTATTTTCGTAAATTTTTAGATAACAACGCTATCAATGTGCACCTGTTGTCATCTTATGTGATAAAACTACGGACTTTGATCATGGAAAATGTGAAAACAACATCAACATCCATCTCATACAAGATAGATCAGAATCAGCCAGTGTGCGTTTATTCAATCTAACTCTCACTGTCAGGCAGTGTTTTTTTTGGAAAAATATGTTTGCAAATATTTCACAAATTGAAACGCATAATGTGGGGTGTGTTTACAAAGATTCAAGAAATACACACGCACACACAAACATTTTCGCGGTTTTAAATATTGATTCATATTTCTTTATCGTCAAATTTAAAATTGATTCAATAATTATAATTGTTTGATGGTTAAGAAGTGTTTTTACAAATAACAGTCTTAAGAGGTGTCTCAGAAAGTATGAGTTTATTATTGGAGTAAAACAACAATAATAATGTACTCAAATGTTTATTTCAAATATATCTTTCAATTGGATAAAAATAATCCGCAGTTCCTTCAATTGTATACCAAGGAGCAAACTTTTGATCTGAAGCTGCCCATGAGCTTTAGCACAGATTTCTTGGCGAAAAATTTTGTCCAGTGTTTTTCAAATTCTTCGATTGAATTCGCTACCTTAAAGTGTTTCCGTATATATCCCTTGGAAACGGCCTCGAAACGATTCGAAGGATTCATCTGTTTTTGCACACACATTGCACATTGTTTGCTTTGTACCAAGCTACCGTGTCTTTTGAGTAGTGACACTTAATTGAACCAAAATAGTACTGGGCCATCATGTTGAGGGATCATGGGCCGCAGACGCCGATTCAAACACTTTGGAACGTAAACTTCAATGTGCATCGTCTCCTTCGTCACAAATAGCGTTGACAACTTGCATTACTCACGTTATCGCTTGTCAAACCTTGGCCTTCTTAGCAAATGTTTCGGTAATAATTGACCTGTCGGCATAGTCAACTTCCTGACCATCACGGACTGTGTAGTATTAGTCTCCCGGAAGAGTCTTGTAGTCAAATTTGACGTACGCACATATCGTCTATAATAGACGAACGCTTGCGCAAAAAGACTAGGGTGGGAAAGGGGGCCTCATAGCCTAGTCAGTAAAGGCACGGTATTAGCATGCCGGAGGCGGCGGGTACGATTCCCAGTCCGGTCGACTTTCGGGTTGGACATTTTCTCGACTTCCCTGGGCATAGAGTATCATTGTGCTTACCACGCAATATACAAATTCATGCATTGGTATTGGCATCGAAAGCTCTCGATTAATAACTGTGGAAGTGCGAACAAGAAGAAGAAGAAGGGAAACGGATTTGAAACTCAAATGTCATTAGCCAAATACATCCATAGACCATATACGTCCACCGTTGTATAATTGGGAATGCACCCGTGTACTGAATGGGAATTGTGGATTCAAATCTCACCGGTGCCCTTAGATATTTCGCAAATTTTCTCACAAACACGTCTCTTACCGATGATATGCGCTTATCTTGAGCAGAGGCACTTTTCTTATTGACGAAAGCTTGGGTGATCTTCTGGTTCAGTTTGCAGTCCCCCAGTCCCGGTTTACAGCCAGATTTCGCTGTGTCCTTGAAGGTAACTTTTTCACCGAACTTCCAGATGGTAGTTTTCAATGCTCCGATACTTACTTCCTCCAGTTGCGCCAACTTCCTTACTGATAGGTTGGGATTAGTGCATCATTTGTGCACGATCTTTTTGCGCTTTTCCTGGGAAATGCATCGCATTTTGATAATTTTGTAAAAAAAATGCACTTTGCGCACCCACAAGCAAGTTGGGCAATAAGTAAATAACAACACACATCGATTAACAGCTGATAAACTTCATCGGGATAGAAATGGCGGCGAGTTGAAAGTGTATTTATACTTTCTGGGACACCCTATAATATTAGGAAAAGATTTCCCGAATTTGTCAGTTTCCCGTTTTCTTTTTCTTTATTTAACGCCAGCTTCCACACTTGCGTATAATCGCACACCCACATACACCCAGTACAACACATGGGCCTAGACCAACGGCTTTACTTCCCTTCCGAAGGAAGACGTGACCAGAGATTTTAATGCCTCAGAAAAATCCAACCGACCTCAGCTGGGTTTGAACCCAGACTCATTGGGGTAAGAAAGCAGTCACGCTTACCACTACACCACCGGCGCCAGCTAGTTTCCCGTTTTCGTCAGTCTAAAATTTGAGAAAGGGCTGACAAAATCGGAAACGCACTGTATTCCTTTTAAAAATGGTGTTGCAGATACGTTTGAAATCAGCTTGCTAATAAACTAATCAATTCTTTCCTTGAGCCAAAAATGACAAATTTACTGATTTCAGGTGTATGCCTTTCCGATTTTTTTGATTCTATCGAATTTGCACTCGGCATAGAATGTTTTTCTGTTCAGCGCATAACAAATTAATGCATAATTTAGTTTTTGTTTATGCCAGAAAACCATAATTTGTCCTTTATAAGGTCTTAGTATACCAATCCAAGAACTGTTTTAGGTGTTATTGTCTAAGAACTGAATCTCCCAAGTAACATTTTAAGTTTTATGAAATACTACAAAGCAACTATAAAACAACATTCATAAAACCCTGGTCAAGGTATTAATGCAAACACCAAAACCTCATTAAGACTAGAATATGTCTAGTTGGCTCACTCTGAAGAAGGTTCTGAGGGTGTATTCTCGAAGCTCTTCAAGATTGATTTACTGCAAAAGGTTGTATGACGAACGCATTGAGAACCATTTGAAAGCTACAATAAAAGCTATTTGGCAACAATAAAAACCCTTTCCGAGCCATTTTTCCTAGCCGCATGCTTAAAACACTAGGAAAGTATGAATCAAGATAGAAAAGGATTTATGAATCCGATCTTATCCAAATAATTAAAATAGAAACTGATCGTATAAAAATCTTATTAAATATCCAAATTTATTACAATAGTTCTCCTTAAGTGGCCTAATTTTAAGTGCCATATTAAATTTTATGTGAAATGTATGTGGAAACATCGAAAAAATTAGGTCCACCCTCGTAAAACATCGACTTGACTAATTATTTAACATTGAAAAACAATATATATTCTTCAGATCGAGCTTGGCCGATACATTTGACGTAAGACTACGTCTGTGATTTCTATATGGGGGTAGACTTTGTGAAAACCGAAAATGGAACATGTAACAAAATTATGAAAGATTTTGAACGTGAATAACTCAGCTGCCCCTAGACCAATTTCAATAATTTTATCACCAATCGATCAGAAATAGTTCTACGCATCAATAACAATGCAACTGACTGTTCAAGAATCCTATTGAAAAGGTGGTAAATGTCAAGCATTGTCCAAAAAAATCCACCAAATTACGTACATGCATATGCTGCTTCCCCAACACAGTCATCAGAGAATCGTCTCTTGGCAAAACATGTCGAAGTGGCATTCGCCTCTGATTTTCGGGCGTGTGCGAATATGGAGGATGCAATTGCGTAACATTTTACCTTCCTGCACATTCGATTGCTGTCAATGGATGGCAATCGATGTCGGTCGTTGATTGGCACTAGATTGCGGAACAGAGACCGACGTTAAATAAAGGAAAGAAGAAGAATTGATACGTTTGTTGTTCTGGATGATAGAAGAGCATAGCAGAAATAGTGCGAAGTAGGATGGTTGCGATTCTGCTGTTCGACATTTTTGATGGACCACCAAAAACATGAAAATAAACTATTTTCTAGGGATGCCTAGAAGTCCAATTATTCGATTAATGATAAATCGTGAAGATTTTTCCAGCTATTCGATTTAATATTTATTGAATTTTCAATTATTCGAACTCGTAACAGACATCCCTTCTTATTTCTACTCGTTTGATTTAGCGTAGTAGGGAAAATAAATAAAAGTACTAAATTATCTGAACAGGCATAGAGAAGAATCATTACGTGAAACGGGATCATAAATTCACCAAAAAAAAAAGTGTTAAGTGTCTTTCTGCTAAAGACTAAGATTGACCAACTTGTTGAGAGAAGGAGTTTAACGAGAAAAACTTAAAAGGGGAGGAGCTTTAGCTGGGTGGACACTGATATTCTGCGGCCTTCCATCCTGTAGCCGACACTAGTTCAACCTCTGTCCAGCAGCAGGCGGGCCAAGAATCTTGCGAGTGCCCAATCATTGAACCGAAGAATATGAGATTGTCCGGTCCGATTTGCTGATCCAGCTGCCTACACGTCATCATCATCTTATAAAGACTTGAAGCCTTTACAGGGCCACCAAGATTTTCTAAAGAGTTAAATTTCTGAACACGTCCCAACTAAAATTCATATCAAAAGGTTCTTTTCAGGGCAATCATAGTCATACTAAAGAGTATAAACAGAGACAACCCCGCTCAAATTCTTATTTCTACAAGCTCCTTCTGCAGTTAACAAATAACATTTATTTTATAAGATTACGTAGTCCTACGTCACCATTGCGTACAACCCCATAGGGCTGTCCCTTGTAGTTTATTATTATTAATATTTTCGCATTTAAATGTTTGCTCATTGCTTGATTTACCAAAATATAGTTATATCTCAGGAAATATTGATTGAAAATCGAAAATTGTAAAAAAACAATCAAACTAATTCTAACATGGCGGTTGCATAAAAGTTGATTTTCATAGGTCATTTGTGAAAAAGTTGTTTTGCTTTCAAGAATTCCTTTACAAATTAATAAGGGTTTAAAATGGCTTTTATGAAGAAAACTTGCAGGCTAAATTGTATTTATCTTTAGCCATTTTGCTTGTTCCTAACCCGTTCAGATTTATGGCAGCATTTAAGGAGGCAAAGTTGCCTGCAAAAAGTTAAACGTCAAAGTTTGTTTATATTTCGATAAATGCGCTATGAGATGCAGGATTCTTCCAGGCGGTTTTCTCCCGATGGATTTGGAGTAGTTATTCAGATAGTTTGCGATACTGTTTTACAACAGTTCGCATTTCGAACAGCTGGAAGCGCGACCGTTCCCGAAAAAGATCCCCTTCTTCCGGATGGTTACAGAAGTGCACCATCCAACGATCGAAGAGTTGATTCTTTGGCCGAATAAAATCGCTGCTATGGATCGGAAACCAGCTAATCTCCACTAACTAACAGTTTCAGTGGTTTGCTGTCGGTTTTTATTTCGATTGTCATCTATTCGCAAGATTTGGAGAAGGCTGGTATGTTTTTAATCTTTCGACAATGTTTTTATGAATTCGAGGGCCACGCTCACTTAACTCTTCTCCGCCAGATGGTCAGTCGTTGATGGTGTGCTGGTTCTTTTAAAGAAGTAAATTTTGCTGAAATCGACTTGAATTGTTCATCCTACTTCGTCTATCCTTCGAGACTTCCTTGTCATAAATTTGGCTTTTATTAACTATGAGGAACCATCTTTTAAGCTCAATTTGTAAACAGAGTATTTGGGGAGTTAATGATGCACTTTAAAAAGCCAAAAAAGCAACAATAAATACTTTTTGCTCTAATGCAAAACCTACTGGTTTTATGGTTGCTTTAATAATGATAGAACACGTTTATAAAGTATTTTATCAAGACATCAATAAACAATTGCTAATGACGTTTATGCTTGAATTACAGAACAGTTTTAAAACAAGACAGTTTTTGACTTTCTTCCAGACTATAAAAGGTGTTTAAAACAGCAAAAAGCTGAATTACTAAGCAGGAATGTTTTACACTTTGAAATGCTATGTTTAAACTAATTGGATTGTTGTTCATTGCCGTTATAAAACCATCATATATCAGAGTGGATGCTAAATGGTTACTGGATTGCTACTTGGGCTGAGCAGGAACGAATATATCGATACCTTGAATTGGTATAGATAAGTCTGACATAAGAGGTAAAATACAATACCATTCCAATACCAAATTATGCAAATTCAATACCAAAACAATACCAGATTCGAGTTTCGAAACCCGTCGGATACGGTTCTGTTTTATGTTTGCTCTCTGTTTTGTGCGTGCGCTTTGATCGTTTTCGGCTGCATTTGGCTGATTAGTGCTGGCACTCTGCCTCCCAGTCGGTTATACGTATGTGATTGTGGTGGTTTTCTTGCTTTCTGGGAAGTTTTCGAATCGAGAAGGAAACGTGGTCCATCGTGTTGGCAAGCATCAGAAGAGATGTCGCTATCTGCGTACTTGAATTATTTTCATCGCATGTGCCCCCGGACCAGAAATATGTGACATAGTGAAGCGATCGATGCCTGCGTTGGAGGTGGTGGGTTTTCTAATCGTTCTATGATGGTGTTGGTGATCAGATGTACTCCAAGCATTGAAGGGTCTGCGCATTATGCTGTGAATCCTGCGGTTTGCTTCCAATACAGTAACGCTGGCGAAAGAGTGGTGAATGGTCCCAATGCTTCGGTGTGAAAAGGAAACGTGTGCTGGAGAGTACTGGCAAGGATGATGCATGTGACAACTTCGAAAACATGGAAAGACAGGCTTACAGCAGATAATTTTGGGGAGATCTTTCTTTTTGTATTTATTTAATTTTGTTAACATTTTCACATAATCTTTACTTTATATTGCCGAATAGAGATTGCAAAATGTATATATTGGTTGACCATTATATAGCCCCCAATGATTTCTGCAATCGCTTATGCTATGCTATGCAATACCATACAGGTATTGTTTTCCGTCGATCTCGATTTCCGTACTGAGTACTAATGCTACCCGAACAGGAGAAAATAGCTAATGAATACCAAATTATGATCTGATACCAAAATGTGGTGTTGATCAGCATGACATAAGAGGTGAAATACCAAAGAATAATACCAAAAAAATGCATGCAAAATTCTTTGCAAATAACAAAAACTGATGTTTGGATACCAAAAAATACCTGTGTGGTATTATTTTGGAATTGCATTGTGCATCCTGCTCGGGAAGGATCACGTTTTATTGTTTTGGAGTTTATTAGATAATTTACACAATATTATTCCACAAGCATTCAAAAATAAAGTTTCATACCAAATCGATTAGTGTTTGGTTCCTGCTCGCGAAGATGACGATCAAATGAGACCCAGGACCAAGTAATTCTATGCATACGTTACTTATCGATTCACATTTACGTAAGTTTCTGAAAGAAAAACAACTTAATGATCTTTCCAATCAAATTGATGTTCCTTCGGATGGAACAATGTTCACGTACATCCTATCACATTTCATGATTGACGCAGTCATTAACATTGAACAAGAACAAAAATGACACGTTGTGTTCTTCTCATATGATTTTATTCCAAGTCAACAGCTTCATTTGCCATCGCCTCGCATGGTTTCGCTGATGGTACTCATTTTGCTTGATCATCAAAAGTACATCTTCTAGACAAAAAAAATACACGAATGTGTATATGCCCATCAATTGAGTCACCCAGCAAAGCCAGTGTGCGTAGCAGAGCCAGTAATTACCCAATTAATCTCACCCGTCCTTTAATGGGATTCCATTTTCCTATACAATCGTTGCCTAAACGATGTCAAAGTCTTTCAATGCCCAAACAAAAAGGTACCCCAAATGATTCCGGCACAGTTGTTCGGCAAAAAAAAATACTTCCGATGATGGTAGAGTCATGATGCGCACATTTGTCACCAACTGGCAGGAAATTGACTTTCTGTTTTTTTTTTGTTGGCTGCTATTCATTTTTATCTTTGCTTGGGACTGGACTTGGCTTTGTCTGTTTCTACGCACCCAATGCTTATACAACTGCTTCCTTATATTCTAATTATAGGAAAAACATAAAGCCTTGTCGAGGGTATTGCTTTTCTCCGAAGAGGCGAGAACATGCTGTAAATTTTTCACCACCCGGAATATGAGCCCGATCCCTGCTTCCGTTAGACCAAAATAGCACTTGGTGCCATGTTACCGAAAAGGACGCTCCGCAACTAGCACGGTGGCAGAAATGGTGACCAAACTGAGTTGGAAAACCAGAACCATTTGTATTTAAATCGGAAGGATGAGCTAATGTTTTATGTATGATGGACGAGAGGTACCCTACGGTATCATGGAAACTCACATTCGAATTCGGAAAGTGCTAACAAACAACGCACTGCCAAACTAGGTGGGTTGGTTGGAATCAATTTGTGCGTCAGTACTCGGTATCGATGATTTATTCAAAGCGAATCCTACGATAAGTCGTGTACAGTCCAACTATTGCTTTTATGAGTGCTGGTGGTTGGAATTGGATGTCGTAAATGAGGATCCGTATGCTCGTTCATCATTTCGTCGCTTTTTCCGGGTTTGATTCAGACCCGGACGTGGTTATCTGCCAACTACACATCAGGCATAACTGCTTTGGATGTTATCCCTTTGGAACGGTCCGTTTGTGTACGGGAGCTGGATATTGAACGGGCGTTTGTATCATGGATGGCCTTTTAGCTTTTATCGGATGGGCACGAATATTGCGGGCCTCGGATAGCCTAGTCGGTAAAAGCACGGTATTACCAGCTGGAGGCGGTGGGTTCGAGAAAATCTTTCGGGCAGGAAATTTTGTTTTTCGACTTGTTGACAAGAAAGTTCTGAATTAATAACTGTGGAAGTGCATTTAGTAGAACACTGAGCTGAGAGCCGACAAAACGTTCGCTACAGAAGCGTAAAAGAAGAAAAAGAAGATGAATATCGTTTCCGAAAACTGTGCAAACTGTACTAGAAACGGATCTAGCCGAAGGGTTTTCATCCTTTTTCATAGATCTGACATGGAATTGAGTTTATTACAAGCTTCCTGTCGAATCGTACGATTATGTTAAATGAACTTAGAACGACTCGTTTGATGAAGGCTTTTCTTTAGTTCTCCAGTTTTAATCTGGAGTAGGACCCGTAATTTACGCCCGATTTCCCTACAAAACGAACAGAACGTGCAGTAGCTAGGTTAACACATAAATAGGCACATCCTAATTCTCCAGCTCTTGCAGCTTTCAACTGCCATTCGATTCCTACGGCATGTGGCAACATTCTGATTCTCCCTGCATCGAATCAAAAGCCGTAAAACCGAAGATTGGTTTTCTTGTTCGCTTGCCTCATCAAATTCAATTGTGCCTGGTAGCTTCTAGATATTCCTATTTTCCTCTCAAAGCTCTAGAATATCATTCTGAATGTCATCACCGCAGCTCTAACGAAATCTAAAACGATAATTTATGACTAATTTGTTCGCTATTTGTCGCTTTATTTGCCGCTCACTGTCACACTTTGATGTTTCCGAGGAGATCAACTTGATGTCTTCAAACATAGCTGACGGATCGCATTTCCGGCCGTCTGTCATCGCTGCTCCGTTTCCGCATTCATTTGGTTTGTTTCCCATCATAAAACATAAAATACGACTCAGCCACTCTGCGACGATGACGACGACGGGCACATTTTTACTGTTTTCTGAAGTTTTGTTTATGCTTTCTCCTTGCCTAACGAGCGACCGCTTCTCGAGAACCGGCTCCGTTCGTCGTTAGCAGGGGGCCAGATGGTGCGAAATTTTAACTGGCATCATCACATCTCACTTCACTCGGAATGAATTCAGCTTCCGTTCCACTATGCCACATTCTACAGGCCGGCAATAAAATTCTCAACAGCCGAATTCGGACCGGTTCGC
This sequence comes from Ochlerotatus camptorhynchus, assembly GCF_037179485.1. Classification (NCBI taxonomy): domain Eukaryota; kingdom Metazoa; phylum Arthropoda; class Insecta; order Diptera; family Culicidae; genus Ochlerotatus; species Ochlerotatus camptorhynchus. The sequence goes on along the minus strand of NW_027040860.1, from coordinate 242,405 downwards.
GAAAATGAAGCAATTCATTAGAATGAATATCCTTCGACTCTCCGTCGCCGTCGTCGTGGATCTTCACAACGCAATCACAGCCTATCCCAAAGCACAGGCACACCATCACCTCTTCAGCGGAAGAAATGGCTAGAGCGACTTTATGATTTAATTAAGACCATTTGCTTTATTCGCATTAATTCGTGCACCATTTCCGCAGAGGCGAACAACGGACCGACCGAACCCAGTTAGAGAAATAGCCAAGAACTATAAGCAAAGGTGAATTCTGCCACTCACCTAGAATGGATGCGGACATGCTGTCGGAAGTGGAAACCGGCTATGATGAATTGTTTCGTAATGAATTTCGACAGTTTGGAAAGGGCTATTGATAAGCGGAAACAACGGAGTTTTGGGAAGAGGATGAAAATTTGGATTGAAATTGTGTTGATTTGAATGAATTTGAATATTGATTTCCTGGCACACGAATACTTCCTGCCACAGCCTTGCTCCAGTTGCTTGGATGAAGTGTTTTAATTAAATTTGTAGCTGAAAGGAAACACTGCTCAGCAGGAGCATTTCAATTTGAAACACAATAACGCAGACTAATAAAACTATTTGAGACATGGGGCACGCACAAACCTGGATGTACGAAAAAGGCAAAGACAGGTACAACCAATGTAAGTCGGAAATAAATTCTCAAAAGGCTGACAAAACGATATAACAGCTGAATGAAATGATTTGATAAATAATAATAAGATTTATTTGATTTCGTAATATGCTGATACAGTAGGATGCTCCAATTTTGGTTCAATAAAAAAAAATGTCATGGCTGTATTCTAAAATTTCTGAGCTAACGCAATATTTGAAGAAATTAAATAAAGGCTGACTAAAAGTAAATTGGAATGCCCCTCGCGCGCCACTAGCACGCCACTAGTGTTGGGAATCTAAAATCTTTGACAGTGGTTTATTAACACTTCTATAGAGATCAACTGGTACAAGTTTAAACAAAGTACAGTCAAGATTCCAATAGTACGGTTAATAGGGACCGTACTATAGAAACCGGCATTAACGAATACACGTAGCATATGGGATTAGAGCTAATTGGGACCAAACACTGGTTGTACGGCAATTTGAAGAGATAACTTCCTGATGTCTTCTAAGAAGTTGTTAAGCAGAAAGTTGGCCACGTTTTGGGACGATTCAGTTTCCGGTAGGACATAAGTCTGATCCTGTGGAAGATCCGGAATATCTGTAAAAGTGGCCAATTCATGCAATTGATCCTAGAGCTCCGCAGATTATTCGAAACCACTCATAAACGACCAATTTGGCCAGCTGCCACTACTCCAAGGTGGTTCTGGAGTGGTATGCTGCCAACAAGATCGATTTTGTCCATAAGCTGATGAATACTCCGAATTGCTCGGAATTTCAACCAATCGAAAAATACTGGGCAATTGTAAAGCTGCGACTTCGACGAAGCGGCGGGGCAGTCAAGGACATCCAGCAGATGCGGGCAAAATGGAATAAATGTGCTGATTCCGTGTCCGTTTCTACTGTGCGGGCGCTGATGGGTTCCATCAAGAGGAAGGTTCGAGAATTTGTTCTAACTGGAGAAATATGATGCTGTAACTTTGAAATTTTGAGAAACGTACTGTAAAGCTAATATTAATGGACTTTTTAAACTTATTGAATCACGCTTTACAGGACTTTTTGAGCATACCAATTTACTTTCAGTCAGCCTTTACTTGGAGATCAAGTCGAAAAAGATCCTATTTTGGCACGGTATTGATCGAAGCAACATTTATAGATGAATCATCTGTGTTTCTAAAATCGAGGCTACACTGTTCCAACATATTTTTTTAGCATAATGTCATCATTTGAGAGCAGAAGCAGGGATGATAAATAATATACAAAATAATACATGTTTTCTTTTCTTTTTTTCAGGTAAATTGATACGCAGTAAATAAGTGAGTACAAGCCTTACACTAACCCGTTTGCACTATATTACTTAGAATGGTTTTTTTTCGGTGAAAATAAAACAGTACTTATTGGCGTAACGCGTTTCTACCTACTTTGCTTCAGCCATCATTAGACGCCTATAACAGACATTTATTTAGTTACCAAGTTGTAAGTGTTAAAAATCTTTGTTGACATAATTTTAATAGTCTAAATAAAAGTATGTATAGAGGCAAAGTTAGTTGGAACGTCATCGAAAAAAAGCCAATCTAATCAAAATAGTACATGTCTACTTTGATTAATCCCAATCACTAATCCATTTGCGTTTACTACACAATGCCATCCTACCATGCTGAAGATCCGTACAACTGTTCTGGACTGTCCAATGAGCTTACCAAAAGACTTCTTGGGGCTGTCTATAGGACGCGACTCCGCGGTTAGATTAGACGACATTTTTGTGTATCCATTTGACTTCTTGGGGGAGTCCATATACATTTACAAGGAGTGATGAGTAATGAGTCGATTTCGAATGATCCTAGAATTTCCGCAGTGATTGTTTCATAAATCTCTTTAAAATAATCTTGCATTTTCTCAGTTTCTCCATTACTTTGAAAAACTTCCATGTAGAAAACATTAGATATTTAATCCAGAAAAAATCGGCATTCACTCTCTTGAATTTGTTTTATTTTAATTCTCCTGGAATATTGCTTCGGTTTTGTTGATATATACTTTATTAAAACCTTATATTAATTCAGCATAGAATTTCTTCACACACATTCTCAAATTTAATTCTACAAATTTGAATATCCTTGCATCTCTTCTCAGAACTGACTTTGTGATACTGTTCCTTAACGGTAAAAAATCTTAATCTAGCCTGGGTTCAATCCCAGTCGGCGTCGGTAGCTTTGGTGCTCAGCACGGAAAACAAATCAAAAGTTTCAAATCAGCCTTATATCAGCATTATATAGGACTTTTAGCTTTAGTGGGCTTGATGGTTACTTGGGTAAGTCATTATGAAGTGAATTGGTGTCGATGTTAATTGAAAAAAATCTATAATTCACTCTGTTAGATTGTTCGATTGTAGATCACAATGATTATTTGATTGGTAGATACGAAGCAACTGAAGAATTTATTATCATAGAAAAAAATAAAGTTTGTGTCTCAAGCATGACCGTTTTATTGAAGTAGGACTGCGAGATTGGTTATTTGCTTAATAATTTAATTAATACATAGAAAATTATTGATTTATGCATTTTATTCTACAACAAACAAATATTAAATTCAAAGTTTTTAATCTAGGGACATTGAATTCGATATTCTTGTTTTAAAATCAAGTGCCTATTCCATTCAAAATAAGGCTCAATATATGTACAACCAATTTTCAGGTACCTACTGAATAATGTTTATTAACAGTAACCAGAGTGAAAATTCGCTATTAAAAATGCAATTTTGAGTTCATCTTATTGGCAAACAATTTTTTTTTTTCAAGCAGACTTTTGAGGAAAATTTTACTCACCTTCTACTATTTTGAGAGAATTCTTTCTCAATTTTGAGTTAATCTCATCGGCCGTACATCAAAATGACGATCATCCTCAGCACTACTGTATTCTGATCGACCTGGACTTTGTTCCTATGAGTCTGTGCACATGATTCCCACACCCGAGCTGCGTAGAGCATCGCAGGTGCTATTATTTGTTTGTAGACAGCCAGTTTGTTCACTATTGAGAGGCGGGATCTGCGACAAATCAGCGGATACAGACACCTAACCAAGGTAGAACACTTGACTACAGTTTTTTCTACATGCGAACGGAAAAAAGAGCTTTTCATCGAACAACATCCCGAGATATTTAGGTTACTTCGACCAACCACTCCACCCTTGTGCCATCCATGATTGTAGTACAAGAAGGAGCCGGGTTTAGCATGGAGGAACATAATTGTTTGAGTTTTAAGAGGCATAGATTTTGATATTCCACGTGTTGGCATAATCAGAAAAGGCGTTTAGGCATCGCTGAAGTTTGTTGGTTTTTTTCCCGAGGCATCCTTCCTTTGACGGTCATTGCGATATCATCTGCGAACAGGAAAAACACGCAACCGTCTCCGAGGGGAGGAACGTCGGAAGTGCAGTAACTGAAAAGCAAAGGGATCGTCCATTCATTATGTCCCACTTTTAGGGGGGGAGGGGGGATTTTGGAAACTGTGACGAGCCATACAAAAAAAAAATAAATAAGGTCCATACATAAAATGTGACAAAGGGGGGAAGGGGGTTTGAAAATGGGCCAAATTTGCGTGACATAATTAATGGACCTTCCCAAAGGACCCAACAGACTTCCTTGTGCAACACCTGCTGGGATCAAAAACGTGACTGAAAGACAACCATTCAACGATACCTTAAACGACCTTTGCTGGAGGTTGTTACGGGTGATTTTAACCAGATGTAATGGGAAGTTGAAGTTACACAAGTCCGTCATGCCAGACATTGTCATACGCCTTTTCAACGTCTGGCAAGGCCATAGCTGTGGACTTGGATACAACTTTGTTACTTCGGATGTTATTCATCACCTAGCTGGTACTAGTTGGTGATTGGTGGAGTGCCTCTTCCTGGACCCGAACTGTTCCAGTAGGAGAATCTTGTTTTCCACGACAAACTTGAGCAAACGATTGAAAATGAGTTTCTCGAACAACTTGGCTGAAAGGAGGCTGATTGGTCTGTAGCTTGAAGACAGTGTTTAATCCTTACCGGGATTGCGGATTAGTATAATTTTGCCTCCAGATGCTTGGAAAGTAGTGCAGCTCCAAGCATCTGTTAAAGATACCGGCAAAAAGCGACTGCACTTTCAAACCTGGGAGCCTTCATGTTCTTAGTGCATTTCTGCGCTGAGCAAATCTGTTGTATAGTAATATTATCCACCGGAGGCACGATGCAAAGGGGAGGCATCTATAATTTGTACGCATTGCGCAACCTGATCTTCGTGCGGACTTTGGATACTCGAGCCAAGCAAATGCGTTGAAGCAACATGCTCACCCATCGTATTTGATTTCTCCTGTGGGTGATTAAGAGCCGATCGACATCATTTTCGGCTCTGAGAGGTGAAATTGGTTTGGGCTAACTTTTCTAAAGCAAAAAGTACAGGTGAGCTCTTTTATAACCTCGCGACCGGTCACCTCTCTCTGTTCTCTCGATTGGTTGATTGCGGCTTAAAATTTTGATCAATTTTAAATAGTTTATCAATGATAAATAACTGGAAGCTTAAACCAATTAAATCATACATTTATTTTGAAACAAAGGGTGTCAAAAGGATTTAAATCCATTATTAAATGGCCTAGTTAAAAGCGTTTAAAACCTAACACTTTTTCATTACTAACATTTTTTGTTTGCACCCCAAAATAGGCCACAAAGACGAAGTTCTACGTCAAAAAATTTCAAACACAACGATAGTGTGTGCAAGATATCTTAATAAAATCCCATTCCAAGGTAAAGAAAATGAATTCACGATAGTTTTTTTATCCTTGATTCGATTTCCGCCGATCTTGTTTTCCGTTCTGAGTACCAATGCTAACGACGCCATTGAGGCAGCATCCACACCTGGACATTAACTATTGACTACACCACTGGCACCACTGTTCATGAGGGTTCCCATTAATAATATTCTTGAGCTTCAGTCCTTCTTTGTAAAGGGCGAACACGAAATTATTACGACACCGAAAATGTCATGCCAATTTTCTTATAATAAAGAATCAAACCAAAATTTTAGGGTAGTTTTATACATATATTTACTTCAAAAATCAAAAGAAAAGTTAATCGATGGAGCTTTGAGTGTAAAATTGAACGCATTTTCGCTTGATGCCCTCCATCAAAGTCTTTACAGTCATCCGGTACCAGTTTCTCAGTTTTTTTTCTTCCATTTTCTTAACATGTCCTTCTCGTCTTTGACTGTCTTCTTGCTCTTCCGAAGTTCCCGCTTCATTATTGCCCAGTACTGCTCCACCGGGCGCAGCTCCGGACAGTTTGGCGGATTCATGTCCTTTGGAACAAAATGGACAGAATTGGCCTCATACCACTCCAGGACACTTTTAGAATAGTGGCATGATGCCAAATCTGGCCAAAATAGCGGAGCTTCGTCGTGCTTCTCGAGGCACTCAGATTTTTAGATCTCGCCATTTACTGTGCCCTTTGTCACGGAAGGCTCACTCCTCAGTCCGCAAGCGCAGATGGCCTGCCAAATGAGATATTTGGAGGCGAACTTCGACATTTTCTTCTTCTTAAATTTGTCGTCCACATCGAACTTGCTCTTGCCGGTGAAAAACTCCAACCCCGGAATTTGCTTAAAATCGGCTTTTATATACGTTTCGTCGTCCATCACACAGCAGCCATATTTTGTCAGCATCTTCTCGTAGAGCTTCCGTGCCCGAGTTTTAGCCGTCGATTGTTGCCGCTAATCGCGGTTTGGGAAGTTCTGTACCTTGTATGTATGTAGTCCAGCTCTCTTCTTTGCATTCTGGACGTAGCTCTGCGACATGCCGATCTTTTTAGCCAAATCACGGCTTGAGACGTTGGGATTTGCTTTAATCATCCGCTTCACCTTTCCCTCCGTCTTTTTGTTCTCCGGTCCCGGTTTTCTTCCAGCTCCTTTGCCGTGGTCCAACGTCAACCGCTCCTGGAACCGCTTCAACACTCTGGAGACGGTTGAATGATGAATGTTCAACATTTTTCTCAACTGCCGGTGCGACAGGTCAGGAAATTCCAGGTGTTTGGAAAGAATTCGTTCTCTCAACTCACGTTGGTTCACCTCCATTTTCGTTGAATCGAAAAACATGACTTCGAGTTTGACAGCATGTACACAATACACATCAATGAGAAAGTGTGCAAAATTTGGTTGATTTTTACCCAATGGTAAAAAAGTTATGCCCTGTTGAATGTGTCGCAATAATTTCGTGTTCGCCCTTTACTGTGTTATCATGCCTTCAAAATCTTGATATCTCGATTTGATTGTATGACAAAACGTCAACAAAACCTCGAATGACAACAGGTCGAAAGGACAAATCGTCGAAGATACAGAAGGTTGAATGGACAAAAGGTCGAATGATGAAAAATGGGACAAAAGTCCAATCAAGGAAAGGTCAAATGAAGAAAAGGTTGAATGATTCGAAGAGGGACAAAAGGCGGAATGATTTAAAAGTAAATATTGAATTTCAAAAGGTCTGAGGTACAAAAGGTCCATTGGAAAAAATTTCGAATATTTCAAAGAGAAACAAAAGATCGGATGATGAAAAGTAGAAAAAAGGACGAATGATTCAAACAGAGACAACAGGTCGAATGGTGATACATTTTGATGTGACAGAATAAAGACACCGACTTGACAGACTTACACACATAAATTATTATCGACACCTGAATGTTCGGTTAAATTTTGGCCCTCATATCAAAAGCTATTTCACAAAATGTTAATTTCAAATCACTGTCAGCCTTGTTTAAATATTCAGTGAAGTTTATCTAGTTTTGAAGCTTTACAAGTAATGAATTAAAATGCTCGATTTTTACCAAACAGTTTAGCTGTTAAAAGTTCTAAAAAAAAATACCAGAGTCGGTAGTCATTTCTAAGTATGTAAGGTACCGTTACGTTGAATATTAAATGACTAATCATCAAAATCTATGCATTTTTTTTTCCAAGCCTAACTTCAAGTGTCAGTGTAACTACAGATAGGGAGAGCTTGAAAAAATTATACAACGTGCAATAAACATGTAAGCCATTTGATTCAGCATCAGCTAGCTCGTAAAAAAACATAATACAATACTTTCAATACGATTACTGATTCAAAAAATTCAACCAGAGGATACAAGAAATAACAGACTGAGATGAAATGAAGGAAAAATAATTATTACAGAAAATATAATTCTGTTACATTGAATTCAAATGTTTTATCCTATGGTTAGAATCAAAAATTCTTTTTAAATTTCAGGTATTTTCTCAAAGTTTATATACCGTGATATGATGGACTATTTTTTCCGAAAAGTTTTGTAAGGCCTACTGCTACTAAATAATCAATGCTCGCGACTTTTTCTTCATTCTTTGGTACTGGATGGAAATTATATTTCCTGCGATCTATCATCTATCCATCTATCAAAAAATGTAGCGAATTGTTTGATTAACGTAATGCTCCTTTGGTAGATTGAGATAAAAGGCTCTGCATTAATATAGCAGCAAGCAACATCCATGAGTCGAAAACTAATTAAGTCTACGAGGAGCTGTGTTGTATATATTTCAAAAGCGTGCATGGCAATGCATTTAGTGATCCATACGTTACAGTCATACATTTTAGGTTTGGTTGAATTTTGTTAGCTCAAAATAAATTTTTGATTCCATTTTAATCCTCTCTTTGCAACATGCTAGGATTCAATCGACAATTGGAATTTTAGGAATCATACTTTTCTAACATGGTTTATTATTAATTGAAGTTTCGCTAACATTTTTTTGATTAACTATCTTCAGCAGCTCATATAATTACAAGAGCGTGAAATTATCAGTGAACAGTGACCTCTGTAATGTCAAATTTTGGTGATACTGTTTTTGTAGTAGATCAGTGTATAAATCTGGAATGTTGACATATTTTAGAACTCCTTTGCATAGTATTATATAAAATTATCTTATGCTGGAGCAATGCAAATTTACGTTGTACTTGGTCTGAGAAACTGTTTTAGTTTTTTTTTTAATCATTTTGCCATACAAAAGTTTATAATTTAGCTGATTCCTTCTGATTTTCATTGGTTATGAATAGTATGATGTGATGAAGTAAGTATGATGAATAATGATGCCCTTTTTTGTTATATCAAAATTGCGGTCATGCATGTAAATTTGGAAGATTATTCATCGAACGTGCCAATATTAATGCATGATGAAGCATATTCAATAAACAATCGTTCAAAGAAAGCCAGAAGCCAGCATAATCTAGAACCTGAAAAGGTGCTTCCTGAACAATAAATCAATAAAAAAAATGAGAAATTTCGGACATGAGTGAAGATTTTCATATTCCTTTTCCCCAACCGTTATCAGTCATCCAATAAATGTCATCATCATCTATCAATCACCTCACAAACACAAACACTCAACAGCGAACGTTCCTTCAGCAATATTATAAACTAGAGAAGGTCAACAATAAGAGAGGAGCAGACTGGCTAATTTTGAGCAAAACGAACTCTCAAAGCCAGAGCCAATCGGGCAGCGCCTATCTTGATTGCATTAGCAGTGTTGCTTGAAACCACCTAGGCATAGGTTGCCAAGGCAGTTTGATTTGGATCCGCTCCTCTCTTATCCTAGACACTCTCTATTATAAACCTCTCTTATAGAGTTTTGCCCAGAAAATTCAGCAGAGAGCAGATCATTGCTTCGAACAACACATGAAATCTGAAAGGCCATTATCGCATCTCAGGCAACCAAGCAACCAAGCAACCACCATACGCAGCACCCTTTGATGATCGGCTGGCCAACCGACACAATACATTTTTATTGATGAAGGTTGATGTATCCAGTGGTGAGCAGGCAATCAATTTCCAAAACATAGACCCACATCCATCGCATCCAAATCAGAAAAAAAGTATGCAACGAACCCTATATTATCGAGAAGCTATCGACCAAGCTGCTGCGGTGTGTTTTTGTTTACTTCGTAAGAGGGAGGCATCTCGGGATGATGGAGTGGCAGGCAGTTTATCAATCTAGCAAATTCTCAGTTCAAGTCGCTTTTATCCCAACCCAGGAAGAATGGATTAAAAAAAAAATCGATAGCTAATTGGTAGCTGGAATAAGGTACCCGCAAAAAGAGGCAAGAAAGTTCAAGAAGGTTGTACAGACCCTCGTTCAGTCTACCGAAACAGCCAAAAGGTACGGCATAATACAAGAAAGTATGCTTGTGGCATTAAAAATTCTAGTGCGGATTTTCCCCGTGTCGGTAATATTCCAAATGCTTGCTGGTTCCGCCCACTTGAGCAAAGTTTTTCGAAGGCTGTGCCTCCCGGAACGACTGCAGAGTACATCCGTTCTCCAATCAATGGAAAACTTTTCCACCGCTTGGATTTGGAACATGGGTAACCGGAAGAAAGCTCGTCACCCGGATGGATGACATGACACAAAAAAGGGGGAAATCGCACAAAATTAGAGCACCGTTCCCCGGATAAACATTCCGAGTTGAAACAATATCCCAAAATCAGCTTCACATTCATCGACAAAGCGTACACTGAAACATTGACCATTGTTGAAAGAGATCGGTTGGATAGTGGTGGGTTGAAAATAAGAGCAAAAAAATAGTGGAGGAAAAACAAGAGAAAATTGCGCTTTAGCGGGATATAAAAAAAAACTTGAAACAATAGTTTGCGTTTCCATTTCGCCAACTTGCTCGCAAATATCGCTGCAAACCTTTCTTCGTCCACCGGGGGTCCGTTGAAGGCAGAGAACAATATAAGCACAAAAGCAACTGTTAATGACAAAAGTTCTTCTGGAGACGATATACTTCTTCTGGGTGTCATCTTCTCGTGGGCTTAAAGCAGAACTCGTGTATTTGGTATTGTTACTCGTCGCATGATACAATGTGGGGCAAATGGATGCCTGTCGGAGAAAAATTTGAACGAGATTTGTTTAACTGTTTCAAGTTAGAAAAAAAAAACCCAAATAATGAAAGCCAAACTTTGTCTTACTGCAGTGCTATTTTGTTGTTTTATTAATATTTCTCATAACACTATAAAATCATCTGCACAGAAATTCGATTGAAGTTTATATGGGAATTAGTATGGGAAAAGCAATATTTTTGTTCTCCGCGTCCTACTCTTTCGTCATATTTATTTACAGGTACGCTTTTTATTTGTTCTTATAGGAAATTTTCTCAGCTATAACTTGGCTAGATCACATTTAAATAGAACATCAGGATAATTAGTCGTGAATTAATAAGGACGATAATATTCTTCTGAAATACTCCTTCAACTGCTCAGCAGGCAACATTTGTGAACTTGGCGCAATTAATAGGGTAAACTAATGCTGGCTGCTATGGAATGCAAGTTGATTGCTTTAACAGAAATGTGCGTTTTAAAAAGTTCAAACGCTGTCTACAGAAAATAATTTACGATAAATCACTGAATAACAGAAATAACTTCTAACCGTTTCAGATCCATTTTTTTTTCTGAATCATATTTTAAGCAAAAAATTACGATTTTTGATTAAATACTGCTATTTAGGTACAAATACTTAGAAATTATCGAGAAGATTTTTTTTATGATCTAGGACGTCCAAATTATTTAGGAATTCAGATACCAATGATACACCAGATCAACCGTGAATAATTCAAGGCTCTTTGTAACCAAACATCTCCAAACAGGTATATAATGCACATAGTTCATAGATGTTCTATGATCTCCAAATTGTCCTGGAGTTCAGATTATAGATCTACTGGGTCAACCAAGGCCTGCACGATGTCCTCAGCGAAAGTACCTGCCCAAACATGTTCATAGAGATTTGCGCATTATTTATAATCTATGTTTAAGTACATAAGATGCTCAAGGATCTTCAACTAATCCGGGAATTCAGATCAACCATGACTGAAGCATTGTATCAGTCATGGTTGGTCTGGTAGATCATTTGAAAAATTTGGAAAACCTTGATCATTTTATAGACATCAAAATAGAATATAAGTAATGCATAAAAACGCTATGAACATGTTTGGGTAGATGTTGTCACTGTGGACATCGCACCGGCCTTGATTGATTCAGTAGATCAATTTGGAGAACCTTTTGCTTCATGACTACCTATGAACATCGAAATAGATTAAACGTGCTGAACAAAAACTATATGAACATGTTTGGACATGAGTTGACACTGAGGACAAAGATCAAAAACCAGGACATGTTGGAGAACCTAATTTTTTTTCATACGTACACAATATGGATCAATTTGTTGTATAGAAAATCCTCCGATCAAAATTTTCTGTAATAGTTTCAAAATGCAGTGTACATTATTATACTTCAAATCGAGATGACGGCAATTTTAATTTTAGCTTAGTTAATTTTAACCAGCACAACGTATATATTTTTTGAGGATCTTGCAAAGTCGGATTCGACTTGAAGTGTTACTAGAGTGTTATTTTTTTTTGCAAAAAGATGCTCTAAAACAGCTTTTCTCAATGTATGGGTCACAACCCACCTTGGGAATCTTATGTTTTTCAAGTCGATATGTATACACTACAGCATCATTTTAAATATATATACAATATCTGTATTCAATATTGTCCCCAACCTGGCTTATTAAAATTCAAAATAAGAAAAAAAAAAAGAAAAGGAAGATTGAGAAACGCTGTTCTAAAATATGATGCACCAGCAAGCAAAAAATCAGCGTTCAAGGACATCATTTACCCCCTGACGATAGTAGGTTATGAAGTGCCGAAGCCGTATTTACCCCTATTATTTTTAATTTTTTATAGTTAGTTACACCGGGATGTTCTGAGGCAAAATATCTCTGATCACGCCTTCCTTCAGAAGGGAAGTAAACCGTTGCTCCCCGGTCCATGAATTGATAGGTCGATAGGTAGGGTCCAGGTGTGGGAGCAGCCTCCTGCACGTCAGTGGCATTGGTACTTAGTACGGAAACAAGATCGACGGAAAACAAATCAAGGAAAAAATGAACAGTGATGAACTCCTGCGCATGACTAAATTATAAAAAAGTGTAAATGTGAATTTATTCAGACTTTTCTTCAATGATTTCCATTTTTTTTTTAATTTTTTTTAATTCCACCTGGAAGTCTCCTTCTCCTTCCCTGGATGTTTTCTTTTCAACTTGTTCAAGAAGTTTCATCCCACTACTTCAGAAAGTGTCATCCGAATTCTCCAGAATTTGTTCTCCAACTTTCTTCGCTTTTCTACTGTCCTCTTTCAAGAGTTTCTTAGTTCTTAGAGTAACTACGTCCAGAAGTTTCATCTGATTTTCTTTTGAAAGATTCTTAAGGCAATTCTTCGCCCTTCTCAGGGCGTGCCATTTGACATCTCCAGGAATTCAACTGATTCGACTTCTCGAGAATTTGTTTTTGAAATTTTCCCCGATTCCTAAGGTCATCCTTTCTTCTTTTTACCTACAAAAGTTTCTTCTGATTTCCCTTGAAAGAATCATCAGGCATCCCCAGAAGTCCTTCCGAAGATTCTTTCAACTTGTCTTGAAAGTTTTGTTTTATATTCCCTGTTTTGTGACTGATTCTGGAATTTTATTTTGACTATTCTTGAATTTTCTCAAATATTTTGTATATTTTAATTCCACTCGGAAGTTTCTTCATGCTTCCCTAGAAGTTTTTATTTTCAACTTGTTCCAGAAGTATCATCCAACTGCTCCAGTAAGTGTCATTCGACTTCTCCAGAATGTGTTTTTCCAATTTTCCCCAATTTATATTGACCTCCTTCAGAGGTTCTGAAGAAACTCCTTAGTACCTCCAGCAGTTTGTGCAATTTCCTATGAATGATTCTTCATGCATTTCTTTCTGCTTCTATGGAAGCTTTTTTTTTCAACTTGTTCAGGAAGTTTCATCCAATCACTCCAGGAATTTCCATTAGACGTCTCCAGAATTTGTTTCCCAACTTTCCCCGTTTTCTGCTGACTTCCATCAAGAGTTTCTTCTTACTGCCTCCATAAGTTTCATCCCAGCAATTTCTTCCTCCATCTCTTGAAGTTTTCGTTTTCAACTTGTTCAAGAACTTTAAACCAATTACTCCAGAAAAAGTCAATTGACTTCTCCGGAATTTGTTTTCCAATTTTCCCCGATTTTTGCTGACTTTCTTCAAGAGTTTCTATTAACTACCTCCAGAAGTTTCTTCTGGTTTTCTTTGTAAAATTCTAAGGAATTTCTTTCTCCTTCTCTTGTAGTTCAAGAATTTTCATCCAACTACTCGAGGAAGTGCCTTCAGACTTCTCCAGAATATTTTTTTCCATCTTTCCTCGATTTTTGCTGAGTTCCCTCAAGAGTTAAAGAGTTTTGTGATTTCTTTTCAAAGATTTTTCAGGCGTCCCCCAGATTTTATTTAACTTCATACCAAATTTTTTTCAAACTAATCCTGTTTTGTAGTCCCTGTTGTAAAACTACTTCCGGAATTTTATTCTGACTATTCTTGGAATTTTTCCAATTTTGTTTTTAAATTCTACATAGAAGTTTCTTCTTTCTTCTTTCAATTTCAATTTCAATTTCAACTTGTTCGAGAAGTTTTATCCAACTACTCCAGGAAGTGTAACCGACTTCCCCAGAATGTGTTTGCCAATTTTCCAGATGTTTTTTACGACTTCGTCTAGAAGGTTCTCTTGACTTCCACCGAAGGATTCTGACGATTTGTTCTGACTTGCCCCAGAAATTTCAATTGATTTTTCTTGAATCCAATTCGAATTATTTTCTTTGATATTATGTGAAGAATATACGTGAACATATATGAATATGTGTGGAAATAAAGAGAGATCCCAAGTGACATTGCAAGTTTTATCGTGGTTTTATAATAAAATCCCAATTGTTACTTGGAATCTTTAGTAATTTCCATTAAATTCATTGTTACATGACCATTTCCATGGGATCCGTTTCATTGAATCTAGGCTACTGGTCTTGACCCGGAATCATCTGCTTCCAGTTGTCATGAACGTTAAGCGGCTTAATATCTTCCTTAACTGAAAAAGGCCAACGTAAGAGAGGTCTCTGAAAGGTTTATCTGACTTCCCCTCGGAAGTTTATGCCCCAGAAATTTCTATCGACTTTCCTGAATGTTTATCTCCCGACAAAGTTGGTCAGCTTCCTCAGTATCATCCACCTTTCTACGCTTGTTTATTTTTGACTTCTCTGGTAGTTCTTTTGAACCTCTTTAAAACGTTTCCATTAGCATCCACTGGGAATATTCTCTTAACTTATTGATCTACACAGAGTTAATTTCTAGATTATAGATTAAAGTAGGTTCGATAAATAGATTATTTTATTCGTGACAGACATCGTGATTTCAACCATCTGGACCACTTAAAAAATTAATATCTGTTGAAAAATTTATTCAAACAAGGCTGACAGTGTTTTGAAATTTGTATAGAGTGAAACAGCGTTTGAAATGAAGATCAAAGCTTTACCGAACGTTCAGTAGTTATTTTTTTCATATAATGCGTTTATTTTTCCAGGCTCATTTGCCATAGTTTTGCGGAGTCGATATTCATTGTTTAGATACAACATTTCTTAAAACTAACGTTAGTAAAGCGGGGGCCGATTACTCGCGACTATCTCGAGGTTAGGAGCAACAAATTGTAGCAAATGGATGGCAGCGTAGGGATTGAGAACACACGGTTTGTAGAGCAATGTGCTCTTGATCTCGAACCAAGCGACCAACTGATGAAAAAGACAGACATGGGGGTACACCGATGGGCAGCTAACAACTTGGGGTAACACAAGATGACCCTAACTACTAAATCCTCAGATCTATCCGTTTTAAAAACACATAAATTAAATTGCAATAGTCTAGATCTCGGCTCGCCAAGATGTCTCTAACGGGACGCATAGGTTGTTTTCCTCAGGCCCTGAGGGATGCGGATAACTCGGATCTAGCAACACAATGGAAGGTGCACGACCAAAGCACGTGGTTGATATCGTGATAGCCACTACCACAAGCGCACAAATTGCTGACTGCGAGCCCGATTGGGAAGAAATGCGAGTCTAACGATATGAGCCTTGACAAGACACGTATAAAGTCACGGCTCATGTCCAATCCTTTGAACCACGGCTTGTTCGATACCTGTTCTGTTAAAAGTTACCGAAGTCGGTAATAATTTCAAAATGTGTACCATGGAATTTAAATTGAATTACCTCCATGGACGACCACTTTTTTTGTAACCCGATTATGACTGTTAAAAAATCACAATACACCATCGCCTAAATAATGTTAGTGGTGAATAGCATAAGCAGTTTCATGAGATATCGCTGTTGTAAGATTAAATTAGGGTTTTCCCTTGAGCGTCTTTTATCTGAAAATGTATGAAACAAAATTTAGCATCTTTGGATGAATTTCTAAAGCTTCGTAGTTATTCTAAGATTCTAAATTAACAATTTTGTAGAACATTTAAATTTAAAACTGATTGAAATCTGGCTTTCCAATTTGATGGTACATTACTGAACTTATCCTAACAAAAAACTTTTAGTTTGTACATGTAAAATTCTTTATTTCTTCTGTTTTGCTAAAAATTAATAATTCGGGGCCGGCGCAAGGGAAGTAAAGCCGTTGGTTCCCGGTCCATGAGTTGATGGGTCGAAAGGTAGGGTCCAGGTTTGGGAACGGAAATCAAATCAAAGGAAAAACAATGTTAAAAATTAACAGAAACTACCTCGAATCATCATTGTGTGGAGCTGGCCTGTTTTTTTTTTCATGATTGTAGATGTGTCAGTTATGTAAGATTTTATTACAGATTTGTATTATAAATAGACAGAAATTGTAATGGCTCACCGCATGAACAGAGTCTGTAAAGTGAAGCTTTCAATAATTTTATAAAATGTATACTTCCTAGCGTTTCGAGTTAACATCCAAAAGCGCACTGGGGCTAGAATTGTCCTGTTCCATAAATCAAAAGCGTACGTATCTGATGAAGCATGTTTTGTTTCCGGAAATTTGTCCGAATGATCTATATTTGAGGTAATCACCTTTTACTTCATCTTTACGATACCACCTCAAATAATTTTGTTTACCCTGATGAAAGTGGTTTAGTTTAATTAAATTGTTAGCAATTAAGGGGCGATGCATTAATTATGTCACAATAAATCGAGGAAATCACTAACACCCCCCCTCCTTTGGCACGTATTTCTCCTCTAGTGCGTGACATAATACTGTAGACATCGCAACTAATTAAAAGAAAAATACAAGTACAATTTTCAAAAATCATCCAAAGCTTTGCGGCAGCTCTATAAAAATATTGATTTATAATAAAAATTCGAAGGGTTCTTAGCATATCTTATGTGATAATCTCAAGGGGAAATTCGTATATATCATAAAATCAAGACATCTCGTGACACTCTGACACAGATTCAAATCTCATCAGCAGGCAAGTAACAGATGACTTAACATGTGTTAAAATTACAGTAATATTTTTTGTCCAATACAAGCGATATAATGGACTCATTAATGGTAACATACTTTGGGAATTACGCATACACTTAGTTCCGTTGATTTTTAACAGAGGGCAGTGTTGTCAAAACATGTATGGTACCTCTATATATGCAGTTAGATTAAAATCCGGAGTCCTTCCTTTTTTAAATACTCTACGAGAAAAATACTTGCCCCTGGATGGGAAATCAAATTGCATAAATAAGAGTTTCAACATTTTGTCAGGGCTAGTTCTATGTTTTGTAGTCTGTGAGAGGGAAATCACATATTGTGTGAGTTTGTGTGACATCAATATACATGAATTTTCACTTTTGGAATTGCATTTTTATTTGGCTCTCTTGGGGCTGGTAGTAAAGTGGGTAAAAACTCATTTGAGAAAATAGTGTTTTTGTTCAATTGTAGCTTGTTGAACAAAACTATCCGGGAAAAACTAAACGAAAAAGTCCCTGAATGATTTCTTTAGGTTGCCGTTCTCCTTTTATGACCTGAATATGCAATGAAAGCGAATTACTTCTGCAACGCCCCATTTTCCGTAAACCCAAGATTCACTGACTCAGCGTAAACGTAAGCATAGAAAAGATTAGCAAATGAATAACCACCACACGCCAAACAGGTGGAAATGTTTTCATTCGGTTATGTAAACAAATAAACATTGAAGGGCAGCGTAACGTTCATAGTGGCGCTCCAAATGGGAACAAATAACAGGGCCATGCAGAGTAGCAAAATTAAATATCAATATAAACAAATGAAGACGCCAGAGTATGTCGCCACGTTCGAACAGGGGACATGACTCAGGAAAGAGACTAGAATATATGCTAATGAATTAATGAATGAACACTATGTACTAAGAATTAAGAGGCGGTGACTTAAGAGAGGCGGTTTGGCCCGCTGAGAGCATGAGAGTACACATAGAGACAGAGGAGTTGCACACAAGTTATGGCAAGAATTATGGCTTGCTAGGAAGGTTCTAGAAAGTAGAAGAAATAAAGAGAGTATAAGTAGTAAATGGTTAAGTACATGTGAGAAAAAGGAACCACTGTATCGTTGATTTTTATATTGTATATAATCTGAGTAGAAATCTATGTAGTAAAAAAACAAAGACCCGAAGTTTATATACCAAGAACGGTTTTAGAAGAACTAAGAGGAAGGGGTTAATAACTGAGAGGGAACATGATATTATAGACTGAGACAATACTATCTCTACCACTAGGTAACCGAATCCAAAATAATATGTAAAGGGAAAGTCAAGTAAAATCCGAGTGGGGGTAAACCCCATAGTTAATATGTATTAAAGTAGATAAGGTGGGTATAGTATAAAAAGGGTTAGTTCTTGAATAAAGATGGGAGTTATTTCTGATGAGTGGATTATCCGAGGTTTGCTAGGTGCGGACGAGCACAGTTTCAACCTCAGGATAAAAGATCATCAGAGTTGTTCCTAAAACAGTAGTTGGAATTACACTGTCTTTCATTTTACGGAGAAAGAAAGACCACGCGAGTTGTTGCTCTACGTTGGGCACTTCATCTGGTGACAGCGGAAACTAAACCGCTAATTTCAAAGTGTTGGAACGCCAAAATTTCGACTGGCTAAAATCAGTTAGTGTTAATTAAAAGAAAAAAAGTAAACTAGTGATTAATAAAGTGTTCAGAACATTGGTGCTGTTAATCTTGTTCAACTATAAAGATATGAGAACTTCATCGCAGACTCAGCAAGGAATGATCCTGATTCTGCTCCTGATAGGGTGAGTACACAGATATATTACCTTATTATAAGGATTTTGAGCGTACAATATTATAAATAGTGTACATTTCAATTTTTTTTTTGTTATTCAAAAAAAAAATTTATGACAAGTCAATTATTGATAATATGTAATTTACATTGAGAGGTTTGATCCAATTAAATTCGACATACGAAATTATGTTTTAAGCCACAAAAAATAATAATAAGAGTAAATGTCAAGGCTAAAAGACATAAAAGATTACTTAGAGAAAGAATATTTAAATTTATGCAAAAGTAAGTCTAGAGCAAGATCTCTGAACGGAATTACAACGAAAAAGCAACTCTTAAAGGATGCTTTAGAGGAATTCGCTTCTATAGTTGAAAAATATGAATATCGACTTCCAATAGAGCAGTGGAATATATTGACAGACGATTTTGAATTCGTCAAAACAAAAGTATCGTTATCTTTAAAGATACTAGATAACACAGCTATAATCCCTGATAAAGAGCATAACAAAGACAGACGTCATTCGGAAACTTTTCTGGAGATCGTCTTACCGAAATACAAACACAACGATTTAGTGGACTTAGAAGACTCAAGGATTCTCTCTTCAACCCAAACAGAAGAAGAATTAGAATCCATCAATCAGTCTAGTTTTCTGGAATACATTGAAAAACTAGAAACAGAATACATTAGGGATAGTTCTGTTATTAATAACTACACAAATAGGCAAGACAATACCAATATCCAGAAAGTAATAAGAGACTTTCAGAGAAATAGCCGCCTTTTTAATCGATTGCTTAAAAAACCAATCAAAATGGAAGAATTTCCAACGGAAAGAGCTATTCAATGCATTCCAGAGTTCAGAGGCGCGGCCTTGGAACTACCATCGTTCCTATACCAGTGTGATTTCTTTGCTAAGAAATTGCAAGTTGAAGAATCGCATGAGCCTTTAATTCAAGTGATTTTAATGAAATTGAAAGGTCCTGCATCTGGGTATTTCAAACGCATTTATGCAGAAACATGGCCCGAAGTAAAAACCAATCTCGAAAAAGAATTTGGGACAAACGTTAAACTGGAAGAAATATTTCAGAAAATTGAAACTTTGGAACAAGGACCAAATGAATCCTTTCAAGGTTATAAAGATAGGGCATTAACATTAAAAGAACACGTAGACGAATATGAACAGAATAATGTAGAAGGCAGAGAGTCATATGCGCTACGAAGTTTAAGGATACACTTTTTGGGAGGATTGAAAAATAGAAACCTGAAAAATATGGCAAAAACACAGAAGCATAACACCTTCGAAGAACTAGTCAAATATTTACAGGATGAGTGCATAGACGTAGAACAAATTGAAGACATAGAAAAAAGACTTCAGTGTATTCACATCGCTGAAAAATCAAAATCACAAAGGAACCGGAATAATTGGGATATTCATGTAAATCAACCCAAATATTTTAACCAGTACCAACGGAACGATCAACAAAATAATTCGTTTAATAGAAAATTCAGACCTCAAGGAAATTTTCCGAATAATTTTGTTAGATCTAATCAAAGACCGATCAATGGAAATCAAAATGGTTACAGAGGCACGAGTTACGAATACCGAGAAAATAATAATTTTAGCAGAAATATGAATAACAATAAATCACCGAATAGGTCAGACAATTACAACAGGAATAATAACGGAAACTACAACAGAAATTTCCAAACTGACAACAACAATAGAAACAATATCCAGGACCCTAGGGGGAATTGCAGTAGCAGAGATAATGTCAACTCAAGACAAAAAAACTAAAATTCGGGAATCCTGGAAAGACACATGTTACAGATTCCCAATGTTTTCACGCTGGGATAAAATTTGACCCAATCGTTACAACAAAGCATAAATATCCAATGTTCGGTGGAAATAACGGAGATTTCTACTGGTATATGTCAACAGCAGAAAACCCGGAGTTCTTTTGCAGATACTATTTTAACACAAGTAAAACCGAAAATTTTATGCACAAAAGTATAGCATTGAAAGTGGGAGCAAAACTGATAAACCCACTTAGTGTGGCATATACAGAGATAGACGGAGAAGAAGAAGAATCATTTGGAGACATTTGGGTCAATTTAAAAATAGGCAGAAGCAACATACCAATAAAATTTAACTTAGTTCATAATTTAGCTGTACCAGCCACAATAGGCACAGCATTCGCAAGAGATCATATCGAAAGTATAGGTGGGAGCTTCAGATTTGCAATCTTCAAAAGCTTTTCTCATCCTATAAATAAAAAATATATTGATTATATACATAGAGAAAGTAGTGTGAAAGACATTAAACGATATGTGGAAATTGAACCATACGTTTTTAAAAAGGACATGTTAGGAATCACAGCGGATAAAAATATAATTGAGAGAAATAAGGAACTCTCAAGTAAAAATAGTCATGAAATAGAATTTAATTTTCATGCAATAATGGGGAAACAAAATAAAAATAAGCAATATAATAACAGCGAATCACCCCTTTATAATATAATATCAAATAAAATAGCACTTAAAAAAATCTATTCTAGAGATAACTTATTTTTTGTCGAGATACCTACATCTAATAGCCCCGCATATAGGCTGAGATGTTTACTCGATACAGGTTCATCAGTAAATCTGCTCAGATATGAAGCAGTCAAATCACTAAGAATAGACCATGTAAATACAAATGATACTATAACAATAGCGGGAATTGGTGGAAATACAAAAACAATGGGATCAGTTAACATAGGTTTAATCATAGGAAACATAGTATTCCCAGCAAAATTTCATTTAATGACACATTTATTAGTACCATGTATACTCGGAGGAGAGTTCCTTCAAAAACATGTAGCACAAATTGGAAGAAATTTTGAATATGCTATTTTTGAGCTTGACACTTGCAAGAAAAACTATAAAGAAGACGAGTGTAAAGATTTTACACAAGTCCATACATTCAATGGAATGGAAACAGATGACCCGTCGGAAAATGATTTTTATCATGAAGAATATAATGAAGAAGAAAGTGAATATGACGACAGAGAAATGTTGGACTTAAATGCTGACATAGACTACGATGTTGTCAAATACAAAAATATTAAAATGCTTCAAGGACACGAACGATATAATAAAATCTTCGAACAGATCGAACTTGATCATTTATCACGAAGCGCTTTAGAATCAATTGAATCAATTTTAAGTAATTTTAGTGATGTGTTTTTTCTTGAGGGTGATAAACTGACCCACACAGATGCGGCAGTGCACGAAATAGAAACTTCAACGAACGTACCCATTAATAAACGGCAATACAGATTCCCAGAAGCAACAAAAAAGCAAATTAATGAAGAAATCGAAGAAATGTATAGGCAAGGTATCATCAGACCAAGTAAAAGCCCATGGAATGCACCAGTCTTGTGTATACCAAAAAGGGACTTGGATGCAGCTGGAAATAAGAAATATCGAATTGTAGTGGACTTTAGGGCTTTAAATTTGATAACTAAGCCTTTTGTATATCCAATTCCACTCATCAATGAAATCATGGATAATCTTGGAGATAGTGTATATTTTTCAACATTGGATTTAAAATCAGGATTTTATCAAATCCCAATCGATCCAAAAGATGCCGCTAAAACAGCCTTCTCAACCCCAAAAGGACACTTTGAATTTACAAGAATGCCTATGGGATTAAGGAATAGTCCATCAACTTTTCAAAAATTAATGAATACGGTACTATACGAAATCGGAGATGTTCGAGCCGTTGTTTATCTGGATGATGTCATCATTTCAGGAAGAACAATCGAAGAACATAATGAAAACTTATATAAAGTGTTGCAAGGACTACGCAAACATAATTTAAAATTGGAACCGGTGAAATGCAAAATTTTGAAAACAGAAATCAAATATCTTGGTCATATAATAAATCAATATGGTATAAAACCAACCAAAGAAAATGTAGAAAGTATACAAAAGATGAAAAGTCCATCTACAGTGAAAGATGTTCGATCATTTTTAGGTACAATTAATTTTTATGGAAAATTCATTCCCAACATTGCAAAGTACAGGAAACCTTTGAACGATTTATTGAAGAAGAATGTAAAATTTGTATGGACACGTGAATGTGAGGAAGCTTTCGAAATGCTTAAAACATGCCTCATATCTGAACCTTTGTTAGTAAGGCCTAATTATGAGGATACATTTGTCATCACCACAGATGCTAGCAATTACGCGATAGGAGCGGTGTTATCTAACGAGAAAACTGTCGATAGACCGATCGCCTTTGCGAGCAGGGCATTAATAGGTGCAGAAAGTAGATACCACACAATCGAGAAAGAATTATTAGCGATCGTTTGGGCGGTTGACTATTTTAGACATTTTATATTTGATCAAAAATTCATTGTTTACACAGATCACAGGCCTCTAATTTCAATTTGGCGGTTAAAGGAAACGTCACCCACATTAACAAGACTGCGACTTAAGTTGCAAGGTCTTAAATGTGATATACGCTACAAACAAGGGAAAGAGAACATTGTTGCAGACTTTTTGTCAAGGCTACCATGCACGAAGGAAAACAAAAACGTCAACCAGATTCAACCAACAAGTTATTGTCAGGGGCAATCAAGGTTACAACGCTGTAAGGTTAAAAAAGGTAGCGTAGACATTAAGAATCAACAACATACGTCGGTAGAACAAGAGCAGGTAGTTGCAGTCGTTACGCGACAGCAGCAAAGAATGCAGAGGCAGACAACCCAAACAGAAATAAAAAACAAGCGATCAAGCGATTCCACTGACCAATATTTGAGAACTGACCAACCTCAAAGGAACTCAGTTTTTAATGAATTAGTTAACATGGATATAAGTGACAATGGAAACACCACAAAGAAAGATGATAACCACAACTTATACAATGATTTTAAAGCAAGCGTAGAGCAATCATTAGTAAACACAGATGACCTTATGATTTCAGGGAAATTAACTAATGACTCAGCAAATGCTACATTAGTTATATTAAATAGTAGATCAGCCTACAAGGAAATTTCAACTCTGTGTAATTTACCACATGGATTGAAGGATTATGATAAAAATGGAATTATAAATATATAGAGGATTGATTATCGAGGGGAAAAATAACTCTTTGCTCAATGGTAAAAGTTTCCTAAAGAAACTCAATAGGAGCTTTATAGAAGGTCCTGACTATCTAAAGCAAGCAAAACATGTCCATATATTATCATTTCGCAAAATAAAACAGTTTGAAGTATTACAAATGATACAATTCATATCATGGAAATTTGATAAGAAAATTTCTTTGTACAATGCAGACTCTGAACGTATCCAAATAGAGGGTGAAGAAATCGAAACAATTTTACGAGAATTTCATGACGCACCCCTAGGTGGACATGTAGGAGCAAAACGTATGCGAAAGAGAGTTGGATCTCTTTTTACATGGAAAAATATGAGACGAGACATTGAAGATTATGTAAGAAAATGCGATTCGTGTCAGAAAAACAAAATTTGCAAGTCCAACAAAATTCCAATGAAAATTACTACAACAGCTACAGAGCCGTTTGAAAAATTATTTATGGATATCGTTGTTTTACCCGAATCGGAATGGGGTAATAAATACGGATTAGTCGTTCAAGATGACTTAACCAGATATTTAATTGTCGCATGTATGGAAAATCAGGAAGCACAAACAGTAGCAAGAACTTTTGTCGAAAATGTGATCTGTAAATTCGGGTGTCCAAAAGAAATAGTGACCGATCAAGGTGCGAACTTCATGAGTAACCTCATGAAAAACATATGTAAAATGTTGAAAATTAAAAAAATCAACACAAGTGCATACCATCCACAGGCTAATTTAGTGGAACGTTCAAACAGAGAGTTAAAAACCTATTTAAGACAATTTGTTGGAGGGAATCAAAGAACATGGGACCAATTAATACCATACTTCAACTTTGAATACAATACAACAATTAACTCTTCAACAAACTACACCCCATTTGAATTATTGTATGGAAGAAAGGCAAAAATTCCTACATCTATATACAAAAAATGTAATTCCACAATGGACTATTATGATTACGTTGGTGAAATGAAAAGCATTTTGAACAACATCCATTATAACGCGAGGGAAAATTTGAAGATATCAAAAGAAAAGCGGAAGGTTCAATATGACAAAAATTCAAATCAATGGCAACCGATGTGGGGAGATTTAGTTTTAGTGCAATCAAACCCTATGGGTGTAGGACAGAAATTACAGGGTATGTGGCGTGGCCCATACACAGTAATGGAAATTCCTAGCGAACAAACTGTGATAATACAGAACGGGAAGAAACTAGAAAAAATCCACGTCAATCGCATAAAGCGATACAACGATTAATTATCATTACGCAGAACAAGACAAAGGAGAACATAATTTTGTTTTTCGGATTTCTTTTCAAACGGGAATAATAAAAGGTTCAAGTTCACATCAAAATCAAATTTATTCATATATCTTACATTTTTTTAGTAACATAATAGATTCGTTTTCAGAATTAAATTCGAATATCGCATCGTTGATCCAGAGGTCACCTCTACAAAAGTAACGTCTGAATCTTTCTAAAAGTGAAAGGTGCACTTTCCAACCAACGACAGGGTGGAACCATCCGAAGACGGTTTCCAACCTGCGTTGGTCTAAATATGTTTGGCAACCAGGGCTGGAAGCAAGCTTCCAACGCCGGATGTGACAATCCCGGAGCTCACTTAGAAACTCCCACAACGTCAACCGACGTTGTAAAACGAAGGTGACCAAACGGAAGATTAAAGAAACACCAGCTAAGCGGAATGAAGGCAAATAGCCTTCATTAGTCATAGTTGGTAGATTGTTCAACTCTAGCATACAGCTAAGCCAGATGCTAACCTTTCCGTTCACCCATTCACCAGCGTGAGTAGGCGCACATAGCTCTGAAGGCCGCACAAAACAGTATTCATACCCTTGCACTCGATTTGTAGTCGTCCGGTCAGCTGACTTCAAAGGATTCCGGATAGTGGTGTATGGCCGAGGCCGAGCTGCCTGCCTAGTCGCTGCACTACTCCGCCGAGTGATTAGTGTCCGGTCCGATCGAGTTCGTCGGGGTCCCAAGACCCGAGGTTCGTCAAACGTACTGATGCTGGTGTAGGACATCTTGATGATGACGAGTTGACTGGTTACTTAACGAAGGTATACCAATGACTGATGGTTTGCTTGAAGGATTCAAGTCACTTATAAAGAAGAAATTTTCAAGCAGAACTCAATATGTTTTGAAAACCTAAGCAGCGAGCGCTACACAAAAGAAAAAAAAAATGCGCGCGTGAACAGTCCAACCCAACACCGATGGGAACAAATGAAAAACAAATCCATCATGAATCATGTAGTGGTCTATTTATGACTCAAACAAGCATATCAGAAATATTGCATAAAAATGCTAACGAGTTGATACGATGTTTTTGTTTCAGGTTCTATTCTGCCAGCGTAAGCCCATCAGATATAGAAATTCCGAGGCTATACATGGAAAAGCTGGATGACTCACTAATATTGCAAGGATCATTTGGCTTAGAGGTAAATTTAGATTTCACCGAGCTAAATCAAAACACGAAATATTTAAAAGATGCATGGAATTTATACAATAAATCATGCAATTTACTAGCCGCTCAAATAAATAATCTGAAATGCAACCGACTCAACACAAACTTAGAATTTGTGTACAGAAAAGTCAGTTCAAAACAGGATTTTATTAGGAGTTTTTTTCCGCATAGATCTAATAGAGGAGTGTTGTCATTCTTTGGAATTATGAATTCAGCTGACAAAGTTCAAATTGATAAAAATTTTGACAGATTAAGAGGGAATGAAGAGCAACTGCAGGATAACATCAAACATCAAACATTTGTAGTAGATTCAATGTTTGATCTACTAAACAATGCCTCATCTAAAGTAGAGCAGAAAATTGGATGGATAGAAAAACATTTCGATGATATGAAAGGTGAAATTGATAACGGACTAAAATTTACAGACAACATAAGGAAATTCATTTTTCTAGAATCAGAACTGATAGAATTAGGGCTGTGGATCGAACAATTACTAGACAACATCAAGAAAGCTCAAGAAATTTATGTATCAATTCTAACGGGAAACAAGCTACACATAAATGAAGTTCTAGAAATCATCAAACCTGAATCATTTTTCATTCAGCTTGAGAAACAAGAAATTTTACTTCCAGATTATGTAACTTTTCCAAGAAAGGCGAACAATGAATTGTTCCCAGAGATTTTGAATATTCTTGAATATGATTTTGTAACAACGAATAACTTTAGGCTACAAATCACCCTGAAAATTCCACTAGTTAGAAAAACTCGTTTTGAAACATTTCGTGGAACTGTTTCACCAGGTCTAAAGGGACATACAATTACAATAATTAACATTGTAGATAATATCGTAGTTATAGACGTAGAAACCAAAATGGGATTTGTTATGACAGAAACCGAATATCTTACCTGCCAAAAGTTACATACGACAAGGCTGTGTAAAACAAACAAAGCAGAAGTAGATTTAACAGACTCACAATTCTGTGTAACTGAGTTGTATTTTCAAAACAGATCAGATAGCTGTAGAACTAAAATACTAAGGACACACCACGATGTTTGGTTTGCAACTTTGACACCAAACAGATGGATGTACATAGCACCATTTCCTATAGAAGTAAATTTAACTCATGGTTCGAATACAACGAACATGAAAATATTGGGATCGGGAACTATTCAACTCTCACACGATATGAGATTGAAAACTAAAAATATGTTGATAACATTTTTTGATGACTTCAACAGAACTCCAGACATAACGGTATATCAACCCCATTTCAATTTTTCCAATTTCGAATTTGGAGAGTTTAAGTACAGCAAAATTCCAATCCTAAATGATACAAAGCAGCTGTATTCATTTATAAATAAAAAACAGTTGTTTGACTTAGGGATAGACATTAAAGATCTTGACAATCAGCGTACAACTCTACAAAACATAATGTATACACCATTAGAAAATCCATGGTTTACATCAACTACTATAATGATTATTGGCGGACTAATTGGAATATTTTTGTGCTGCTTCAAGGGTAAAATTTCCTGCTGTGCTAAGACATTAGATTTTAGCCCAGGGAAATGGGAAAAAATGGCAAGAAAACAAATAGAGAATGAAAACTCGGGCGAGGTGAGAATTACGAGTAGTGGAAATTCGGAAAAAAACGCAGCAGATTGTGGAAAATGCGTAAAAACTATAGACAATGAAAAAAAATGTATAAACAAAAGAAGTTTGAAGAAAATCAAGCCAAAGAAAAAAATAGCAGAGCACAAAGGAGATGAAATAGCTATGGAAGAAATAACTATTGAAAAACAAGACAAAAATAAGACATTGAAAAAAAATGCTAATAACAATAGTACAAAAGCGATGAAAACCCCAAACATAGTGGATATTCACAGTTTATCTACAAAAGGCTTTGGAATAAATGTGTACTAGAATCTCACAGCAAGATTGAATGCAAATCAATTTTGAACGGTAAATACCGTCAAAACACAGCATTAATACTGCAAATAATCTCAGAGTCATAAATGAGGCTACGGTTGAAAATCTATTAAAAAGACGTTTTATTTTACAGACAGTTACGGATGAGGATGAACAATTGGACAAGGGCATCCGGAGCCCAGAATGCACGAGAATTTATGAACGAATCTAACTGAATTTTGAGTCTACTTACAGATACCCACCGTTTCCACCTCATTTTAGCGAAGGGGAGCATTTGCAGCAATTTGGCGACGAGACCTTCTAGAAATTAACTGCAAATCTAAGCTAAACCCATTGCTGCAAATTTTAAAACGCCAAAACAGTCGTGAATCTTGGTCAAAACAGTAAACATAGTAGAATTAAAAATAATACAAAACAGTAAACATAGTAGAAGTTGAAAATAATACAAAAAAAAAAAAAAAAATATATATACAGTGAATTAGGTAGTTAGGAATATCACTTGGCATGAAAAAACGACAAGAGCATCATCACTAGCTGACACGGCAACGGCATTATCAGCATTCCGCTGAGGTAAAATGGAGTCCGGTCGACATCCCGTCGACATGGACAGGAGAGACGAAATGACGACTCATGCGGGAGATCAAAGATTGACGGTGTTGGGTAGGATCATCGGAAAAGTATACGGAACAGGAAGATGGAATCGAGTGGTTTATCGTGGATAACAGAATTGATCAACACATTATACTGTATAGATGAGCAATCTTCGGCATAATCTCATCACACAGCATCTAAAAAGACAAGCTACTTCAACAACGGTTTCGCAAACATCATCATAAAACTACAGAACATACAACGTAACGTTTGATATGACATCATTAAACATCAAACTCAAAGATGGCAATTCAATGGCATGATATGAAGAAACGGCGAAAGATAGCAATTCAATGGACAATGGATAACATACAAAATAGAAAAGGAGTGCAGTAAAATCAAGTCAAAACAGTTTTACAGTCCACTATGAAACTATCACAAGCTCCAACTTACCCTTGACAGAATGGGAACCGAAAATTTCTAACGTTCGGAACGAACTCAATACGCGAAACAAACAACAATAACAGAAAAATAACGACAGACTCAAATTCAATACAAATAAGTAAATAAACGGTAAACTAGCTCAACTCATACGCAAAAAAAAAAAAAAAAAAAAAAAAAAAATCAAACGATCAATATCCAGGACGGGTCACACAATTCCCACAATCAACTTGGGAGAAACCAAAGAACGAATGACATAGGATCGACAGGCAAACGACGAGTGGCACAAGAGATGGTACGAAACTGAAATATAGAATCACCGAAACCCACACCTAAAATCCGAGATGGACCAATTGAGGAGTCAAGGCACAATCAAGATGGATGCAGTAACATATTGGACAAAGCGCAACGAAGGCAGCTACTATGACAGGATGCTACACACCAAATATCAGAAACAAGTAACGCTCATGAAAAGACGTCATAAATGAATGAATCACAAGTCAGGTATACAAATAAGGTTTTATTCTCCCGCGCAATCGTTTGTGATCAATCTTTTCTAGATTAATCTCAAGCTCAATAAGTATAGGGGGATGCAACGCCCCATTTTCCGTAAACCCAAGATTCACTGACTCAGCGTAAACGTAAGCATAGAAAAGATTAGCAAATGAATAACCACCACACGCCAAACAGGTGGAAATGTTTTCATTCGGTTATGTAAACAAATAAACATTGAAGGGCAGCGTAACGTTCATAGTGGCGCTCCAAATGGGAACAAATAACAGGGCCATGCAGAGTAGCAAAATTAAATATCAATATAAACAAATGAAGACGCCAGAGTATGTCGCCACGTTCGAACAGGGGACATGACTCAGGAAAGAGACTAGAATATATGCTAATGAATTAATGAATGAACACTATGTACTAAGAATTAAGAGGCGGTGACTTAAGAGAGGCGGTTTGGCCCGCTGAGAGCATGAGAGTACACATAGAGACAGAGGAGTTGCACACAAGTTATGGCAAGAATTATGGCTTGCTAGGAAGGTTCTAGAAAGTAGAAGAAATAAAGAGAGTATAAGTAGTAAATGGTTAAGTACATGTGAGAAAAAGGAACCACTGTATCGTTGATTTTTATATTGTATATAATCTGAGTAGAAATCTATGTAGTAAAAAAACAAAGACCCGAAGTTTATATACCAAGAACGGTTTTAGAAGAACTAAGAGGAAGGGGTTAATAACTGAGAGGGAACATGATATTATAGACTGAGACAATACTATCTCTACCACTAGGTAACCGAATCCAAAATAATATGTAAAGGGAAAGTCAAGTAAAATCCGAGTGGGGGTAAACCCCATAGTTAATATGTATTAAAGTAGATAAGGTGGGTATAGTATAAAAAGGGTTAGTTCTTGAATAAAGATGGGAGTTATTTCTGATGAGTGGATTATCCGAGGTTTGCTAGGTGCGGACGAGCACAGTTTCAACCTCAGGATAAAAGATCATCAGAGTTGTTCCTAAAACAGTAGTTGGAATTACACTGTCTTTCATTTTACGGAGAAAGAAAGACCACGCGAGTTGTTGCTCTACGTTGGGCACTTCAACTTCCACTTCCCTCAATTTATATATGGGGATTTTCATAACATCATACCAGCAGAACAGCGTCATCTCTGAAGAAAATGTCCTGCCAATATGATTTATTGATGGTCATTTTTAATAATGATAATAACTACCCCAGGGACTGCGTGAGTAAGAGATTCCATCCATGTGGTTTTAAATGCATTGTTTTAATTATGCAGGCAGTATTACGCTCAACAGTTCTTTTCAAATTTAATTAAAGTTTCAAAAAGCTCACCTTTTGCAAGCTAAGATTTCCTCCCCTTTGCTACCGAAGCTCCGAAACAAAAACTTCAATCCATGCCAGTGTTTCTCCACAATCCGTATGGTTTTGTATTTCATGAACATTTTCTTCTGTCTGCAAGTACACTCCTTCCTCCCAAGCAACCGTGGCGTACAATCTCGGTTCCCCCCTGAACGAATGATGAGACAGAAATTACGACAAGTGCAGTGCGATATAAACTTTCCACTTGGAAGCTGCTCTCAAGCAACGGCAGGAATTCCTACAATGTCTTAACCCGAAAGAACTCGAGTATATCTCAAGTTGCCTTTCATCCAGTGCAACAGAAAAGAATGAGGTGCGCACTCCACACGGTAACCATAGCTCACAAGCTAATAGAAAATGGATGCACTATAAGGCACCAGAAGACTGCTGGCTGTATTTAGGTGCCTAGTGGTTCTCTATTCTTCCTTGAATCTGTGAACATGTTGAAGCTGATCAGAGCGTTCTTTGTGATTCCTTTTCTTTTTTTTTCTAGTGAAGTTTTCTCGATTGATAGTCGGGATGGAAAACCCTGCGAATATAAATAAAATCAAGGAATTCTTGCAGCTCTTGCAAGAATACTTCGACTCGATTGGTGTTATCTGAACAAAGCGAGTTCCTACAGTGCTCGGATTGTTGGGAAAGACGGTGGCAGGGAAATGAAAGTGCTTTTCCATAGACATATGTAGGGTGCATACGAAACCCACTGACTGGTCGGGTACGAGTACGTGTGCCGGAATCACAGGTCTTTCCAGAGACGAGATAATTGAAGAAAAATATTTTCCAAAGATACGTGTTTTTGTTTGGTAATGTGAATGGGTACATGCATTCAAAGGTACAACTGTGGCTGCAAGTGGGAGAAGGGTGGATGCAGTTTAGCACGTTGCTCTGTACTTGTGTGTGGATAATTGAAGATGATGTTGATGCCATAGCTTATCTTTCAAGCTCGACTTTGTGAGAGTTTATTTTCGTTTTTGGATGCAGCTGGCACAGTAAGTCGTCCAGGATGGTCCATAATTGCTACGACTGAACATTTCATGAAATGAAACTACAGCAGATAGCACAGAAAAATGTACAAAATACCATTAAGAGATGAAACCGTATACTCACTCTAAAACCGTTCCAAGAAAATATTTAATCTGGTCCATATTCGTACTAGGACTGATAACTGATACATTCCATTACACAAACCGACGTCCACTCAGTGCCATTATTTCGCTGGGTCGGTATTTTGTATTTTCCCCCATTTTCATCACCCTACTGCAGCCCTACTCTACTACTTGTCCGGTTACCACTTGACCAGACGACAGAAGCGAGCTAGGAATCGAGATAAACATTCAGGATAAAAATGCTGGGAGAATTTTAATTAAATTGTTCAGTACCTAATTACTCGGTAGCCGGGCTGGCTGCTGCGTCGCTACGAGAAAATTTCTACCAACATGTTAAGTTATTGAAAGAAGAATACTTGACTGTCATACCAGTGGTAAGAAGAACGTATACTTCAAAACTGTTGGAAATGATTGTATCTTAGCAATGTATATCACTGTTAATTAGAATTTATTTCATTTCTCCTATAAAATCAATGAACAAAATTTTTATTCATTCCTTTATTTAACGTCAGTCTCTGTTCCGCAATCTAGTGCTTATCACCGACAGATATCGATTGCCATCCATTGATGGCAATTGAATATGCAGGAAGGCAGCTTCCACACCTGCGTAGGATATCGCACCCATTCAACACACATGGGCTGGAACCAACGGCTTTACTTCCTTTCCGAAGGAAGACGCGTCCAGAGATTTTTATGCCTCAGAAAAATTCCACCGACCTCGGCTGGGATTGAACCCAGACCCATTGGGATGAGAAAGCAGTCACGCTTACTACTACACCACTGGCACCAGCTTGAACCAAATTTTTCTTTTCATAGAAAAGGTTTGCAACTTTGATATTGTGTAAGGAAAAGATGTCAAATGAAAAAGAAAATTTTAGTAATTTTTATTCAATGAATTGTTACATGTTACTGGATTTTTTTAAATGAATTTTGTTGAAAAAAATCTACCCATAAAAAATGTAAACATTTAAACAAAATTTATTACTTTTCAAGAGGGTCTGTGATTTAGATGTATATGCCGTACAATAAAAACCAAAGGTTAATTTTGTCTTTATAGTATGAAAGATTTTTATTGCAGAATATCAAATAAATCAGTTTTATGGGAAAAAGTATTTTAATTGGTATGACTTTAAAAAGAACAACTTTTTGTTTGAAAAAATAATCAAATAAATCAAATCCAAAACAAATGACTAATAGTCAACGTGACCTCCCTTTGCTTCGATGATCAACTGCAACCGCTTTGGAATGCTTTCCATCAAGTTTTTGAGGTGCTGAGGATCCAAATCGTCCCCATAATAAATTTGTTATGGTTACTTTGCTTAACGACGTGTTTGGGGTATAATCAAAAGTTCGACTATTTGGGGTATTGTTCGAAGAAGTTTTTTTTTTCGATATTGGGGTTTTACAGTGCTGCAAAATTTGTTTGTTCTTTTAAACACACAATGGTCGAAGATACCCAAAGGTTTTCGATTGGGTTCAAATCGGGGCTCCTATCCAGTCCAGTATTTTCAGGATGAACTCTTCCAAATGTTCACATCGAATACCGGTATACCCATCTGCGGTCATTTTGCCATGAATTTGGGTCAGATTCCCTACAGCAAACCATGAGAATCAGCCCCAAACCATAAAATTTCCTACGTCGTGTGTCATGGTTGGTTAGAGATGTCTGTTCTGTAGCGCCTCGTCGCTATTCCGTCACACTCTCAGACGTAGTTTCTTGTTGAACAGCTCGAACTTTGATTCCGACCAGACAACACGTTTCCAGATCTTCAGCGTTTGTTAATGTGATTTATTGTGAAGATCAGCCGTTTTTCCTTGTTGGCCTTGCTGATAAACGGTAGTTTCCGAGCAAAATGGCTCTTCAAACCATGTTCAGCACTGCGTCTTCTAATGATTCGAGCAGTTATCGACAGATTCACCCATTCTTTCACTGCGCGGATGGTGAAGCTTGGATCTTTTTTAATCTCATGGATTATCCTGGTGTCTGTTTGAGAATCTTTTTTTTTCGTTCATGTCCTCTTCCAGATTGATCAGCAATACTTCCAAGCAATTGATACTTCAAATAAATCTTCTGAACTGCACTACGGCTTATCCCAAACATTTCGGTTATTTTGCGTAGCGATTCATTTCTTTGGAAAACACGCAAGATGAGATTTCTGAACTGTAGAGAAATTTTCTTTTGCTGCTTCGAAAATATATCCCTTAGCACAACAGGTCAATTTCAGGGTTCTACAGTAGACTTTTGGGATGCATATATACAATGAAATAGCAAAACCATGAAATACAAGGAGTGCCCAATGTCATTCCGACTGCTTAATATGTCTTTCGCTGGTGGATTCTTTTATATGTCATATGTACTGAGATCAGAGTATCCTTATGAGTTTAATTTACAGTTGACTTAAGCTGATTTTTTTTTTTTTTTTTTTTTTTTGACGCGCACACCAAAAAATTATGAATTTTAATGGTGATGTAAATATCCATGCATGCTAAAATTCAAGCATGTAAACTTCAGTTTTACGTAAACTCGCAACTTGCAAGAAATATTGCTTACAAATATGGATGGTTGCATACAATATTTAGAATATTTCATGAAATGACTTTACACGATTACTTTATTTCATGAAATAAATTTACACGATCTGTCATGTGAATTTGTATGATAAATATGTGACGCTCCATTTATGTGCATCATAGTGACAGAAATTTACACTACTTTTTCGAACTGTATAGGATTACGTCTTTCGGCAATACATTGAGGGTGCAATTTCAAAAAACCAAAATCGACCGCGTTACAAAAAGTGGTCAGTCCAACTGTTGCAATGGTTATCAAAGTTATCCTGCAAAAAGCGCTTTCCCTAACACAGATTTCAAAATCGAATTCCATCCGGTCTCGTCTAACGGTGCTTATTCACGGTGCTGGTGTTCGAGTGGTCGTCATCATCAGCAGCAGCAGCAGTACTTTCGGCGCGTGGTGTTGAACATTGTTCTCCAGTACACAACGAAAGGCTGCCCGCAAGCAGTGAGCTGCAGCCTACATGAGCATCCATTCACTGAAGAAGGTGGAAGAAGCCGCACCGCTACTAATCGGATTCAGTATCCCTACGTTAGTTGTTGTGGGCCATATATGCCAAGCGCGTCACTCAAAACAAACATACAGCTCGCCAGCCTCATCCGTGTTGAACACGCTAATAGCTCAGCATTACTCAACCATCATGACAAAACGGTTTTTTTTTTCAGGACCACCATAAATTATTGCTGTTTAAGAGTTAATTTTCATTGCACGTTCACTCGCCTTGCTGCCAGTCACATCACCCCAAAAGCTATTTGATAATGTACCCAGCAACCAAATGTTTGTGGTCAAATGCGTAACAGTAGTGAAGTGGTACATATAATTTTTCGCAAAGACCGAATACCACATGACATTGTCAATTAACCAGCAACAAGGTAAGTTTTTCTCCAGGACACTTGAAAAAAACAAAAAATCTCGAATAGATCGCGAATATGTCGCAATTGTCGTCACTGTAGGCAGAACGAAGTATGTGATCTTTACCACTTGTTTTGGTTCTGAAACAATCACTTCCAGTCGACATGAACGTAAAGCAACCTAAAGGCCTACGTAAGCGAGGTGTACACCGGGGACGGTGACCTCGTCAAGGTATTCTGCTGAATAATATCTTCGCTTGCCACCCAATATAGCTTCCATAGTTTATAAGCTTCACAATATCCATACCTATGCAACGCTCCCTGAAGTATTTTCTTGGTTACCGTCAAATATTCTTCGCAGCACCGAAGACACCGAATGTTCTCGGGTCAAGCTTCGTCCACGTGACAAGTATCAAACATGTATACAAAGTGGATTTCATTTTTATCTGAAAGTAACGAGACTTCAGCTGGAATACGTTCCCTTACCTCACGGATAGCATAATTACTACATGTCACTGTTTCAAAATACACAAATTCCTCCACTAGTTTTCATATTGCACCATCTTCACTATTGTCCGAGGGTTGTTCGATGATTTTTGTAATGTTTTAATTGAACACTTAAAGCTTTCAATATTTCAGAAGTTTATATTTTTCATAAGATTTTTTTAAAACAATTAAAAATATTGAACAATGACATTTTTTAATGCTTATGTTGATTTTATTTTTTATATTTTCTCAAATTTAGTGAAACACATTTAACATGTATATTTTTCCTCGAAAAAAATATTTAACCCAACAACTTTGCCTAAGGTGTCAATTCGATTAAAAGCGACGCTTTTGTGCAACGATTTATTGAAAACTGTCAAATACGCCATTTTGAAAAACATTGAAAAATTCAAAATAACCGTCATTAAGCTTGGAACTGCTCATGTTTAAAGTTAAGGGAGCAACTTTTCGACTCCAGGCCTCCAAAATAAATGCAACTGCAAATAATGGCAGCAATTTTTTGAAGGTTAAGTGACCAAGCAAAAGGTCAAAAGTATGCATAGAGATCTTCGTGAATTACTATGGGTGAGCTTAAAATATCAATAATATAAGAACGGCTTGGGTACAAGTCGTAGAAATGCTGTCAAAAATAAATGTTTGATTATTGTGACAAAAGCCTCCCAAATCATAACTGAAGATCACAATCGCACCACGTAGTGAGAGAATTTTGAACTCCATCCAGAGGATTTTTTTTACCTGAAGAACTTTGCCGAAGAAAAAAGTTGGAAGGGTTGTATACTAGATACGACCGCAGGGTTGGCGTTGGATAACGTCTGTTATGTGTTGTACTTAATTGTGTATATTATATTTTAGGAATATTCCTTACACACAAAGAAAATTCGTTGCTAAAATTAAAAAAACCATTGGTGAAATTGAAAGTTTGCGTTGGTTCTTTTTGGTAGAAAGCTGTTAGCTTTCAAAATGAAAGTCAATCAACTGTCAAATCAAAAATTTCCCGATCATTGCTTTTAAAAGTTAAAAATTTCAAAATAAATTGTACTACTGTCAAATGAAAAGTTTGGCAGTGTTGAAATTAAAAGCGAAGAACTTTTTATTCCAAATCAAAACTTGAGGTTAAAGTCTGGTTTATTTGAAATAACATGTGTCATTTTAATTACCAAATGAAGGAAATATTTTCAATTTAAATATAAAAGTTTTCATTTTAAATTCTATTGAATATAAAATTTAAAGTTTTTATTATTCGAAAGGAAAAACCGAAAGTAGCTTTATTATTTAGTATTTCTCGTTTTTGTGAACAAACTGTTAAGAATCTCCAAACTCAGATTGCGCAGGTACAAGCGGTGAAGACTCCGGTTTGAGATCGTGCATCGATTCAATCACCTGCACCAGAGCACAAACTTCCAAGTCGCCAAGAACCAGTGACAATAACCAGGTATCAGGATGGAAACACTATGAAAGAACAGTTAGAAAGTAGTCATTAGGGCAAATATTGTCATTTAAGTATAAATAAGTTGTTCATACGTACCATAATCATTAAACCGAATGATTCCCTGTGGTCGCCATCAGTTCCTATTCGTGGCTGCTCCAGATAGACTCGGTTGTACCACCATTTTCAGTTCAGGGCAAGCAAGTGGCCAGCCGGTGGCAATGTCGCTCAACTAAGTAATGATTTTCCCGGTACTCCTGGAATCCTCTTAGTAACTGGGCTGAGCGGCTGTATCAAAATTCCCAGTCGCTACATCGAATGGCTTTCACCTATTGGTTTCCTCCTTCTGCTTCAACTTTTTCGACAGCATTATATTGCTCGACAAAGGATTCCATACCTCGTTCCATACTACACGAGTTCGGAAGTATGCGGACATCTTTTTCCGAGCACTAAAAGTCCGGATTGGGACACTTTTCGCGATAATAATCTCTTATTAACAAATAGTTGAAAATTTTGCCATTTTCACCACCTGCTTTTCTACACTCACGTTATTATTAACCTACCCAGGAATGAGTAGAAATCTCTTCACGAAGTAGGTGTTTTGACAGTTCAACTATATTCGATTTGAAAATTTGCACTTTTAAAGCTACAAGTTAAAATCAAAACATTTACTTTTGGTTTGAAAAAAACCTTGGTGTATTAAATATTTTCATAGTTAGTATAACAAATTTTTGAATACTTTTAAATTGAAAGTAGGGGAATTTACGTATTCTCGGCAACCTTAGCAGCGACCTTCTTTCTATAGCCTATTTTTCTAAGGAACGCACACATATGCAGTATTGGTTTGTTTACAATCTTTTGCTGCGAGCTGCTCTAACAATTTCAGTCGGCAACTCGAAATCAGCTACAATTTGTACTGCGTGTGTTGCATTTCAAGAAAACCTTGCTAGATTGCTTTTTCTCAGTGGTAAAAATATAGTCAAATTGAAGCTGAAAGCATAAAGAATCGTTTGCATGCATTCAGCGAAGTGTTTTCGTAAGAAAATCCAGTGAAAATAGTGTTTCAATTTGGGTTTCCGAAAATAGTCTGTCATGCCGAAGCCGTCATTTCCCCTACAATATTTTTACTAATACAATTTTCGTTTTTTGTGTGTAATAACTCTTTTGCGAAAGTTGGGTGGCCCTGAAAAGGGCCGTTTTGTTGGGCTGATGTTGTTGACAATGATGGAACGGGCGACCTTGTTGGACGCTTATATAGTAGAACAGAAAATATTATTATTATTATTTATCTTTATTAGGGAGGCTTTCAGCCTTGGAACAGAAAATATAAGAGGTGTCAGATACTCGCATACGTACGTTAAACTCTTTCTTGATAATGTTGTGGCCCTGAAAAGGGACATTTTTCCAACGCGCTCGGCGTAGTTGCCCTTGCGGAGCAGACGGTGAATACGACCGACTGAGAACTGCAGCAGCTGGGCATTCCATGACGGCGGCCCAGTATACCGGAGCACTGGCACCAACGCACTCGGCGTAGTTGCCCTTTCGCCCCCAGGCTCTGCTGCCGCTGCTCTGGTACTGCTGTTCTGCTGCTCTGCTGCTGGGTCGACGATCGGATAGACAATGATAGAACGGGCGACCTTGTTGGACGCTTATATAGTAGAAAAGAAAATATCAGAGGTGTCAGATACTCGCATCTGATGTCTCGGTTGGAGAAAGTATAAGAATATAAAAAAATCAATTGATTTTCACCATCTTTAGACAATGGTTTACTTTTAACCATTTTTCAATAGTTTACAGAATGAAATCAATGAATGTTTCAATTCAGCAAATTGCTAGAAATATTTCCAATCGATTGATGCCATTATCTCGTAAATCTATCGAGAGACGGTTGAGTTATTATCGTTCAAAATCTTTTAATTTTTCGTAACGCATCCAAAATGACTGTTTTCAATTTTGTACCCCCGTATGTTGCCGAATGACGTTATCCAACGTCAAAAACCTTACAGCTGGACAAGATCTCATGATATAGGGAAATGGATGTAATGTCCGCCTAAATGCCCCTAATTTGGGCCCATACATAAATTCAGCAATCGGCTAAATTTTCAATAGCGACCAAAAATATCCATTAGTACCATCCCAATGACGCGTTAATCTAGATAAAATTGGCATATAGCAGATTTTTAGCGATGAGCCCAATTTTAGATCCATAGGCCTACATAAGAGCCATTTCCCCTAACATATACCGGAAGTTCACTTGCAAACTAAGGGTGATTAGTGAGATAATGATGTATTGATTTGTCTACCATTTGGAGGAGTGTGCAAAACTTTACCGAAGATAAAAACTTCCTAGATGGCCAGGATCTCAAGATTGAAGACTAGCTCAGTGAAAGAATTCTGAACTTATTGTCTTCCATTCAGAGAATCTTGCTTGCCTAACTCTGCCCAAGACAACCACTTCCTAGCTGACCTGGCTGGATTTCAAGATAAAGCATATATAGGAAATTCACTTGTCCACTAAGACCACTAATGGTGGAAAGCTCCAATTTGGATAAACTTGTAATAACGACCCTGTTTGGATGACCTGTAAATTTTTTGCCTTGAGTCGAGTTCATTTACTCGACATCAAAGCGGTCGGTCAGACATTCATGATTGGGTTAGAGATTACCACCATAAGTAAGAGAATTCAGACCTTACCTGTCTACCATTTGGACGAGTTTGCAGATCTGAACAACTTTGTTGAAGACAATAACTTGTTGTTTATTAATTAATTTGATAAGGCTCAATCGAATTAACTTTACAGAGCCGATAATTCTTGTTCACTACACCACATGCATCTTAAAACTATAGTCAAAAGGTACAACACAATAAACACTTTATCTTCTGCTATCTAATAAGCCTCTTTCATCAGAACGAGAGCCAATTCCAGTGGTTTCATTGTATGGCAGTATCGCCAACGGGGAGCAGAGCGCTTCCATTGTAGTAATGGACGCAAAGCGTGGTCATCACTCACACACTTTTTTTTAAATCTTTATTTAAGAGATTTTTAGCCTAAGGCTAGTTCATCTCTACAACGGTTGCTTTCCAAAATCGACGACTCATCGACCAAAAGAACGACTGATTAAGAACAATGAGGTGGACCACACAATGGTTGCTGCCGAGTAAACAAACGATCGCCTGACACACATCGAGAGTGGCCTGCTTCTCTCGACAGCCGAGTGAACACTGAAGACAATAACTTGGTAGATGGCCATTAGACTGATGCAAAATTTTAAATTTCGCTCCACATTACGTAGGGTTAACTACCCCATTTCCGGCCTATTAATCACAACCCACACTTAGTTTTTCTTAATCTAGCGCAGTTTAGCACCAAACTGAATTTTATTATTACTTATGGCTTCCAAATTTATTTACCTTTCCGTACGTACCGTAAGATTTGATA
This sequence comes from Ochlerotatus camptorhynchus, assembly GCF_037179485.1. Lineage (NCBI taxonomy): Eukaryota > Metazoa > Arthropoda > Insecta > Diptera > Culicidae > Ochlerotatus > Ochlerotatus camptorhynchus. The sequence goes on along the minus strand of NW_027040860.1, from coordinate 201,280 downwards.
AAGAGAAACCAATCGTTGAGATATTGCCAAAAGTCTAACACTGCTTCTTGACGCCAAACTCGCCCTACGGATTCTAAACTCGGCCTAACGCATTGAAACGCCATTGAAACGCCAATGAATTCACTTTGGCCTATCGGATGAAGATAAAACATGATTCGCTCGGAGCGCTTCTTTTGTTTTTGGGAATAACGCGTTCTCATTGACTTCGTTCGGTAGCTTATTAACTAAAGTATCATAGCAAACGCATAATTGACTTGTTAGCTCTAAAATCATGGATTTATTTGAAGTTTTCTGCTCGATAGGCCCAAAATGGGCGATTAGGCCGAAGTAGTTCTCTACCCTAAACGATTTTAAATCGGGTTTAAACTTATGACTGTGCACAAATCATGTGAAGTTTATATGGGAACTACTATGGGAAAGGCAAACTTTTTGTTCATTGCCTTCTGCCCGTTTTCTGTATTGCTCAGAGAGATTCTTGTTAGATTATATTATTGTAGGTAATTTTCCTAACTAATTCTTTCCTAGAGAACATTTTTTGAGTCAAACGACAAATGAAATAATTTATAATTATTTATAAAATCTTCTGACTTGATCAAGCAGCTGCTTTGTAGACAACACTGTACTAAGTCACATAGTAGTATAGATGTTTGTGCTATATTTAACGTTTCAGAAGCACTATTGTTGCCTGCTGAGCACTTGATTGAGGACATTTTTACGACATACGCGTCTTGAATCATTAAAACTTTGAACACGATGCCACCGGTAAAATGTGTAACTGCAAATTAGCAATGTTTGAAAAATCAAAGTAAAACTTGTCTCAACTACTAAGCTTAATTTAGGGTGTACTTGTCACCTTTCGTGTCACTAGTGCCGCTAGTGTCGGGAAGAATCGTGTCTTAGGGATAATAGAAGAGTGAACCATATTGTTAATTCATGAATTTTGCTGAAATTTAACAGTGCACCCTTAATTTCGTACGAAATTCCCAAAACTTGTTAAAAGTTCTCACTTCCACGAAATTTCCTTAAATCCTACGAAGTTCCCTTAAATCCTACGAAGTTCCCTCAAAACCTACGAAGTTTCCTAAACTTCTACAAAGTCCCTGGAGTTTTACATTGAACTTGCACGAATTTCCCCAACATTCATACAAAATTCACTTACAGTAATGACCCGATTTTGTGAACTCTCGTTTTTAAATTCTTTTAATTCTATGTTCAACAAAACTAATGCCATTTTTCAAGAATACCATAAACATCGCATCACCAAGTAACAAATCTAGAGCTGCTTGGCTATATTCAAAATTTATACAGGTTTTATTGCAGCTGCAATCATTACCTAGAGCTTTATGACGGTCATGTATAATGCAAGTCATGGAACATCTACAAAACCCCTATAAAGCTTATAAAAAACCAACCGATGCTTATGCTATTTTCACTTATGAAAGTTTATGCCTTGAAGTATAAAAAAAAAGAATATGAATTTCCCTAATAAAACCCAAAATAATTCCTTATACTGCTATACATATAAGTAAGCGCAATAAAAATAGTTGGCCATGAAACAGTTATTTTAAAACAATTTTAAGCATTCAGTTGCAACTTGTCAGAAGTGTAAATAGGCGGTTTATTTTTACAACATAGAAAAGAATGAAAACTTTCCGGTATTTCCAAGCAGAGCGCAAAGAAAATCAACAATTTTTTAGCATGAGTCTGTTTATTTGCTACAGTCAGCCGCAAACCTGAATAACAAACGTGAATAACTCCAACAAAGAAAAAAAAAAATGCCACTGCATTTTCTGCGGATGTCGCAAAGGAAACTGTAAAGAGTGTGCCTCCTCACCATTCTGAACCATCTTCACTTCACATTGCTACACCAAAAATGACTCATGAAGAGGAAATATTTAATTATCAGGAGTCTGAGGATGATACTTATGCCAACTGGCGTCTCTTATCAGATTTACAGTCGTGGATGGTCACAACAATTTAACAATCAGCGTTGAAGACTTTCTTTCCTTTTTTTAATACTCGCTTATCGGACATTCTGTCACGCGATCACACAATACATGGAATGGTGACAGTTCTAAGACAAATAAGTTACAAATCACGCATAACTTTTCATAAAGGTTAATGTACCATTCAAAACTTTTCCAAATGTTTGTAAAATTCATCGGTTGCACCCGTAGAATAGGAATATACATTTGTTCTCAAATAAAAAAAAATGAATTGCGCTTGTAAAAAGAAAATAGTGCTTGAATAAAATCATGCATTATGCTTTTCTGTTCTGCTTTAATCCAATGCAAGCATTAGACATTTTAAGAAATTTCGCTTGGTGGTTTTTTGACTGCTGTCATCTATCGCCATATTGTCATTATGAAAATGCCATTAGCCTTGGAATAAAATCCAAGTAATTTCAATAAAATAATGGCTAAATTAAAGATCCGAAATGATTTCCAGTGCGCATTGGTATGAATTTATTTATTGAGATCTATTTTCTGACGGAATAAATTCATTTGATTTCTGAAACAATCGTTTTTGTTAACTTGAATTATTTTGGAAGCGCATTTATTTGACGCTCATATACACGATAAAATTTCAAGCGCCTTTGTTTTCGAACTTCTAAAAAATCATATATTTTCTTTAAGATTTTCACTAATGTCGCCATGAAACAAAATTGATTGTATGGTGATCTTGACACCAATACTCAAACCTATTTTTACAGCTAAAGATTTCCATATGGAAAAAAAAAGTTTCGGCAGAACAGAACAACAACAAGCTTATTTATGGCGGTTGCATTGAAGCAATAAAAATTAAATTGGATTTATAACTGATTTTCACCAAAGCGTAATAAAACTGCTTGAATACAATATTACTCTTAAAGAGGCTAGGAAAACCTTTTGTAGCGTATGGAGCAAAAGGTTTTAAGACAGCTTTATTGTGATTCTCAAACATGCTTTATAAACCTTATCAATAGTGGTCCACTAAACTGGAAGACGATCTTATAGCGGTGATCAAAATGTTGTGCTGGAGCTATTTATTTTATTGCTGGTTTTATAAAATTGATCTAAAAAATCACTAATAGAGTGCAATAAACAAGAAATGCTACTAGGGTCTTGAAGGTAAATGAGAAAGTTTAAAAATACGGTTATATGAAATTATTGGAAGATAAAAAAAAAGATGATGCTGACAAAATAGGATCATTACTGTATTTTTATAAAGCTCGCTAGATTTCTAAAAACTTTCTAAAAAAGTTCACTCAACTTCTTCAACATTCTTGGAAGTTTTACTGAATTCGCTGAACTTTTACGAAATTCCTTGTTCCATTAACTTCACTAGCTGAACTTGTATAACATTTGCTGCAGTTCTAGAAAGTATCCTGATCTTCTACACTCTTCTCTCAACTTCTAGGAAGTTTCTCGAAGGATTATGAATATCCTCGAAAACAAATGATGTTTCCCTAGGGGCTGTTCATGAACTACGTAGACCGTTTTTGGAGATTTTAGAACCCTCCCTTCCTCCTTGTAAACAATATTCCATACACATTTTTGGACATTTTGATGGACCGTAGACATTCACCATCCCGGGAGGTAATGTGTCTAAGTGGTTTAAGAATAGCCCCTTATATTTAATCCCTGAATTTCTTAATGATTCAGTTAAAAAAAAAAAATTCAAAAATTGAACACCCCCCGTTTCTGGTTGTAACTTTGGCAAGATTTTTTTCTAAATAAACCTGACATCCTTGTGCGTCAGTCTTGTAATAGATATCGTAGCGAACGGTGTGGTTTTTGTGGTCGATTCACGACAGCAGACACTGAACAAAGCGCAACGAAACAATTGATTAACAACGCGAGCATGTAATCGATCAACACCTTAAGGGGCAATTTCGACAACAGCTTTTTTTCCTTGATTTGTTTTCCGTCGATCTTGTTTTCCGTGCTGAGCACCATTGCTACCGACGCCAGGAAGGCAGCTCTCACACCTGGACCCTACCTATCGACACATCAACTCATGAACCGGGGACCAACGGCTTTACTTCACATCCGAAGGAAGGCGTGATCAGAGATGTTATGCCTCAGAACATCCCGGCGGCGCCGACTGGGATTGAACCCAGGCCTGCTGGGGTGAGAGGTAATCACGCTCACCACTACACCACCGGCGCCACTATTTCGACAACAGCTGTAAACAAACTGATTCCTAACAGTGTGCATACAAATATTTTTTGGAAGGGTAAAAACTCACACGCTCTTTTGCAAATTTAGCCATGAGTTGAGGTCATGGTCGCATGGAATTTACCGGGTGCCCTTACACTAACGACTATCCCGCAATATTCGTTTGACCATGAGCATATCCCACCAGCAACATCATCTTCAATCATTTGGCATGGACAGTGAAAGGACTGCCTCGTTATGTGTGAGTGTGTGATAAGTTGGACACATTTATCCAGCCATATTCTCGACATACCCCCCTAGCTGCCACCAGTCATATCCGAGCGCGTCCCAAGCAGCTGCTAAATGGTTTCAGAGGCAAGATTGATGTTGTGTAGTCAGCTTCCCGAAAAGGCACATGATGTATATTTGTACAACTGCTGACCATTTCTTTTCCCCAGTTTTCTTTTCCAGATGTTGTGATATTTCAGAGTAATCCGGTTTTCGATCCCCCCTCCTCTACTCCTAATCCACCTTCGGCACGTTGTTTCACACGTGTCATGCTGCCGGGTCTCTGAAATATGAATTATGAACTAGCAAGTGGTCCTTTTTCTCAAGCAATACATCCCGCTCACGTCGGGGGAAAAAATTGGGACAGAAAACGGAAACAGATCTCCTAGCTAAATCCCCCCTCACTTATGAATCCTCGCAGAAATTCCGGCGCTCATGCGTAACGGTCAGTTGAAAAATTTCGCAGAAGGCGTAATGGATTCAGGTGATGAGGAAATATGTTAACCCCCAATACCTGACAGACGAGCATATTTGGTTGCTTTTGCCTTCGTTTAAACCATGTTTTATTATATTATTTTTTTGTTTGGGCCGGAGAAAGAAGGGATCAAGGAGGGTTCGAGGATGCTACGTTTTCCCTCAGCAAAAGTCGCTTGCTCCAGTTTATATGGTATCAATAATAATAACACCGTGGGATGATGTGGGATTTTTCCGGGAAAAGTTATGCTCAGTAGTAAACAAGTGGTGTGTGTTTCCGTTTCTTGTCATGGTGCGTGAGATATGGATATGGAATTGGATCGGGTTGTCTGAATAACTTTTGTGGCTTTGAAATATGATTCGTTCCGATGACAGTTGGGTTTCTATGTATGTATGATGCCAGCACTTGGAATTGAAATAAAGCGATACATTTTACGGATTTGAAAGGGCTTTTGCCGTGGCAATATTGTACGGAGAAGTTTTTGGTCTGGATGGGATGCTGTCTTTGTGTGATATTAAGTTGAAATTCTAGAAGATTGTACGGGAATATTGTATACGGTATGCAGTGCTGTTCATTCTAGCATTATTATCTCCAGAAATATATATTTATTCTACGTCTCGCATTTCAAACTTATTTCTTACCGCATATTAGCTTATTGCGTGCTCCCTTCAACTTAGTGTTCTTGATACACATCCACAATTATCAGTTGAAAGCTTCCGATGCCTGTCCTATTTTTGCACAAGTATAATTGTGTGGCAAGCACAATCATACTAATTGCCTAAGGAAGCCGAGAAATTTTCCAACCCGAAAAATTCCTTGACCGGACCGGCATTTGAACCCAGCTACCTCCAGCATGGTCTTGCTTTGTAGCTGCGTCTTTACCGATTGAGCGAAGGGAAGCCCAAAATATATGTTTTTATCTTTGTTTAATAAATCAAAAGCAAGTTTAGAAAGTTTGAGCAAGCCTGTCCTTAACCTTAGTTCTACTTTATCATTTCCAGTACAGGCTCATACTTTTGGGTTATGAATCGAACGGAGAGGTCAACTGCCATATTCATAAACGTTTCTGATTCGAATGAAGCTGTTCACGTTATTATCTTTGCCAAACGTATTAATTTGTTTTCCTGTAGCCGCTCCAGCATCGAGTTAGTAAAAGTTGACTGTGCCTTGACGTGCAAACAATCTAATGCTGTCTTTGAAGCTGGAATGAAGATCCGTAAATCTCCTCAAAGCTGCCTCCATCACTACTGTGCGGAAGAAGCTCGTCGTCTTCAATCTCTCGAATAAATCAGAGCCATAGGGGGCAAAAAAGAGAGCAAACAGCAAGCTCATTTAATGCAATCCGAGTCAGAGAGAGAGCCGTCAGGAAAGCACACGATATGAAAAATGCATACTGCTTAGTCATGTCGTGAGTGTTGCTTTATATGAGCCCTCTTCCGAGCAGACAGAGAAAAAGCACCGTAAACCTGATCCTTGTATTTTTGCTTCTGCAGGATTATTCACGGAGTTTGAAATAGATTACTCCACCTAAACGAGAAAGGAAGGAGAGGAAGATTTTCAACTACTAGCTGCAGCATACTCGAGGGCGGATAAATCAGAAGCTGGCAGCAGCTAGTATATGCCACTTGAAGAAAACCTGATTGAAAATTGAGAATGTGACAGGACTGACTGAAACTGAAACCGAATATATAGAAACAGAAAGAGATGTCTAGTGGAAGTGCGACGCCAAAGTGCTTTACCATTCAAAAAGAAAAACGCCACAGTCAGTCGTCTCTAATCTGCAGTATTGAAGGGTAGAAAATTCGTTTGCAGAATAAGAGGCAAGAACGAGGATTCGCTCCTAGATAAATTGATATCTCATTTTACATTAAGTGGATTGATTTCTCCAATCAGTCGGAAACTGAAGTGTGACGTGGATTCTCTGGGGTGCTGTTTTCGGCAGCCATTTCAGTTGCTGCTTGACAGACTGATACACTGACGAGAGATTGGGTGAAAGATGAAATGCAATGTTGAGCTATATTTTCCATCGTATCCGAACGAGAGATCTTTGGTAATGGAAATGTATTGCATTTGAATGGGTTAGATCGTATGATTGATTGTATTTAAACTACAATAAAAAGTGGCATAATTTATCTTTTGTTGGTTATCATTGATCGATGAATGTAATTCATTAGTATGGAGGGCTTCATGTGCTTTCAGTAATTGTAGCCAACTTGTATACCGTTAACTCTGCGGTAAAATCCCGATGAGACTGACACCTCAGGGCAGGCTTGCTTCCACTCACTTGCTAAAAAAATATATTTTCGGAATTTTGGAATCATTTTAATGATATTCTGTACTTGTTAAATACAAGAAGACGTTGAAAGGCGGGTGTTTGACACATAAGACCAGTCAAATTTGCTTTCAGAACGGCAGTGAACTCTCACAAATCATAAAATCGCTGATTGTGACACTCCGAAAGCGAAATTGACAGGTTTCATGTGTGAAACACATAATTTACAACCTCGTCTTGTTAACTGACAAGTACAACATCTAATGATTTTAAAATTCAAACAAAAAAATTATAGCTAGTGATTATTAACTAACTGAATATTAACTGAATAAGACGGAATTATATGCAATATTTAGCGATGAATTGTTACCAAATCTGATTGAACGGAAAATCCCAATAAAGTAAAACAGGTCAAACAACTCAGTACAGGTTTTCAAATTTCTCGTGCACGATCTGAAATTCGAAACGGATTTTTAATATTCAAGTGCTAGGATACAAGAAACTTCAAAATCCAGTTTAAGCTTTCTTAGCTATTCCTTGCAGTGTCTATTTTTATAATTTTCCATCATACGCAAGAAGTAGTGCTTCAGCGGCGCCGGTGGTGTAGTGGTAAGCATGATTACCTCTCACCCCAGCAGGCCTGGGTTCAATCCCAGTCGGCGCCGCCGGGATGTTCTGAGGCATAACATCTCTGATCACGCCTTCCTTCGGATGGGAAGTAAAGCCGTTGGTCCCCGGTTCATGAGTTGATGGGTCGATAGGTAGGGTCCAGGTGTGGGAGCTGCCTTCTTGGCACGTCGGTAGCATTGGTGCTCAGCACGGAAAACAAGATCGACGGAAAAAACAAACCAAAGGAAAAAAAAATTGTTGGTCTTGAAATGAGTTCATCCTATCAAACATCGGATGCAAAATAAGAGCTTATTCAGGCAAAAATATGCTTATTCAGCTAGTGCACAAGATTAGGACTAATTGTTTGATGGGATTATAAATTAACGGATACGCGTTTGTTGATATTCACCAGTGCTTGATTATCCAACCTAAATTTGTCAAAATCAGAAGCAAAATAATCAAATTAGTTTTGGACAAAGTTACTCATTGTCTATTGTCTATTGTACTATTGTCTACTTCAGAGCCTAAAACCTCGATGTTATCATCAGTTCAGCACGAAGCAATAATTTCCAACAATCTGTGAGTAAAAACCTACACGACACGATCTTCAGAACTATGGAGTATATGTCCCTAGCCTTGGTATAATATGAAGCCTTCAATTAAATTTTATGCCGTATCTTATGAAGTAATGGAGCTGTCAACATGCAAGTTCAAATATTCTTATTATTTGTATTTTAATTAGGCACGACTGAAAATTGTTGAACTCACCCTCCATGCATGAATAAGATTTCTAGGGTTTTTTTTTCTGAAAGTTTCCTATCGGCTGAAAGTGAAGAAATGGGCACCACGCGGTGCATGCAAGGAAGCGGTGCTTAAGCGGAAGAAGTTAATCCAGAAGCGTTTCAAGGATGAGCTAGGGTTGCATGTCTACAAACCGCGCGCAGGGGGAAGCGGCACATCGAACACAGGCAATGTGGCGCGCAGATTTTTCGAAAACGCCGAAAAGGTGACTGAAATCACTGGCTTAAACCAATCCGCCAACAACCGTTGCAGTACCATACTGCAAGTAATGGCATCAGGACGCAAAGTCAACACAGCTGCTTTCGGCTGTAATTGCGAAGATATAGTCCGCACAATTGATTCGATTGTACCCGTGGTACTATCTTCCGGCAAGCGTGCATAAAAAACAATAGCAGTTATGGAGCACTTTTTGGTCCCGATTGGACAACTCTCTGAAGAAGCGCAGGAGGCAAAACATAAAGAGTGGGAACCGTTATTATTCAAAAATATAATTCAAATTAATATTATTCAAACTGAGCATACAATCATTTTGCAGAAGACGTTTAAGGTCTACAGAAACAGAGGAGGAAGAGGCCGAATAAATGCAATAACAAACGTGTACATTTAATGCTCCTTCAAATCATTGTTTTTAGTTTAAGTTTTTCTTAGATTTTCAATATATTTAATTAAATATTTTACAAAGTTGTTTTCGATACAAAAATACATATTTTTGCTCAACATTGTAACATGCTATCTCTTAAAATAAAAATATGAATTCAAAAATTAGACATTTGAAGAAGTTTTTTAGTTATCAAAAAAACACTTAAAAGATCGCGTGCTGACATATGTTCTTATAACTTTTCGGCAGTAAAATAGGCATAGATTCAGAATTCAACCTAGATTTCTGCACCAATTTGCACCGGAAATAGTTATTTGAGGAGCAATAGGAGCAATAGGAGTATCGATTATTTAAGAATACATTTTTGTTTCAAGAGATAATGAGCTACTATTTTCAGCAAAAGCATGTGTTTTAACATGCAAAATATAGTTGTAGAAGGAACCAAAATTGTAAGATGTCTAGAAAAACAGTTCAACTAAAAAACATGATTTAAAGGGGCCTTTCACAAAAAACGATATATATCTCGCAATATATAAGAGCTGGAAATATTATGTTTTGAGCAAAGCTACTTAAAATAACATTTGCCACAACTTTTTTGAAGACGGTAAGTCTCTAACTGAACCCCATAAAAATTGATCTGACATTTAGGTAGATTAACCACCAAACCGTTTACATCAAAATAAGCGGTTTAACAAATGCAAAAACATATTTGAACAAACTACCCCCTAAAACAAAACCCCTAACAAAAACCCTAAGAACAAAAACCCCTAAAATCAATGCTTGAGAAGCTATTAAAAAAGCGCACGAAATCGGCAAAAAGCAACACTGTGCATTGCAATTAAATACGAACACCACTAAACATTTGCACATTTCACTAACACCAATAAGCCTTTTGCAAGCCTTGTTTAAAGGACATTGGACAAATAGCTCATCTCACTACCACACATACAGATTAGTGACGTTTTACGCACGCACACTAACGGGGGTCTATCGCCGTGTAAAGTTGTTTATTATTTTCCTCGGACTAACCTCAAAATGTATGTAGTTCGATCGGTCAAAATGAGTTTGACAGCGGTTTGTTATGTATTTTCCATGGATTTCCACTACCACAGTTTCACACAGTGCACCAATACAACCAGGCGTGAAAATCTCTATATAAAGAACTGTCAAGTTAATAAGCTTGATATCAGAAGCCGAACAATGCACCCAAGTAACACATAATACATCTTTTTGAAAAGGAATTAGAATGGCTTGTTGTATAAATGTATTATAAGTGATGCAGAAAACATCCCACGTTATATTTGAGGTTTAAAGATGTTTTCTTCATACTTCCTAGATTCAACATTTTCCAAAATAGTTTTCTATTGCTTTTATCTTTAAATGTTATTTAGACGTGCATCTTACTGTTTTAATACCTCTATAAAACTTGTCGTTTACAAATCAATCTAAGTTGAATTTATAAAGTTCTTGAAGAGATTCTGTACTTTCCAGATTGACGTAAACATTGACGGCGCTATTGAGCTGGACTGTCTCTTCACGCAGTGATTGACAGTTTCTTATGCGGTATTCGGAGGTTTGTTATAAAGCAAGTTGAAAACACTATTTTATGACATCTCATAAATTAATACAACTGAAAATGTGCAGGTTGCCTTATAAGGAGTTAAAAATACCTTTAAATAACATTCTGGTAATTAGATGTATGCTTTGCTGATAACAAAACGACTTTATTACGGATCGAAGGCGTGTTTAACGAGAAAATAATGTTCATGCCATTGGCAAGAACATGATAGATACTTATAACAAACCTCTGATCAAGCGTAGTTGGTCTAGTTAGGAAGTGATAAGTCTACCACTCCAAGGATCAGTGATCGAATCCCATGTTCAAGTTTTTTTTTATTGTTTTGCCGCTGGTTTTAATGATGTTTTTCCAAAACATTTTATAAGACCAGTATTTAGTTATATAAGCTCCGCGTCTTGCGCTTTTTGGGATGTATAAATGTATTAAATGATGTATATTAAAGCATTATTGATTTATTACGTTAGTCATTAAAAAGTATTTTCAACATCTTTATGACAAGCCGTGTTGCTTGGGCATTAGCATCTAAGTAACCTTGACAGAGTCTCTTTGTAGATTTTGTCTTTGCATCCCCACGGTCATGTATAGACACTTACAGCTATTTTCAACACATAGTTCGATAAAAGAAGCTATTATCTAGCATCTGATACAGCAGACATGGCAAGAAAGGTTTTGTGCCCAAGTTATCAACGATAGAGAAAGTCGACGAACAGAATCGATCAATGTTATTTAGGACCTAATGCATTATTCGGCTTGATACATTTTCGAAGGGCCTCATGGTAAATGAATTTAGCTCATAATTAAATCCCATTCACTCAAATTTGCGAAAACGGAGGTTATTCATAACATGAATAAACGTTTACTCAAATATGCCTAAATTTCACACACATATGAGAAAATGTCACTCAAATATGAGTGACATTTACTCATATATGATAATAATTTACTCATTCTACACCTACGCTTTTGCGAATTTTACTGAACGGTACTCTAATACAAGTAAGTTCAATTTGCCGTGAAGTTTGTTTTGAAGGCAGGATTGAACACACACTATTTCTAAACAATCCAAATTTGAGTAGGTTCTACTCATATCCGTCTTAAAGCGCCTAAAGTAGGGCTACCTTAAATTAAGCAAACAAAGAACTGACAGGATGACAAATGAATAACATCGTACGGATTCAGGTCGATGTTTTCCATTCGTCATCTTGTCAGTCCCAATTTTGTTTACTCAATTCGGGGTACCCTAATTTTGATACTACTCAAATTTGAGTTGTTTAGAAATAGCGTGTGTACCCTTTCGACCTGTCCTTTCACAGCGTGATCGGCGAAGGAATGCTGAAGATTGAGAGCATCTCATATGCTAAGAGAGCTAAGAGTAGGTGGATAGTTGATAGAAATTTGCTGTGCAAATATCTAAAGTAAAATATATTTCTAGCTTCTAACACTGGCCTGGTGCCTTGACTGATGCAAGCCCGATTCAAATGTCATATTGAATTTATCCGAATATGGAAAGGATAACAAGATTGCAGTAAAGAAGTTTGAAATATACAGCAACAGAGAGTATCATGAGTACAAAAGACTTAATTTCGAGATGTTTCGTATTTCCATGTAGCCACGAATGAAGAAAAGCAAACAACTTCCATACTCAGAGTCAGAGGTTGCCTTGATCAAGAGAAAGTTTTTAAATCAAAATTCAAATTCATGAAAGTAGTTGCTTCATGTGCTAAGGTTGTCTTCATTTTAAGCTAGGTCGAGTGTAGAAGAAATGATTTTCATCAGCACTGATTCCTACCCGCAAAAACAATAACCATAAGAAGCGCCTAACCACCAATTCGGATTATCATCCTAACTTTATGTGGTAGGTCGTACCGTCTATGATATCGTTAGTTTATGGTACCCGTTTATTGGGAGAGTTTAAAATTATGTGAAGTCACTTTTTTTTTTTTGTCTTCGTGTTCGATAACCGAAAAAATGAATACAAGGTATGGTGTGACCTTCAGACCTTGCGTTGACTGACTCCTGCGTTGGATGTTCTCAGGTGACTCCTCACTGACGTAAGCTTACTTGGCGTCGTGAAGTATACTAGTACTTACATTTAGTCTAGAGGACACGGGTTGAGCGCTGGTCATCAGTGTGAAGACGTTCCTGACAGTTGGTGGAGTTGAGCTGTGTTGAAACCACGGCTATGGAGCCGGAGTCGGAGTCGAGGAAAAAGTAATTTAAAACTAGAGCGTTCCAAAATTTGGACCACGTGCAACTTTTTTAGCTCATAAAAAATCCGAATGGATTTGAGTGCCTATCATTAATTAATTATATGATGTGAGTAGTAGCTATACTGAAGATCTGAGAGATGTCGCCCCTTCAGTGGTAGTTAAATCTTTTTTGCAGTATGGAGCATATCAGAAAATCCACGATTTGTGACTAAACATGCTTGCACAGATGGAAACAAATAAACGAGTGTTTACCTTATCACCATAGTATGTACTCGTGCAATTTCTGTGAATCTAAAACTGCCCATAAAGACGATAATGAATAAAAACTGAAAATTTTCATGCATTTCCAAATGGTTTCCTACCATTCCCATACATTCAAAAGTGACTGGCCCTCTGTATGTGGATGATATCAAAAACAACAAAACATGATTAATTGTAGCTGGGTTAACTGTTAATTTCTATCTAAAAAATCTCTTCATTACAACTTTATGGTTTCGAAGTTTGTATTTTATTATTTTTTAAAGCTTCAAATCAAATGCAACTATACTTTTGTAATTTATGCAGGGCTGTGATTATGTCGCAGCACATAGTGGGCAACAAGTAACTGGGAGTAAACAATCAGATTTATTTTCCTGAAATTTGTGAGACTCGTGGTTTTATATATTAATAGACGCGACGAATTATTGATCATTTCACTTAGTCCAGTGTTCATTGCAAGTTGGATTAGTTACAGTTTTTTCTGATTTAATTTGAATAAAAGATCAGTTTATAAAAATTGTATCTGGAACCAATTATGTTTAATTAGCTATGTGGCCAATTTATTTTAAACTATTTTATGATTTTATTTGGAACCAGTTTCTTAAACAGTTAAACAAATTTCCAAAAGTTGTGAAAATTTTCTTTAGAATTTGTACCAATTGTCTTTTCTTAAAGGTGATTATTTTCATTAAAAAAAACCAAAAATATTTGACCATTTTTATTTTTATAACGTTAAAAGTATATATATTTCAATAGTTGCTGTGATAAAATGTAAAATGTTTGTCCTATTTTATGGAGTTAAATTTAAAAAAAAAGGTTTTCAAGTTTGGCATTTCATTAAAACCTGGGGTGCAATTTTGATAGAGAAAATATATTTATCTCAATCACAGCAGTAGTTAGACTGTCTCTCAAATGGTCTGGGTTCACATGTCAGGCATAAAATCTCGAAGTTCGCCCTCAGTTCATGACTTGATGGCTCGATTGGTAGGTCCCAGGTCTGTAGGATCTGTACGTAAACCATGGCCCACTTAGTAATGGAACAATCTCTTTTGCTTATTACAGCGTTCTTAGTCGACGTTTTCAGAAGTTTTTGACGTCTATTTGTTGACAACAACAATAACAATAACAGTTTTTTTGGTTCATAAAACGCTCTTGCTTTGGAGACAGTCACCATGTACCTTCCGTAGTACAGTGCAGCAAATTCGCTACCGCAAAGGCTTACAGGCATACCGCGCCAGTAGGCAACCAAATCGATCACTCAAGTAGAATACCATAGCTGGAACCCGTGCTCGAAAGTTGTATTGTCATAAGCTACTGACCAAGTCCGGTGGGTGCATACTTATGGATGATGAAACCTATGTAAAGGCTGTGAAATGTTACAAGGTGAAGGCTTGGGAGGTGTCCCTGGCAGATACAAAATTGATTTGCGGATAAATTCGCACGTTAATATATGATCTGGCAGGGAATTGCAGCTACGGCCAGAAGACAAAGGTTTTTGTCACTGAGAAAATGATGAACTAGGAAGTTTACAAAACCGAATTTCATCCAGTCACATGATGGTCCGGGCACCTTTTGGCCGGATCTTGCGAATTGTCACAGCCGGGAAGTACAACAATGGTACAATGACAACGGAGTCTTTAATTTCTTTGTTGAATCCCCGAGATGTTATCAATCCTACTTTTCATGCTGCTTCAAGTTGCACCAGGTCAACAAATGACGACCGAAATCTGAATGTACCGCTCAGAGTGACCGAATAGATCAAATTAAATTTTATCTTGGTCTTACTAAGTAACAATTTTAGTTGTGTTATGATGGTATAATCAGAAAATCCGGCAGAAAACATACGAAATTAGTGACAACAGAAAACTTCAACCACTCAAAATATAGCAAAACATCTCATAAAATCATATTTTTGTCTCCCTCATTCGATACCTGGGTCAATTAACTATGCATCCTTTGGCAATCCAATTCGACACATCTCAATCCACCAAGTACACTTACTTTTAGAATTTACATGCCACTTCACTCATGCAGTACAAAGTGCTCTTCTCTGTTGACATCGCACTCAAATTACACGCCAAAAAATGCATCAGGACTAGAAGTAAGCAAGAGTGCCTACACCACCAACCGAGAGCGAAGCGCCACAATTGTGGTGTCATGCAATATCTCATGAAGTCAGACCCAATTTGGTTTCCTCGAATTTCGACAGCCATTGTTCAACTTGGGGACAAAATAAAAGTGCCATGCTAGCAGTAGCAGCGAGAAAAAAGGACTGCATAAACTATAATGGAAAAGCTGCGTCTGCCATGTCGCCAGTGCCGTATCTGCTGGTCGTGGCTATTCCCCCGTTGGGCCATTTCGAAACAGTCTTTTAATGCACACAATCACACGCTTGGGAAAAAAGACAAGAACTTTACCCAACATCTTTTCCATCTACACACAAACCTTCAGCAGAACAATGCCGTGATGTTATTCTTCGTTACAGCTCGAAAAAAAAAATTCATTCATTCCCGATGCCTGTAATTCACAAGACTTTGCGTATTGTTCCCCGAGATGCATTTTCGGTTCCGAGCCCGAACCCGTTGTACTTTTCCCAATCTGAGTTGTTTCCTTTTCCTAGATACTGGTTGATGCCGTCGTCATCACCACCAAGCTTCAGTGTGTCTTCTATTCTTCTCGCTTTTTTCATTCAATCGGATAGATTCCAGGCTATTGTTACCGGTAGTGAGCTGACGGCTTTTTTATTTCACTGTACTTCCACCACCCTCTCACATACATGTTCCCACAGAGATTGAGTGGATTTCCATGTTACCCGAAAGCAGCATCAGTGCCGTCAGCCTTTCTTCCCTTGCAATCGACGACCACACGAATCATCGCACAATATGAATGAAAGGGGCCGCTTCTCGTGTGGCATGACGTCGACTGGGCCGGGCTCCCGATAAGAAGCTGGAATAAGGCATTTCCCATTCTTTTCGCTGTCGCTTCCGGACCGTCAAGTCTCGATGAACGTTTTATTTTCTCTGCTTCAGCCTTTTTTGTCTTGCTCAAAACTGAAACGATCTATCTGAACCGAATGCGTCTCCATGGTAAAATAACCGGTTACCATGAGCGGGGATCATCTACGGGCCACGATTTTTTTTTTTAAATCGGGATGGGTATTTACGTTGCTGAAGCGACCGTTGTGATATCGATTACAGAAAGTTCTATTTAGGGTTCACGTAAGTAATATTGTTGTAGACTGTAGGAATCGGTATCCATGCCATCACACAATTGGAATCGGCATCATATGAAGATTTTTTTTTTCGGTAAATTAATTTGTATTTTATTTAATTGTTATTCAACAAATGATCAGCTTCATATGAGACCAGTTTCTATATGATAAATAGAATTGCAACATTACTTGGCAGTTAATAAATGAGTAACATATCGATACATCCGCCTGGTATGTTGATAGCTCATGAGAAGGACAGTATTAACAAAATGATTAAAATTTTAGGTTTCATTTCTGTAAGTTCAATAACCGTAATAGGTATATCATCATGCTAATGCCGCGGATACACTTACACAGCAAAAAAAAATGTAAATTTACATGTGGCACATTTATATATTTGTTGGTGTTAGTTGAAACATAATACAATAAAACATTAATTTTACATGCAGTTATTTAATAATACATTCAAAGGCTGTTCGGGAGTAATCTCCCCCTACCCTAGCTCAAACTCCCACCACGTAGAATCGGACCATCTCTCCTCTCGTACGGACACTACCAAGGAACCGATAACACATTGGATAATATAAGATAGCGATAACGATCGGGACTAAAGACGTCACTGCGGTGATCGTCGAGCAGTGTAGGGATCGACAAAATTAATATATAGGGGAAATTCAGGTAATGTTGGCCTAAGTGTCCCTAATTTGGGCCCATACATAAATTCAGCAATTGACTAAATTTTCAAAAGCAACCTAAAAAAAACCATTAGTAACGTCCCAATAACGCGTTCATCTAGATAAAATTGATAAATAGTAGATTTTTAGTGATGGGCCCAATCTTAGATCCATAGATCAACATTAGACCATTGCTGTTCACAATCTTCTTCAACGATGTGACGCTCCTCTTGCCGAGTGGTTGTGTGCTCATATACGCCGATGATCTCAAACTATACATTGTTGTCAAGAACGTCGAGGATTGCCGTCAGCTCCAAGCAATGTTAGACCAATTTGTTGATTGGTGCCGCTTAAACAAGCTTTCCGTCAGTATATCAAAATGTGTGGTCATGACATTTAATCGCACAAGAACGCCAATCGTATTCGATTACTCAATTGATGGATTTGTACTAGAAAGAGTAGAACAAGTAAGCGACCTAGGTGTAATGCTGGACCCTAAACTTACGTGTGACTTACACCGTTCAATGGTAATCACTAAGGCTAATCGTCAGCTTGGTTTTATATCAAGAATCTCAAGAGATTTTTCGGATCCGTACTGTTTAAAAGCACTGTACTGTTCACTCGTTCGTCCGATTATCGAGACTGCATCTGTTGTTTGGACTCCCTACCAACTTTCCTGGAACATCAGAATAGAACGTATCCAAAAAACATTCATTCGTCGAGCATTAAGACAACTTCCTTGGAGAGATCCACTAAACATACCTCCGTATGCTGAGAGATGTCGCTTGCTAAGCATGGACACGTTACAACGACGGCGACAAATTCAACAGGCAACATTCGTCGCGAAGTTATTAAGTGGTGAAATTGACTCTACCCACTTACTCTCTTGCTTGAACTTTCGTGCGCCAAGCAGATTTCTACGCTCAACGTTCCTTTTGCGTCAAGACTCGCACCGCTCTTCTTTTGGACAACATGAACCTGTTACGAGTATGATTCGCACGTTTTCTACAGTTGAAAAGTTGTTCGAGTTTGGGGAACCTGCTGCTCAATTCCAGAGACGTATTATTAACTCCAGATACATTTAGTATTTGTTATGGCTTCTGGTTCATTAAGACTTATTGTCAGATGGATGTATTAAATAAAAATAAAAATAAAATAAAATAAAAAAAAATTAGAGACATTTCCCCTATTTAGGAATAGCCAGTTGGCTCTGACTCTCAAAGAAGGAGGGATAGAGTAGAGCCACAAGGATTCAATATGTTATGTGTGTTGTATAATGAACCTTGTATATATGTGAAGTGTTTTAAATAAATTGTATATTAATAGGATTAACTTGACATGGAAATATATGTGATGTGTGATTGAATTGACGAATGTGTTGTGTTGTAAAAAATGTGTTTGAAAAGAATTTCAAACAGAATACAATTGATGCGCCTACATCCGCTCTTATAAAGGCACCCAAGATGGTCCCACGCAAAAACGGCAGCGCCACCAATCTCTCCAAACCGATCGATGATGTGTATTTTCTTAAGTGCTTGTGTCCGTCGCAGAGAGAAGAGAGTTAATTATCCACGGCACATACAAATTTTAAAATTTTTGTATGGAAAATTGTCTACGCAGGGGGGGGGGAGGTGGTTCCAAGAATCCCAAAAACCTGTATACGTAGGTAATGAACAGTCCCTAATCAGAAATTTAAATAAAATGTGGTGGTAAATTTGTTTCAATATTTAGACCTGTACTGTCTTCGGAAAAGTTTTTTTACTTTAAAAAATCATTTTTTTGGTGTTTGCAAACGCCAGGGTTGTCCTTAAATTAGGGGATTTTTAGAAACTAACTTTTTTGTTTAACAAAATAGAGGCATGTGTTGTTTCAATAAGTTGTACCTGAGTTAAATTCAAGCAACGTTGTCAAAAATAATTTATTCTATCTCTTAACGTTCTCGCTTAAGAGTAGTTTTTCGGAGTTGTCTTAGGGTGTTCCTGGAAAAAAAATGTTTTTTTAGCTCTAACTTTTTTATTTCAAATTACTCTTGAAAGTCATCTGACAGCTACTTTTAAAACTCTTTAAGATGAATATTTTAAAGCAAAAGTTGTTGTCTATATCTTTTCTAAAAAATAAATAAATTTATATACTAAAAAATTGATTTTATACGAGTTTAAAAAATGACATACCTCTATTTTTTTTCATATTATTGAAATAAAATACACCCTTTTAAATGCCGTGAAAAAACTTTTTTTTTGCCCCAACCTCAGATATTAACATTTAAAAAGGGCATATTTTAAGTATCAAAACTTCAATAACTCTTGATCGGCGAAAGATATCGACAAGCTCTGTGCTGCAAAAATTTGTGCCTTCTAAAGATCTAAATTTTATTTGAAAAAACATTTTCCGAGATATATGAAATAAGAAAACTTGATAAAAAAAAATTGTTTTTTTAGAGACACCCTAACTCAATTTAGGGAAATTGATACATGAGATACAAAAAATTTCTTGAAATTAGCACTGCTATAACTTTGCTGAAGAATGTATACCTTAATTGCTTCAAACAAAAAAGTTTAAGTTTTGATTTTAATGATAAAAAGAACCAAAACTGAGGGCCTAACTAAAAGGAACAACTTTGTAGAAAACACTTTTAGTCTAAAGTTTCAATTTCAGGCTCAAAGCATATCCTTCCAGCTAAATCTGCATTCTGGACCACGGTGCAATGGTTGGCACTCATAAGATACAAACAGATTATTTTAATATGGCTCACCTTATGAGTGCTCACATGCTCCTGTGAAGACATTTACCTACATCTCGATGTGAAGACATTTACCTAAATCTTGATAAATACTCCGCGATAGGGCACACAATGGAATGTTTCTATCAAATTTTACTTCTAAATCTATTTTTCTTTCCATAAATATCATTAAATTTGATAAAGAGTCGCAAATCGTTGAGATATTGATAAAAATCTAACACTTTCATGATTCCAATTCCATCATATGAGTTCCAATTCTATCCAGACACATTGAAACTTTATTGGATTCATTTCGGCATACGGATGAAGACAGAAAAAAATTGATTCACTAAGAGAGCTTATTTGTTTTTGAGAAGAATGGATGTACATATTCATATTATGCATTCATACAGACATTGTTTTGTAGCTTTGGAACTAACGTACCGAACGTATGATTAATACGTTCGCTCCAAAATCATTCATTTGATGATTCTGCTCGATATGAAGGAAATGGGTGCTTATACTGAAGTAGTGCTCTTCCCTAAGGACTGTTCATTAAAGAAAGTGGATACATTGGGGACAGTGATTTAGGGTTAAAACGTAACGAAAAATTGTGAATTTTTACTAAACATTGATTATTTTAGCAACCAACCTGAAAAAAGTGAGAAATTTGGAACGATGGGTCGGTTCAACTTATCAACTCGTAGATTCATTCTGCACAAATGGTTTTCCGAAAAATTGTAGTTTCGAGAATTGGCAAAAGGCGTGAAGTGCGGTAAATCAACCAAGATTGTTAAGAAGTTTGGATAAACGTGTTCTCTTGAAGATTTACTGAAATCTGGGCGCAAAAAAGGGGCATAGAACCAGAAAAAGGAGCTGCAGCAGTACGCCTTTTGAAATATCATAAACCGTGTTCCGTTCGTGTAATTGCCAAAAACTTGGACATTAGCGTCGGAACTGTGCAGAATATCAAAAAACGTAACAATATCAGAACCCAAAGGAAGGATCCACAGAAAGCTTCTTCGAAAATACGGTCACGAAACTTGTATGACGTTCTCCTTCAAAAGCCGAACCGGTGCATTTTGATGGACGACGAGACGTACGTCAAATTGGATACCAGTACACTTCCCGGGCCGCAATTTTTCAACGCTGAGCAGAGGACAGATGTGTCTGATGATGTGCGATACATCCGAACCGAAATATTGGAAAACAGGTTTTGGTGTGGCAAGCCATTTGCTCCTGTGGCTTGAAGAGTTCTTTGTATTTCACAACGGACACAAACAATGGTGAAAATCACAGAAAATAATGCATCAAAAAACAGCTTCTACCCATCTACCGAGAGCATACGGATCCTCCATTGTTTTGGCCGGATCTGGCATCTGCTCACTATGCTTCTGCTACGTTGAAGATGCTCAAGAAGGAAAAAGTCGATTTTGCCGAATAATTCTCAAATCCCGCAAACTGCCCTGAACTGCGTCGTATCGAAAGATACTGGGCAATAATTAAACGACATCTTAAGAAAGACTGCTTCAAGAAAATTTGTATGCAGCACAACGAAAAGTTAAGAAGAAAATTGTGCAGAATCTAATGGGCATATGGGATTAGAGCTAATTGGGGACAAACGCCTATAATAGGGTAATTTGAAGAGATAACTTCCTGGTGTCTTCTAAAAAATTATTAAACAGAAAATTTGCCACCTTTTGGAAATATTTAGAATCCGGAAAGTCACGAGTCTGATCCTCCGGACGACCCGGAAAATCCGTAAAAGTGGTCAATTCATGAGAGTAATCCTAGAGCTCCATGGATTTTCAGAAACCGCTCATAGACATCATATCAGAATTAATTTGGAGTTGTGACCAGAATATGGACCCAAAGGACCACAGGATGGTCCACCGGAAGATTCGGAACATCCGTAAAAGTGGTCAATTCATGAATCTGATCCTAGAGCTCAGCGGATTTTTTGAATTCACTCCTTGACGTCTTATCAGAATGAATTTGAAGTTGTTACTGGAAAATGGACACTAGAGACCACGGTATGGTCCTCCGGAACATCCGGACTATCCGTAAAAGTGGTAAATTCATGAAACTGATCCTTCTTTTTCCTTTATTTAACGTCGGTCTCCGTTCCGCAATCTAGTGCCAATCACCGACGGACATCGATTGCCATCCATTGACGGCAATCGAATGTGCAGGTAGGCAGCTTCCACACCTGCGTAGGATATCGCACCCATTCAACACACATGGGCCGGGACCAACGGCTTTACTTCCCTTCTGAAGGAAGACGTGACCAGAGATTTTTATGCCTCAGAAAAATCCCACCTACCTCGGCTAAGATTGAACCCAGACCCATCGGGGTGCTAGAAAGCAGTCACGCTTACCACTACACCACCGGCGCCCGCCAGAAACTGATCCTAGAGCTCCATGATTTTTTCGAAACCACCACCAAAATAGGAAGTTATCTCTTCAAATTGCCGTACAATCAGTGATTGGTCCCAATTAACTCAAATCCCCTATGCTACGTGTATTCGTTAATGCCAGATCGACCGTACTATAGCAATCCAGTGGCAACTGTACTATAGGAATCTTGACTGTAAATATGTTCCTTTGAGAAACAGGTATCTACTTTCATAAATGAACAGTGCTTATATCGATTGAGTTGGTTCCGTTTTAATAAGTTTGTTTTCGTCGTACACAGCAAGAAATGTTGTAATATGGATCAACGTTATCCAAGCTGATGTACGAAATATCGATGTAATTATCAAAAACAGATGCAATATTACATTCCTCGAATTGAATTTGTTCGCAGTAACACCAGAAAAATTGATAGCACCTTCAAGAACTACTAAGAATTTCATGAAAATTCTTAGAATTTCAATGAAGTTAAGAAATCTTCAGCGTAGTTACGAGAGCTGAAAGAACGTCCAAAACTACAGAGATGTTTTAAAATCTGTTAGTGTTGGCTACGATACCTTCAGGAAAGTTCCATCAGGAAAATTGCAGGAACTTTACTGCCCATAATCGCAAGTCAGTCCCATCTGTAAAAAACTGGAAATGAGAAAACGGTGTTCAAAGATTTTGCAAGTTTTCTGATGTGACACTTATTTTGGAGGGATTAATTTAAAAATAAACGTACAATGTGATAGAAGGCATCTATGTTTACCCAAAATTATTGGAAAAATATCGTGAAATTTTTATTTTATGGCCAAAATGTGAGTGGGACTGACTTGCGATTACATTTAACGTCAATGATGAAAATAACCGCAAGTCAGTCACAATTCCATGACGATGCTGCATTAGTTTAGCACAGTATTGAACCATAGTCCCATAGATACCATGGTCCCATAGAACGTTACTGAATGTTTCTGGATTTGTTCCGCTTGTTCCAGAGCAACGGCCGGGTCTTCATCAGACCAGAGCTTTTCATAAACGTGCCAAACCCACCATACGATAAATCAATTCACATTTTAATTCAAAAATAAGATCAATAAGAGAAATGATGAGTGACCAGCACCAAGATGGCCACACCCGGACATGTTCCGGGTATCCCCGAGGAAGTGGTAAATCCTTTTTAAATCAAAATCCATCAATCGATACATCCAATCACATGAGAATGCAAAGTCGAATCCATTGGCGGTCAAACTGAGTTTCGTAAGAACTATATTGGCCACATCCGGACATGTGGACAAAATCGGTCTTGACACAAATCTCATGATGCGATGTGTTGTCTAACATTTCTAACATTTTTTTTTTTCTAATGAGACTGACTTGCGATTACTTTTCGCCGCGGGACAATTTGACTTGGTATTGTTTTTCATTTTTCTAGAACACACCATCTTTTTTCAATAGCACATCTCAAAAAAACATAGAAAGATAAACTGAATAATGATGCTAACTCAAAATTTATAAAAATGCAGATGGGACTGACTTGCGATTACCGGCAGTTTAGTAGTATTAAGATAAGTTTCAAAAGCATAAGAGAAGTTACGTGAATGAAGGGCAGCTCCATGAATGGAAAAGTGCGAGTACTTCCGGGAAAATCCGAGAACTTAGAGGCAGTTTCTTTAAATTAAGCAAAATAGCGACATTTTTTAAACAAGGTTGCGGAAATAAAAGATAGTCCAGAGAACATCAGGTAGCTTAAGTTAACTAAAACAGCATTCGAAACTACACATAAATTCCGAGAAATTCAAGGTAGAGCAGAAAACATGTTGAAGCTTAAAGATCTTTTGGGCAGTTTCTTTAATGTCAGGCCAATTCCAGGAACATAAATAGGTAAAGTTCTGAGGAATCATGAACAGACTAAGGGATAATAAGGGATAAGGGTAGTTACAAGATCTTTTGTCAAATTTCGGGCACTTCAGGGAAGCTTCGAGATCTTCAATACTGGCCAAAGGAAACTGCGGGATCTTTTAGGATATTCTAAGAAATTTAAGGATATCCAAGGAACTTCAGGAATGTCAAGAAAACTTCAGAGAAATCCAGAGAACTTTGTGGGAGTAACTATAAAGAAGTTCCAAGAAACTCAGAGAAGATCTGGAGATCATCAGGCATGCACAGAGATTTATGAGCAGTTCCAATAAATTCAGGATAGTCAGATATTCAAAAAAGTTAAAAGATATGTAAACAAGTAAAATTCGATAAATTCAGGGCAGGTTCATGAATTTCAGAAAAATTACGAGAAACATCATGAAGTTCCGGGAATTTTCAGAAAGCCTAGAGAACTCCTGAGAAGTTTAGAAAAGTTCAGATATATTTCAGGAACTTAATAAAAATCCATTTATTTTTGGGAAAAATTCATTCATTTCAGGCCAATACCAAGAACTTCAGGAAATTGCGAGAACTTCAAGCCAGTCAACCCCCCGTCTCGATGATTTTCATTGCCTCCCACTGGTCAATCAACTGATCCATAACTGGGACCAGGAGTAATCTTCTCACAATGAATGATCTTCTCAAAATAATGAAAATATTTAATTTTTCCGTTATATGAATTAACCGTTTAGTCAAGCTTATGCATTCATTTTCCATCAGATGTCATTGCTGTAGTTTGTGGTGACATCTACGGAAACTTTACATAATCTGTTTTCAGTCAATTTTTCACAGATGACAGTGCAGCGCAAAGCATGTCTGGTAGTTCTTTATATATATATTTTATACATATTCAAGCATACATCCGAAGTCCCTCCTATTTTGCATATCCTACAAAAAAAACTTTTTAAGTCCCGCCTCTTACAGGATTTCCTGCTGATTTTCATGAATGAGTGAGGCTTCGAATGTACTTTTTGTGCAGAATATATTTAAAAAATTGGGCTTCGAATGTTAATTTAAATGCATCTATAGAGGTACCTGACCCTGCCATGTTTTGCAGTATCAGCTAAAGTGTACTCTATTTTGTAGTTTGTGAGAAGGAAATCACGAATCGAAGGTCATCAAAACGTTGTGCAATTTAGCTCGTGAAAGAGAATTTTCTGTACCAAATTTGAACTTTTTGACTCTCTTAAATTTAAATTTATGGCTTCATGGGAACAATATTTTATTTTATAGAAGCAATAATTTTCCGGAAAAAAAACTAAGGGACAAAATCCATTAAATTTAAAGTTGTCTTCACCGTTTTTTTTTGTTTACTTGAATATGCATCAAACGCATAGTATTCCCACTGTTGCGGCACTTGGCAACACTGTGTGAATGAAACAGGGTAATGTTAATTTAGCGTGCGTAAGATCCACCCACCTTGTGCGGATCACCTTGTACGGATCACTTTGTGCGGATCACTTTGATCGCATCGCGCAAACGTCAAACGAAGGATGGAGAAAAATAATAGACGAAAACATTAGTGTGAGAAAGATTTTATTACGGCCATTGCTTCGAAAAATAGTGGTTACGCGGTGAATAGTTGCTCTTGGTGAACTTGAAAATAGAATTAGAATTAGTGATCAACAGTTGAATTCGGGTTGAAGAAAATAGTGAAGGTGAAATATAAATTGAATATCAAATAGAAAGAATATTAACATAAATTGCATTTAGTTTGCAGATAGGTGCGGGAGAGAAAGAGCTTGAATAGTGATAGCTAGGAGTGAAAACTATTCATGTATGTTATGTGAAACAAAAGGTTACGATGAAATTTAAGTAAACCTTATATTTCAGTTTTGAGCTGCAACAACAAAAAGCTGCTTAAAAAAAATAGTTTGAGATCCGAAAGACCCACTTTTAAAAATGTCTAAAGGGGGATTGTTATTACTTAGTGCCAATGGAACAGCGTCATCTGTGCCAAAATTAACCATGATTAAATGATTTACGGCTTAGCGACTTGCAGTCAATTTAATTGTTTGTAAGAAAGTTTGAACATACTGAGAGGTAAGTGCACACCACCGGTAAGAGAAGTGTGTGTGAGAAAATTTGCCAAAAAATCTAAGGGCACCGGTGGGATTTTAACCCACAATCCCCATTCAGTACACGGGTGAATTGCCAATTATACAACGATGGACCTATATGGTCTATGGATGTATTTGACTAATGACATTTGAGTTTCGAATGATATGTGCTTACCTCTCAGTATATTCAAACTTCCTTACAAACATGATTAAATGATTCATTGATAAATCTCCCCTCAGCTTGAAAAATAAAAGTGATCAATGATTGTGATTTGAGAAATTTCTGGAATTTCATGCTGTTCGCTCAAATCAAATAATATAAGTGAAATCCTTTGTTGATCACAAGTTAACATCTTAACTTTCATACGCGTTGAAACATTGGCGTCTGATCATTTCTTCAAGTCAATCGATCCAGTAGGACACTTTTCATAGATTTCGATAAAATTATGATTTATGTTATCTTTATTACGGTTATTTTCAGCCCAACGGAAAATATTGTTTTTTTTTTGTAGTGTACCAACAGCATACCATAGCGTACTTTCAAGAATTTTGAACGTACCTCTTCTATTCCTTGATTAGGGTGCCCTGCTGAGATGGGTGATTTTTTGAAAATCTTCTTTTAACCTTCCAAAACTTTCCCTAATTTAGTACTAGTAAATTATTTTTAAATAATACATTCATAATCCAAACTCGTATTGTTAATAGCGCTTGATGCGCTGATCTAGAACAATTTTGCAATTTTATCAAAATCCAAAAAACCATCAGACTGCTTCGTGGGTATTCAAAACCATTCACCACATCAAATATACCATGTAAATCAAATAGTTTACCACAAATCCCATTTGGTGTGCTCTACAGTGCCAGCATAATATTGAACTGATCAAAAGTATTCCACACCTGCTCCAAAACACAGTGGTCGGAGATGACAATACCACGAACTCTTTTGAATTGTATATAAACTATTGACTAAATCAAAAAAATATCTTTTGATTAATTGTTTACGTAAGTAAAGCCCACATAAAGGTCACATTGAAAGCTTCCGTGTTTTACCATGTTGTATAAAATAACGAGACAAACTGGACTAGCTGCTTCTCAATACCACAGGCCACATTTCAAACATTAGCAGATTGGCTTGCTTTTTTTATATAAAATGGCAAAAATGCAATCAATCAACGTGACCCTATTCACTCATTTTTGAACTAATGCTATCCAAAACTTCACTAATGTAAAGTACAAAGTATAAGCTTTAAAATGCGTAGTTGATATTGTATCCCGGTTTGTCACTTCCCTATATGCAGTCAAAATGAGGAAAAACTATAACTTTGCGAGGAATGTATTTTTAGCATGAAACATAATTATATAAAAACTTATTAAAATCTAAATTTAAAGGGGTAAGCATAGAAAACGGTTATATAAAATTGGTATTTTCAACAAAGTTTCACATTTTGAGTAGTTCTAGAACTTTGCGCAAGAAAGTATTCTTCTATCTTTTTAGGGGAAAAAGCAAGGTTTTTATTTATTTATTTTTTTTTTCATAGTTGGCATGATAAATTTTTGAAATTGTAGAATTGTGAGCAATACTTATGTGAAAAATTCCTCTGAAAACACTTTTTTGAATAAGTAAATAGTTCATACACAATTCAAATGAGTTCGTGATTTTGCCATCTCCGACCACTGTGCAAAAGTGCCAAGCGTTAATTAAATTTTCCAAAACACACCGCAGCAACTGTGGCACATATCAGTGGTGTAGCATTGCTGGCGCTGCACTACAGGAGTGCACAATTACACGCCGAGCAAAAGTTTAACACCTGGTCGAAAACCAGTGCCAGTTTGTGGTGAAAGTTTCTGGCATTCGGCGACATTTGTCCTATACCCCACTGACTGCAGTCACACTCGATTGAAACTTTACCCACATATTTCCGTTTGATGCCGCAGCGGGGATGCGAGGGTGTTTGTAATTACCATTATAGGTAATTTATGGAAATTTATGGTTACTAACTCAATAAATATTGCACTGATCTGCAGCTACGTTTTGAGGTCTGGAGAGCCTCAAATATTGCTCAACACCGATCTTCAAAAGTGATACTATTCGGTATTATAACCATCAGCGGAGAGCTTAAAGCTGGTGCTCTTCTGAATGTTATAGGGGAAGTGCACCATCATTGGCCATAGGTTCCTATTTTGGCCACACCTCAGAAAACCAATTAAATAACAATAATTGTGCATTTTGTGGTCGAAATGTTGATGTACACCGATGAATATGATTTGTAACAACAAACTGAACAACTCAAAATTGTAAACAAAGTGAAATATTGTCAAAAGGTGGCCAAAATAGGAACATGGCCAATGCTGGTGCGTTTCCCCTAGTTAAATGATAAAACTTTTTTTTTAATCTGGGTCCACCATTTGCTTGCCAAAAGAGCGTGCGAGCTTAGCTTGGATTGCAAATTTGCCATAAATCATTGGCAACTGGTGAGAATCCTAACCTAACGACACATCCGGGACGGCCGGAGGATGTAAAATTTGCATATAATTCAATTTTTACACTCCCATACTGTATCGTCGGTTTGCGGCTTAATTATACCGCACGCACACTCCGAACTGCATTCACCGAGCATCATCACTTTGTCCTTCCTCATCCCCAGCTGGACCCGAACAGGCTTTATAATTATGACACCAATGTAGCTAGTCACAGCACACGGCACACGGACACCACTGAAATTACTGACCGAAACCATTACGACAACTTCGACGATGGTTGGGGCTGTGTGCGGATCATAACTCAACCACAAGCCCATTTCCATACTCTTTGCAATCTCGTACCGGGCTCTCTTTATCATTATGTAGTTCACCGCAGGGCAGGCAAAAATGCTAACTCCCAGTTCCTCCCCAACCCTTACAGGCAGTCATGAATCGCGGACGAGCAGCCGAGCGTTCCGCAATAACGGTGTACGGCCGCGGTGTGGAAAGAAAGAAGAATTATACTCTCACTGGGCGATGCTAATGACGCGTGTGGTTTTTGCGGTCCAAAGGATCTTAATTGCACAACATGCCTAATTATCATTCATAAACACTAAACGACGCTCCATTAATTAGCCACCATATATTAAACCACGCAATGGAAGAAGGCACCGTAAAGCGAAGTAGGCAAACTCGTTCCAAATCCCACACTACATTATGCTACCTTTCCTAAAATTGTATATTGCACAATTTTAACAACAGCAAATAAATCACCAACCCTCATCTTCTAACGCCTGTATTTTTCCTTTCATCTTTTTGCAGCTCCCAGTATTCGATACAAGATCACAAGCGGTAACGTAGGCGATGTGTTTGCGATACACAATACAACCGGAGCTCTGTACGTAGCGAAAGCACTGGATTATGAGAAAAATAAAAAGGTACGTTCACTGAGGCATGACTTTTAAGTCTCCACCCGGAGACTCATCAGTCGTTGCGCAGGATCAAAAAAACTTTTACGAAAACGATACCAACTGGTAAACAAACCCTCATGCCACGAAAGCATATTGTAATATGTACGATAATGTTAAATATATTATATGACGTCTCTTTCAGGATTATGTCACTGCTAAGGTTATTGGAGATGAACTGAATAGCCTAGAGGCCATTCAATAATCGCGCAGGCACTTTTAATGGAATTTTTAAGCTATAATAACCTTTAAAAAATCTTCCCCATCCCTACCTTGTAAGATATTTTATCAAAATTCTAAATGATTTGTAAATTACTTGTTCATGCTGTCGCAAAATATGTCCGAGACCCCCTCACGCTATATATTTTTTTTTCACATGAAGTTAGTATTGATCCTAACAATCGAATCTGTGAAGGTTTTAAAACATTTCATCTTGAGTTTTTTGAGAAAATGTGTTCTGAAGTATACTTAGTTTATGAAGGCGTATGTGGACTATTGACGATACAAAACTGTTACGGATCGACATAAATTCAGCCGAAAATGATTGTTGGAGATTGAAGTAGTCAAAATACTACGTTTCAATGCTACAATAAGATTCCCTCTTGGGTACCGTAAGATATCGTAACTTTTTCATTATCTATTAATGGTTTAGTCTCTAAATTTACTATTATTTTCAATTCCATCTATTTCATCCATTCTTATCAATTCTTACATAGATATCTAAAGAGAATAATAAAAAAAATTGGTGCTGCCAAGAAAAGGAGATTCCATTAAATGAGCACTATTATATGATTCCACCACTTTGAACAAATTTTTGTCGTATCAGACATTAATTTTCCACTGCATTATAGCTACTCCATGTTTGGGAAAAATAATTATGAACAGCTTTGCTTGTTTTTTCCGTGAATCAGGAAAACATCTTTTATGTGATATTTTACAATATGGAATATCGGGGCTACCGGTAGGTTTCGGTAGACCAACTTTCACAAAAAAGACCTATGCACTCATCCATGAGTTCGCAACGAAAACAATGTCGCATCATAGCATCCATATTGTCCACATCCTTTAGCTGATGATCAAAATTGCATCCTTCTAAAACTACACATTTATCGAGCAATGGCGTTTATCAAGAACCTACAATGGTGACTAACGAATCCGTATTGCGCATGCCGAGTCGCATTTGTCTTTCCTCATAGCTGATTTGAGGCCGGGCTGGATAGTTTGACGGCCAGTATGTTTCATAATTCATAATTCATAATTATAACAAAAGTACGGTGTAAAGTTACGTAAAATATTAAATTATAAAGATAACTAACTTATTAACACTCAGATTAAGATCTTTCTTAAAGCTGAGTAAATCTTCGTGAAAAATTTAGATTATTTTTTTTTAACTGTTTCAAATTTAAACCACGATATTTTTTAGGTGGCGAACTCTCATTTTAATGCCCATCCACCTTACTCATGCCATCGATCACAATTCATAACGGAAGCGTAATAGAGAAATAGATATCGCAACAAATTCTCTCTATCATACCTGTTTTATAACACATGAAGTGGAAGTTGTTCCACCAACGGCCCGATGAGATAGCTTATAGAAGAAACATTCAAATTCAAACCCATAAGTTTTTAACGTAGGACTACGTCTTTGATTTCTATATCGTGGTACACTTTGTGAAAACCGAAAATGGAACATGTAACAAATTAAGAAAGATTTTGAACGTTAACAACTCAGCTTCCCCTGGTCCAATTTCAATAATTTTATCACCAATCGATCAGAAATATGGCTATGATAACAATGCTTCCGAATGTTGATTTTCAACAAGAAATTATTGAAAAACTGGTAAATGTTCAGCATTGTCCAAAAGCGTTGAATTAACTAACAAATCCACCAATTACCTACATGCATATTCTGCTTCCCCAGCACAGTCGTCAGAGAATAGTAAGTAGACGAAACAACTCGAAGTGGCATTCGCCTCCGATCCTCGGGCGCGTGCGAATAGGAAGGATGGAATTGCGTAATATTTTACACACTCATCGCCATGTTCAAAACCAAACGCAAATTCTTCGAGATAACCACCATCCGTCGTCTGGCTCACCGTGGCGGTGTCTGACGTATCTCCGGTTTGATTTACGAGGTGTGCTGAAGGTGTTCCTGAAAAATGAGATCTGTGATGCTGTCACCTACACTAAACACGCCAAGCGTAAGCGGCCATGGATGTTATCTACGTTTTTGAAATGACAGAGACGCACTCTGTTTGGTTTCAGAGGTTAAATCATCACCAACATTGGAAACAAAACGGCTCTTTTCAGGGCCACCAAGCTTATTACAGTAAAGAGTAGGAATAGAATTCATCTGCTTGTTTGTCCATATTCAGAACCACCGACCACACAAAATGCTCCTGTAATCAAACTGGAAGCAGGGATACAAATTGTTTTGATCAACCTTGATCAACTTTGAATAGCCACGGCCGGATATTTTCGATGGAAGAAGCAACAATCTAGCATCTAATTCGACGAAGACGGCAGGAACCATTTGTGAAGTAGAGTTATTTACGAAAGAGAGTGTCGATGAAGAGAATCGATCAATGTAGATAGGACCTATTGAAAAGTGACGCGAGATTTGTTTTCCGTACTGAGCTCCAATGCTACCGACGCCAGGGAGGCAGCTCCCAGAGATGTTATGCCTTAGAACATGCCGATGGCGCCGACTGAGATTGTAATCAGGCCTGCTGGGGTGAGAGGTAATCACGCTAACCACCGGCGCCGATATCTATCACGGCGAATGAGAACGACCCAAATTTGAGTTTAGTTATCTCAGAAATAAGTGCAGGAACTCAGCGATGAGTAAATATTCTTCATGTTTTCCCAGGTTTTTCCAGGATTTTCCAGGGAAAAATTCCCGAATTTGAGAAAAGTAAAGATTGGATTCACTCAGTCTATTGGTACTACTTCGAGACTGAATAAAATTTTCGTCAATTTCCTCATTTTCTGGCAGATTTTTTAGGTTTTCCACAGGAAATCATAAGACAAATTTACTCATCGCTGAGTTCCTACACTTTTGGCGATTATGAGTGAACTAAACTCAAATTTGGGGCGTTCTCATTCGCCGTGTACGCAAAAAGAATATAACCAGTGTCGCTACTTGATAGCAAACTACTCATAATGGGAGGAGTCTTTGTAGCTTTTATACCACTTGGTTGCACATCATTCTGCTTTAACCTAAAAAGATATAAAGCAGCGCTGCCAGCCCAGAAGAAGCAGAAGAAAACCCCATTGCCCATCCTGACAGGCGTTGCGGACCCGCAGCCGGGGCCTCCCGGAACTAAACGACCCAGACCTGAAGACAGCAGCGCCACCGTATCAGCAGCAAAAAAGCTGCTGAGCAACAATCCGTTCTCCGCCCTGCAGAACGGAGCCCAGCCACAGTCGGACCCTGAGACGGTGCCGAAAAAAGTTAAGTTGCCACCCTTCTATGTGAAGGGCTTCCCTCCCGGGCTATGGGAGCAGCTGGATTTCTACATTAAGCAGGGCCTTCGCTGCACCATTCAACGGTGCACGGAAGGCTACAAACTGATGGTCCCGGCCGAAAAACACTTCAACGCAGTTCAGGCCCTCTTGGACAGAATGAAGCTGGAGTACTTCTCCCACGACATCGAGGCCACCAAGCCGCTGAAAGTGGTGCTGCGCGGGCTCCACGACATGGACACCACCACCTTAATGGACGAGATTAAGGCGAACGGCCTCAAGCCGGTCGAAGTCCACAAGATGACCCGCAGCAAGGCCATCAAGTATCGTGACCAGCTCTACCTGGTCCATCTGGAGAAGAACTCCACAACCGTGAAGGATCTCCAGACGACACGCACACTGTTCCACATCGTAGTGAAGTGGGAGCGGTATAAACCCACCCACCGTGGCGTCACTCAGTGCTCGAACTGCCTATTGTTCGGGCACGGCACCAGGAATTGCCGCATGGCCAGCCGCTGCATCAAATGCGGCAAAAACCACAAGATCGACAACTGCGACAGCATCGAGGAAGCCACTCCCACATGCGCCAACTGCGGTGCCGCCCACAAGGCCACGAGTAAGGCCTGTCCGAAGCGGGCCGAATACGCCGAGATCCGGAAGAAGGCCTCGTCCAACAGCCAGCCCGGTCGCAAGAAGGTTCCAGAAAACAACGCGCAGAACTTTCCTCCGTTATCACCGGTCCAATCACGGCCAATTCCAGTGTTGCCGCCGCTCCCGCTCAACCAACAGTTGGCTGCCGCTGCAGTACCCGGTCAAGCCTCCGGGCCATCGACGGATCCCCCTGCTCCGGGATTGGCCGGTACAACCGGTGAAGCTACAGACGATTCTCCGCTGTCAACGGATGAGATCGTCACACTGTTGGCCCAGGCCATCATCATCAAGCGCACCTGCGCAACAAGAACACAACAGCTCCAAGCTATCATCTCCTTCGTCGCTAATTATGAACCGTGAACCCATAAAGATCGCCAACTGGAACGCTCGCTCCGTAGGGGCGAAAAACATTGAGCTTGCAGACTTCCTCCGCAAGCACGACATCGACGTGGGCCTTCTCACCGAGACCCACCTCAAGACCGGTGACAGCTTCTGGCTGCCCGACCACAGCATTGTCCGGCTTGATCGCACCAGCTCCAGGGGGGGCGGTGTCGCGGTCATCATCAAGAAAGGCATCAAGTACTGCACCCTACCCCACTACCGCACTTCCATCATCGAGGCCGTCGGCGTTGAGGTGGAAACATCGACCGGAAACGTCCGGTTCATCGTTGTCTACTGCCCCCGGCAATGTACCGTTAGCAATGGTACAGCACAGCAGTTCAAGAACGACCTTGCCATCATAACCCACACCAATGCCCGTTTTGTAATCGGAGGGGACCTGAACGCCCGGCACGAGGCCTGGCGGAACTACCAGCAGAACCAGAACGGCCGCCTGCTATTCGACCATTCCCAGCATGGTCTCTATTCCGTCTGGTTTCCGGACGAACCAACCTTCACATCACCGACGGGCAACCCATCGACGGTGGACCTGTTCTTGGCAAACACCAGATTAGCCAAGCCGGTTGCCGTCAACGACCTGAGTTCGGACCACCAACCGGTGCTGACCGAGCTGGGCTACAACGTGGCCCCTGCACCGTGCCAGCGGAAGGACTACCATCGAGTCAACTGGGTCCAGTTTCGACGCGTGGTCGACCGCCACATCGACGACAACCCACCGCTCGACACAGTGGAGGACATCGACCGGGCCCTGGAGGGTCTCCATCAAGCCATATCCATGGCTGACGAAGAGTGCGTTCGACGAGTTCCTGTGAGGGGTAAGTTTCAAGCAATTGATTCCCACACCAAACTCTTGATTCGGCTCAGAAATGTTCGTAGACGCCAGTTTCAGCGGACTGGGGATCTGCAGCGTAAATACGAAATGGTCGATCTGAATCGACAGATCGCTTCCAGAATGGTCTCAATCCGGAACGAGAGTTTCGGGCGGCTCGTTCAGAACCTGGACGACCGTTCCAGACCATTCTGGAAGGTTGCCAAGGTGCTGAAGTCTCACCCCAAGCCCATTCCACCACTTAGAGTCAATGACGAACGGCTTATCACCAACGAAGAGAAGGCCAATGCAATTGGGGAGCACATTGCCCAGTCGCATTTGCTTGGCTCTACAATCCCAAGTCCACTCGAGAACCAGGTTGTGCAGTGCGTCCAGACGTTAGATGCCTCCCCTTGTGCCGTCCCTCCAGAAGAACGGATTACAGAGGAACAAATTTGCTCAGCGCTGAAACACAGTACGAACATGAAGGCTCCCGGGTTTGACGGAATATTCAACCTAGAGTTGAAAAATCTCAGCACGAGGGTGCACTCGCTGCTGG
Source organism: Ochlerotatus camptorhynchus (assembly GCF_037179485.1). NCBI lineage: Eukaryota > Metazoa > Arthropoda > Insecta > Diptera > Culicidae > Ochlerotatus > Ochlerotatus camptorhynchus. The sequence continues at coordinate 165,769 of NW_027040860.1, read as the reverse complement.
CTGCCATCCTCAACAGATGCTTGGAGCTGCACTACTTTCCAAGCATCTGGAAGGTGGCAAAAATCATCCCGATCCGCAAACCTGGGAAAGACCCTTCACTACCGTCAAGCTACAGACCGATTAGCCTGCTCTCAGCGCTGAGCAAGCTGTTCGAAAAATTGATCCTCAGCCGACTAAACAAGTTTGTGGAGGAACATGACATTCTTCTTCCGGAACAGTTCGGGTTCCGCAAGGGGCATTCCACCAATCATCAGCTAGTGCGGGTGATGAATAACATCCGAAGTAACAAAGCTGTATCCAAGTCCACAGCCATGGCCTTGTTAGACGTCGAAAAGGCGTTTGACAATGTCTGGCACGACGGACTTATATACAAGCTTTGTAACTCCAACTTTCCACCATACCTTGTGAAAATCACCCGTAACTATCTCCAGCAAAGGTCGTTCAGGGTGTCGTTGAATAGTTCCCTTTCGGGACAATTTCCGATCCCAGCAGGTGTTCCGCAAGGGAGTCTGCTGGGACCACTGCTTTACAGCATCTACACGTCGGACATCCCTCCTCTAGGAGACGGTTGCGTGTTCTTTCTGTTTGCAGATGACACCGCGATAGCCGTCAAGGGTAGGATGCCTCGTGAAATTACGAACAAGCTCCAACGATGCCTTTACACCTTTACTGATTATGCCACCACGTGGAAAATCAAAATCAACGCCTCGAAAACCCAAGCGATCATGTTCCTTCACAGACAATCATTAAACCTTAAACCGTCTCCCTCCTGTACCGTAATAATGGATGGTACAAGGGTCGAGTGGTCCACTGATGTTACTTATCTCGGGATGTTGTTCGATGAGAAGCTCCTGTTCCGCTCGCACATAGAGAAAACCCTAGTTAAGTGCTCCGCCTTGGTTAGGTGTTTGTATCCGCTCATTTGCCGCAGATCCCGCCTCTCAAGGCAAAACAAACTGGCTGTTTACAAACAGATCATAGCCCCCGCGATCTTCTATGCCGCCCCGGTGTGGGAATCGTGCGCTCAGACTCACAGGAACAAAATCCAGGTTGCACAGAATAGAGTGTTGAGGATGATCCTAGATCGTCCATTCGACACAAGAATAGCAGACCTCCATCAAGAGGCAGAAATTCCCAAAGTAGATTCCAAAATTGATGATATGACAACTAAATTTATTCAAAAATGCAATCTTTCTGAACATGCTTTAATAAGCAATTTGTACATAGTAGGTTAAGTGTATATAGTAGAGTAGGTTAGTTTTAAGCTGTCAATAGTAGTATTAAGTAGTTTCTCTTCAAATTCTAAAAACAAAACAAACCAATCCCACCAAGGTGGTCGACCGTGTACTAAGTCTAGGACTAATTCTGTAAAACAAATTTTGAATTTTGCCCATACCTAAATATGAAGAAAGCAATTAAATCACTTAGTAAAAATTTATATGGTAATCGTCCAAGTTAAACTAAAATAAAGATCATTTAAACTAAAACTAACTAAACTGGTATCAGCTCATTTTCGCTTCGGACGGCGTGGTCAGCAATAGCAGCAGTAGGTCGTGGCTGGTCGTGGCAAAGGAGGTGCCAGTCGTCATCGCAAATTCTTCGAGATAACCACCATCCGTCGTCTGGCTCGCCGTGGCAGTCCCCCTTATTCTGCGAGTCACGTGACTCTCTGTCACCGGTGAGGTGACAATTGTCACCTCGTGTGAGGTGACTCTCCATGTAAATCAAATGGAGAGTCACCTCACACGAGGTGACTATTGTCACCTCACCGGTGAGAGAGAGTCACGTGACTCGCAGAATAGGGGGGAGTGTCTGATGTATCTCCGGTCTGATCTACGAGGTGTGCTGAAGGTGTTCGTGGAAAATGAGGTCCGTGATGCTGTCACCTACACTAAACACGCCAAGCGTAAGTGGCCATGGATGTCCTCTTCAATAAAATGGCTCTTTTCAGGGCCATCAAGCTTACATCAGTAAAGAGTAGGAAAAGAATTTATCTATGCTTGTTTGTGCATATTCAGAACCACAAGCCCCCAACCCAACAAACATTGCAAGCTGAGTAACAGTTTATTCAGGCACAAATATGCTTCTTAAGCTAAAAAAATAGCTTATTCAGCTCAAATTGTTTGTTGGGAACGACCACACAAACTTGGAAGCAGGGGTGCAAGTGATTTTGATTGATTCTCGTAACTTTCTTTTTGAAAAAGATTACTACAAATTTGGATCGCCTACAATTCAAAAACGGAAAGAGTTGAGATAATAGATATTTCAGGCATAACATTTGATAACGGCACAAAAGCATTTGTAAACAAAACTTCTAAGGCCCTTTACACGCGAACCAAAGTACGCCCACTCTCTATTTTCTTCGTGAGATTTTTTAAATTTTCCTAGATTTCCTACACGATATATCTATAAAAAAAACACTTGAAACAGGACGAAAATGAATGCCTACTATGATTACGTGGATTTTTCGGACTGTCCTGCTGGTCATTTCTCTTTTACTCTTATGAGGGAAGAGAAATTAAAAAAGATGTTGTTCTAGCAATAAATATTAATTGATTTTGCGTAAAGTTGACATAATCAATACGGATCTTATTTGAGAATTAATGAGAATTATTTATTGCCATTTGGGTGAATGCAATCAACTTTTGAACCTTATTTAACTGCATTTGTTCAATTCGTAAAAGTTTTGTATCGTCAATAGTCCATATACGCCTTTGTAAACTTCGAAACACTTTTCTCAAAAAACCCAATATGAAATATTTTAAATCAATCACCGATTTGATTGTAATGATCAATACTAACATTCTGTGAAGAAAAAACTGAGGTACACGAAGTGCCTTCAGACATAGCGTGCCCCTTCCTACCTTGTAATAAAAGGGAAAAGTTCATCTACAACAGTGGTTTCCTAATATCAGCCAATAATAATATGCAAAACAAAATAAAGGTGCAATTTATTTTGGTGTTTTCCTCGGTGCATCGATTCTGATTGACAAAAACTCTAGTCATAAAATTCCTCTTGGTATGTTATACAAAATTACGCGACTTTTTTGCAAGCTGAAAGGATGAGTCGAAAAACTGGGTTTGAATTTTTCGAAAATGCATCAAAGTAAATTTCAGCTTAAATCAAACGAAATTTATCAAAGAAAATATATCGATTGGTTATGGATATGTACAAAATAAACTCACCCTGGTATTTACAACTCAGAACCAGCATACAGATTAGAACTGTTATTAGACCTGTGCACCGGTCATTTCATCGGCGACGGCAGAGACGTAGAACCCATTTTTGCCTCGGCTCAACCTACTCAACCTTCTCGCATTTGCATAAGACTTTGCATAATTGTGTATAATGTGTATCATTTTTCTAAAAACTCGGCCAATTTGTATCTTGATTTTTTTCTTTCAAAATAGCGTATTTGTCATTTTTTTAATAAATTGTATGACGAAAACGTCACTTCTGATCGACATGAAGTATTGAGCAAAAACCCAAATTTTGATAACTTCAAAAATAAATAACTCAAAAACGAAAAAAAAAAAACGCATCGCTGATTTTTAATATGTCGTGTATAAATCCAAAATTTTCAAGAAAAAAAAGCATATTACGTCTTCTGTCTACAAACCATGAAAATCATTATAGGGGAACTGGATGTTATGTCGGCCTTAATGCCCCTAATTTGGGCCCATACATAAATTCAGCAATCGACTAAATGTTCAATAGCGAACAAAAATATCCACTATGTAGTACCGTCCCAAATGACGCGTTCGTCTAGATCAAATTGATAAATAGCAAATTTTAAGCGATGGGTCCATTCTAAGAGCCATGGGCAAAATAAGAGCCATTTCCCCTAAAATCAATGTTTTTTCAATTTTATTAATATCAGCATATTTTTTTCATAACGTTATTTATAATTACCTATCATTTGATCATTTGATGTTGTGATCTTTTTTTAGATCAGCCCAGTTGTTAACAAAATATGAAATTATGATCACCTTAGCATGGAAATGGTTGCTATAACACTTGACTGATAAATTAAAAGAAAACTAGTCTAATTTTTCGATAAATAACACAACTATCAATTTTTACGAAATTCAGATAACTATATCGTTTTGCTATGGAATGGCAGTATAGTTACTTTAACACTCTTGTGTTTAGTTCAAGTTCTTTTAACAGATTGGGTCTGGACAGATCATACAGGGCTGGTAGCAGGTAACTTTTTAGTGACTGTCACTATTTTGAAGTAAGTCACTAAAACGTGACTTTTCACACCAAAAAGTCACTAAAGTCACTATTTCCCTAAAAATAGTCACTAAAGTCACATCTTCACAACTAAAATAGAGTGAATTGCAATGGCGTGCACAGGGTGGGGCAAGGTGGGGCAATTTCCTCCTCTTTTATAAATAAGATTTTTATTCTCACATTTACAAAATTAGAATATAAAATAACTTGATTTCTTGATAACTTGATTTGAAGGTAATATAACTTCATTTCATAATATAAGGGCAGTAAAAACCTTTTATTGCGTCAATTCCTTTGAGGTGGTCCCTGAAAATTGCACCATAAAGGTGCATGAAGGGTCAAACTTCAATGAAATTCAACGGTAATTTTTTTTTTTCAAGGTGATTCATGGAGGGTTAAAAGAAGAGGGTAAATTTTAGGTTGAAAAAATTCACCTTTGTGGTGGTAAATCGAAGAAAAAGCTGTTTATTGATTTTTTCTGGTGTTAAATTATCATCAAGGTCGAGGGACTAATCAAAATTAATAACTCTGGTGGAAAAATTGAATCACGCCAAAAATTTGGAGGTGTACATTTAATTTCTGGGGGAAAGTTTGCAACACTGTGGTGAATGTAGAAGCAAGGTTTATTCATTTTTCTGGTGCATAATTTGCATCGTTCTGATGAATGCAAGCTTCATTGAAAATTTATGGTGGCAAATCTGTACCATTCTGGTGCATTATTGAATTACCACCAGAAAATTGCTCCACAAAGGTGCATGGTGAAACAAACTTCACTGACAACTTTTGGTGCACCGTTTTAGTGAATGGAGGACCATACTGCATTGAAAAATTTGCATCGCTCTGATAAATGAAATGAACAGAAAATTTCTGGTGGAAAACTTCCACTGGTCTGGTAAATGAAGGTACAAGCTTTATTTAAATTTAATTTAAATTAAAGTTATATGATTTTTGGTTTTAAATTTGCATCATTCTGATGAATAGAGAAACAAATTTTAATAATAATTTCTGGTGTAAAATTTTTATTTGGTGGAAAACCTGCAACATTCTGATGATAGGAAAAGCCAGCTACACACTACAAAAAAACATGTAAATTTCAGTGCCTTGAGGCCGACACATGCAAGCGGCCCTTTTGACATAAGAATCAGTTGAAAAGGACGAGAAAATCAATTCAATCAAACGCACTTTTCGTCGAGTTGCATATGTTTCGGTTTCAGGACATTTAATGTTACATGCCATGTTTGTTTACGTTCCATGATTTACGTCAAAGTTGAATTACGTCTCGTGTAAAAATATTAATTTCTAAGTGTGTGTATTGAAAATTTCTGGTAGAAAAAAGGAAAATCTGCACGAATCAGAAGATTGGAGTAGCAATTTATTGAACACGGTGGAAAATTTACACCATTCTGATCAATTAAAATTTTCTGGTTTAAAATTGCCATTTAAATTTAATAATTGAAAATTTCTGGTGTAAGATTTGCAACAATCTGCTGCATGGAGGGGTAAGCTAAATTGAAAATTCCTGATGTATGCACAGTTCTGGTGAATATAAAGGCAAGCTTTATTGAACATTTTTGGTTGAAAAAAAAATACAACGTTTTGGTGAATGGACGGACAACTTAAACTTTACTTCCGAGAAGAACCTCAAGGGTTTTGAATTCAGAGGACTGTTCCAAAAGAAAAGATTTCTGAGGATGATTCTACGATTATTCTGCGAATAATCTCTAGTGAATCCTGCAGATAGTTCCAAGGTAATTTCGAAAATAATACCGAGATAATCATATTTAGAGTGAAATTCCAAAGGGAATTCAAGCAAAATATCAAGCAAATTCCCTGGATAATTTCTAGCTCATTCCGGGACAAATTTCTGAAACTCTAAAGGAATTTCAGTTCCACAGTGTTCTGAGAAAAAAATCATGAAGAGTTCTAAGTAGAATTCCAGTGGACTTCTAAAATGAATTTCAAAAGAAGCCTTAGGAGAGTTCTAAAGAATCCGAAAAGAACCTCAAGGATATTGAATTCTGATGACAGTTTCAAAGGCTCTTGGGGAGTATTCCAAAATTCAGTAAATAATTTTTAGTGAATCCTGCAGATAGTTTCAAGATAATTTCGAAAAGAATTCCGAGAAAATCAAATTTTGAGTGAAATTCCAAAGGGATTTTCAGCAAAATTTCAATCGAATTCCGATGATAATTTCTAGCTCATTCCGGGAAAAATTTCTGAAACTCTAAAAGAATTTCATTTCCAAGGTGTTCTGAGAAAAAATCATGAAGACTTCTAGGTATAATTCTAGTGGACTTCTGAAATGAATTTCAAAAGAGGAAAGTTTCAAAGGTTATATGGGGAGTATTCCAAGAAAATTCTGTGGATAATTTTTAGTGAAACCTGCAGATAGTTCCAAGATAATTTCGAAAAGAATACCGAGAAAATTAAATTTTGGGTGAAATTCCAAAGGGATTTTGTGGAAAATTTCTAGGGAGTACCGATAATTTCTTTTAATTTTCCGGGAATAATTCCTGGATAATACTGAGGAAATTATTCTGAAACTCTAAGGGAATTTCAGTTCCAAGGTGTTCTGAGTAAAAGTCAAGAAGAGTTCTAAAAATAATTCCAGAGGACTACTGAGAAGAATTTTAATAGAGCTCATAGAGTTCTAAAAAATTCGAACCTCTCGAAACCTCAAGGTATTCTGAGGATGGTCTTTTTTGCAACTTTATAAAATTTAAAGACAGTTATTAGTTTGCCATTGAACCTTGGTCTATTGTTGTCTTACTAAGAATTCGTCTAAGAATCTTCTCTGAAAATTTCAAGTCATTTGTTACCGTGGTTAAAAAGTCACAGCTGTTTATGTGCGTTGCAATAAATTCGGGATTGTCCTTTGTATCATCTTTAAAACATGTTGAATGTTCGGCATCATTTCATGTCACCCCGACTGGCGGTACTTTGGGACAGGGTTGACATGCTCAATCCTTCGCACAAGTCGTAATTCCGTTAACAATCCTGTACTCGCTTGTCAAAATAGTTTTTTGCGCATTTGTTCCAATCGTTACATATTTTTTAAACCTTTTTAATGATCCTTTTAGCCTTGGCATTTAGGTCAAAAGTTGAAAAAAAATAGACCTACAATTTACGCTGAAAATGACCAAGTTCAACGTACTCGCAACGGTAATAGTAAAGTGTAACTACAACAGCATATAAGGGCTTACAAAACCTTGAAACAGTCAAAAATAACTGTAACGATGTCTTCAAAATATACAAAAACGTATTGCACAAAATCTCAGAAAGGTAACTGAATAAAAGATGATACCAGTACCTTGAAGAATATATTTTCTTTGGTTCTTATTTTTAACCCTTAAAGAAGAGCATGACGCAAAACAGAATTACAACGATTCCTGCCCAAGTGATGGCCAATCGCAGTGATACCCATGTTGGTAGTATGGAAGCGTGGAAAAAATTCAAAACCAGGAAGGATATCGACGAAGAACTGGACCACCAAAAAACAGCCAGTACACAAGTAACCGTATTCAAAATGACATGATTACGTTGTTGCACAATGTAGTGATGCAGAACATTGCGAAAACCTTGCGAGGAAAACCAGTGGCAATAATTGTAGATGAGACGAGCGATTGTGGCCACCACGAGCAGTTGATGATTGTCATCAGGTATATTGATAATGATGGGATTAAATTGCCAATTCCATTGGCTGTCTGTAAGCAGTTTGCATTGAAGAAGATGAACCACCATCGGAGCAAAAAATAAACAAAATTAGCTAAATTGAACAGTAGGGAAACAGTGGCGGGTGAACAGCACCATCCACCACGCACTTTGGAGTACTCCCCATCCCCAGATTAAATGCACATAGAAAAAAAAATGCCCCTCCTTAACAAAATTCCTGTGCACGCTAGTGGTGAATTGGAAAAATATCAACACCATTTTTAAATTGAGTAGGGTAGAGAACTACTTCGGCTACTTATCTTCATCCGATAGGCCGAAGTGAATTCATTGACGTTTCAATGGCGTTTCAATGCGTTAGGCCGAGTTTAGAATCCGTAGGCCGAGTTTGGCATCAAGAAGTAGTGTTAGACTTTTGACAATATCTCAATGATTGGTTGCTCTTTATCAAATTTTACGGTACGTACGGAAAGGTAAATAAATTTGGAAGCCATCAGTATTAATAACATTCCGTTTGGTGCTAACCTGAGCTAGATTAAGAAAGACTAAGTGCGGGTTGTGCTTAATAGGCCGAAAATGGGGTAATCAACCCTACTTGGCACTAAGGAAGTCTACAGCATGTTTGGCATGAACAGTTGAACACACCAACTGCTCATTTGTTAATAACTTTTCTCTCAGTTGTTGAAATTTGTTTTTCTAAGGATCATGGATTACTATAGATCTGCAAAGAGTTGGTAAATCTTAGTATTTGAACCACCACCAATGAATTTTTACACCTTAAGTCCGAGATGTGCAGCGAGCATTTCTCACTTCATGTTTACAACGCAAAACCAAATATAGTTTATTACTAGAATGAAAATCAACTTTATGTTACGTATCTATAACAAGCTTCAACTCTATTCTATCTACTGCTTCAAAAAGAACTCTGTGCAAAATTATTAGCAAATGAGCAGTTCGTGACCAAAACTGTGTATGCCAAGCATAGTCTACAGTAGTAATGACAAAATATGCATATCTGTTGAAAAATAACAATTTTAACCCATATGACAGTGAACCGTAAAAATTCAATGACCTTTGAATTACCAAGATAAATACTGGGAAATGCCTCCAATTTCGATAAAAAAAAACAATCGGGGAAAATATAGGGTAGAGCACTACTTTGGCCTAATCGCCCATTTTGGGCCTATCGAGCAGAAAACATCAAATAAATCCATTGTTTCAGAGTTAACAAGTCAATTATGCGTTTGGTACGATTCTTTAGTTCAATACACAGATACAAATTCTGAATTTTAATTGTGATGTTAACATTCAATCACGTAGACTTGTATTTCATTTCACGCAACCGAGCAACTTGCAAACAATATTGTTTACAAAGATGGGCTTTTGTATACAATATTTACTCAATTGCATGAAATGTGTCAGAACTTTACATGATATATAATATAAACGTATATGATATGTGACGAGGTCAATGCGAACGCGTGATATGAATGTTTACACCCATTTTTTTTCAAAATTAAAAGAAGCGCTCCGACCGAAGCAATCTTTATCATCATCCGATAGGCCGAAGTGAATTCATTGGCGATTCGATGGCGTTTCAATGCGTTAGGCCGTTCTACAGGTGCATATCAAATTTAATGTGACTACGTAGCTCAATCTTTAGGACTTTTGCACTGCTCATAGTAGCAAACATAAATAGTCTTAACATAACCCTTTACTTCCATGGGAAAGGATTGACACCAAATGGTAATGTTGATGGTTTATTTGTTTTTAATGTGGCTAGTATAAGGCCACATCACTACATCAGGATGTAGTGATGTGGCGAGTAGTTTAAAAATCATTCACAACTAGAACTATACAATAAAATCATAATTTGAAACAACTAAATTTGACAAATCATATGACTTTATGTGTTGTGTTTCTCGATAAATGGTTGTTTAAATGATGATAATTTTATCAAATATATGAATTTTGAGAGTTCAAATAAAACCGTGAAGTCTCCGCAAAAAATCTCGACCGCTAAATTTGACTTTTTCCGTGTCCCTGGATGTGGTCTGAAAAGTGTTCCCTTAAATGGCCATAGTTCTTAAATCAGGATTAAAATAAATTTTTACAAATTGTTCAACGTAAAAATGCAAAAAAGCATTGACACTAACATCCTGCGGAATAAATGTTGAATTTGATGAAAATTTCTAGATTTTAGGCCGTATGGCTAATAAGAGGACCACTAGTGTCGTAGCTGCTACACTTCCTCCGCTAGAATGAGTCAATTCATGTTCACACAAATGTTCGCCTTAAATCTCAGCAAATGTAATTCTACATTTTATGACACCTACACATCCTGCGAAACAGCATCGCAAATAACATAATCCTACACTGGTACCCTGTAGCCAGTCACCGCGATAATCGCTTTACCGGTGTTCTTCCCAGGAACTTCAATTTCATTTTTACTACGCAATGACAAACCCCACCCAAGTTTCGCCTATCAGCAACAATTTAACGCTTTTCCCGTTGATTCTCTTGCACGTTTCTCCTGTTTACGACATCCTGGCCGATAACTTTATCAACGACCCATAAACACCCACCCACGCACACCCTCTTAGTACGAGCTCCGGCTGACGGTGTCGGATACCTTCAAGGAAAACTACACCACAGTGCTGATTAACGTTAAGGACGTAAACGACAATCCACCTGTATTCGAGAGATCATCATATCGCACACAAATCACCGAAGAGGACGACCGGGGCCTGCCGAAGCGAGTGCTACGGGTAAGTACCTCCACATATGTATACCTGTTATGATCTCGTTCTTGGCACCACTCATAAACCACATACGACGCTGACGGCCATATATATAGAGGTACGATTGTGGGTACATAATGCCAAAGGTCGTCACCTCGGATCGTTTTCATCATGGGGAACTCATGTGGTGGCTCTTATGTTTTCCTTTTTTGGAAATATATCATTTTCATTTTCGGAACCGCTATGTCAATATGTCTGGTGGAGGGTAGTGTTCTCGACAAGGTCGTTTATTTTGTCCACAAATGTATTTTCTCAGCACTTCAATCTTAGATTGATCCAAAAAACATTAATCAATCGTGTGCATGGCAAGTTCAAGAATACCGCGTATAGATATGTCTTTATGAGAATGAAACTCCACTTCGCCAATATATTGCTCCGACCCTATTTATCCCAAACCAGTCTAGCCGCGCATACATATCGTTATTTCTACTGAGCACGTATGTATATTGCATTCAGGAGGAGGGACACTTCGTAATAAGTACGGTGTAGGAGGTGTGCAATACGAGAAAGAACGTGTGTTGCTAAGAAGAATAAAATGTTGCTCCGAGCAGTGATGAATACTGATGAGAGCGATCTGCTGGAAGGATGGTGGGGGCGACGAGCAACTCCATAGATCATTTCAAGTTGCTGTGCTGGAATGTGTATGAATGCGAGGGTGGGGGTGAAATTCGTGTGGTTGCAACCGTGAGAAAATTATGTGAGTTAGATACATTTGCAATGGGGAACTGTGTATCATGCTTGAGAGCTTATTTTTGCAGTACGTGCGAGAAATTAAAGCGGTTAAATAATGAGCGTTGTCCCATTGAAAATACACTTATTCTGCAGGCGTCTGGTGGGAGTGCAATTGAATATCATGGGAGAATAAAAGCTGAAAATGATGAATTGCGGATGTTGTTACACCCTGAATTGCTTAATACTGAGGTAAAAGACGAACGTACATAATTTCTAATTTATTTATTTTTTAAATACTCAGCAATCTTCTCTTACATCTCGTGGTATCACATAACTGCACACGTCAAAATTTCAGACAAATATTAAGATTGTTGCGAATTTATTTGGTTTTAATACAATTTATCTCGACAACTCATCCGACAAAATCATGGTCTTTTTTTTTTTCCTTGATTTGTTTTCCGTGCTAAGCACCAATGCTACCGATGCCAGGGAGACAGATCCCACACCTGGACCCTACCTATCGTCCCATCAACTCATGAACCGGGGACCAACGGCTTTACTTTCGAAGGAAGGCGTGATCAGAGATGTTATGCCTCAGAACATCCCGGCGACACTGACTGGGATTGAACCCAGGACTGCTGGGGTGATAGGTAATCACGCTTACCTTTACAACACCGACGCCGCTAAAAATCATGGTCGTACTATAAGGTTTATAAACTACATGACCACTCTATATCATCTACAAACGCAAAGCTTGCCCATTTATCAGAGATGGAATACATGTGTCTCTTAAATTAAGTGAATGAATGTAGAATGAAATGATTCTATTCAGAGATTATCTAGAAACTATCTTGCAAAATAAACTTTCAAGAATTTTCAAAAATAATTTTATTAATCGCATTTGGAAATAGTTCTGCTATAGTTCAAAAAAACTCTAGGTCTAATGATTACAAATGATTTCAAGTCAACTAATAAAACCTGTTTGTATGAATTCCAAGGTTCAATTCTCCCAACATCACAAAAATCCTCCCAACTACAAGCCCAACTCTAGTGCTTTAAGCTTGTCTGCACAATTTTTCACGAAAGATTCAGTGCCCTAAAACAGCACGGATGGCAGATACCATTTGACCTGCGCCCGCACCTAGTATCCTCACGGACATACCCTCACTGTTGTCGCAAGTTGCTCCATCCGAAAATAATAGATATTGACACACTTCCTCCTCACAACTTCCAGCATCCTCCCCCACGCACCGGTCGGAAGAGTCAATTGTAGCAAAACAAGAACATGCTGTTTATATCGCAAGCAGTGAGCTAGGGAGCAACATAGGAAAATGCTGCTGTCGTGTGGAAACTAGTCCAGTTGGCTGTGTACTTGTTTTGAAATAAACAAGCTTCCACTTCCTTCCGGGTCCGGATTGGATGCAATTCTTGCTTTCGCTCTCTCATTCGCTCGTTGAAGGCTGTATAATGTTGCCAGTGGGAATTGTCGAATGCAATTAGTTTGTGTCTAATTTCCTACCAAATGCTGTGCTGAAATTAGTCCATGTTAAGGTGGCAAAGGCGTTTGTAACTTTTAATTTGTCGTAATTTTTACGACTAGTAGCTGATTCAATCATATTAGCTCAACTGAAGTTAATTAAAAAAAAAACTGATTTGGAGTTGTCCCTTGAAACATACAAAAAGACCAATTGTTATATCACATCAAAGTGGATGAACTTCAATCGTGTCGAAAATTTGGTGTAATATGAATTGCCAAAGAGGATAAAATTATCATTAATACAGTGCATGAACTGACATTACACTGCTTTTACTGCATTTGTTTATTTCTGTGGTCATACAAATTACATGAGATTTTCGACATGATTGAAGTGCATCCTCTTGGATGCAATATTAAAATTAAATTTTTGATGTGTTAGAAACACCATCAAGAAAAGATTAGTTCCTTGGTCCACTTTTATTGAGTTATATGATTTTTATGTCAAAAGGGCCGCTTACATGTGTTGGTCTCAGGAAAACGAAATTCATATGATTTTTTCGTAGTGTGTTCCTAATGCATTAGGAAAAAGTTACACATTGTACATAAGCGAGTCAGCGCGAACGGCAACTCACTCGCAAGAATCTATTTTTGAACCGATTCTTGATCTATTGGCCTCAAATTAAAGATGTAGGTTCCTTAAGCGGCCCCTTGCCCAGGATTTCTTCAATCGGACCATTTTGGCTACTTTTTTCTCCCTTGATTTGTTTTCCGTCGATCTTGTTGCACCAAGCCTGTCTGCAGAGAACCTCCGATCTGCTCGAGAAACCATTCAGATGTCCTCTGAACCCGTTAAAAAAGTCGTTTAAATTTGAATGCCGAAAACAGTTACCAAAGGTACCCAAGCCACCATTAATCCTAATTATTTTTGAATTATAGTTATAATTCTCTTTAAATACAACTTAAAATTTACCTGCCATTTATTCATCTCACGATTTTCATAAAATCTCTTTTGAATCACCTTGGAATTCAAATCAGATCTTCTGTTGAATTGATTTCTTGCAACGTCCCGTTAGAACTCGTAGCTTGTTGGGAATAGCTTCAGCTGTATTTAGTTTTTTTTTATTATAAGTAATACAGTGTGGACACTGAACCGGGAAAACCGAGAATTAACCGGGAATCGTACACCATCGAGAAAAACCGGGAATTAACTGGGAATTTTATTTGACCTTCATATACATTTTTACATGTACTTAGGTATTTGAAATTGAAATAAGTACAAGTGCAAGCAAACAATATATTTCAAAATAAAATTAAAATTTTGTATTCTTTAAGAATATTCCAAGTCCATTATCTCAAAGGGGGCGACCCCGGCGTAGTGGTTAACATCCATACCTCTCACGCCAAAGTCACGAGTTCAAATCTCACCCCCGGACAAGTCACGAATGACCCAAGAGTGTTAAAGTGACTATATAAAAAAAAAAAAAAAAAAAAAAAAAATTATCTCAAAAATTTTACTTAATATTCTAAAATTTTCCCTAATTCAAGATACCAAAACTTTAGAGTTAGATCTAAAAAATAGCAATGCCCTAGAGTTTTGATCAGTTTTCAAACCCAAGGTGAGAATCTTAAGTAATTGTTCAGCCTTGAACACGTAATTCTTTGTCTACTTTTGCATTCACCAAACGTTGTTCTGAAGTCTGTTCCATTTAGAATTTGGCCACACAAAATAGGTCATTTCTCCAAGGGGAAATAAAGTACAAAAACGCTAAAGGTATCATTTTGTAGGATTTTTATTTAAATTTAAGGGAAACTACAACACAAATTATTCGTCAGCTTTTCGGATGAATTTTCGAACTTTTCGCGGAATACCTCTCATCATGTCTTGCAAAGTCAACCTCATCTACCATCCTTTTCCACCACTTCTCCAAATCATATGGTGCTTTGAATGTTTTGTCACATTTCTTCAATTTGCGCTTGATAATTGCCCAAAAACTTTCAGTGGGACGAAAATCTGCACAATTTGATGGATTGATACTTTTGTCAATAAAATCGACATTATTCTGCTTGTACCATTCTATGACATCGCGTGTGTAATGGCAGCTGGCTAAGTCAGGCCAGAGCTTTACGGGACCTTCGTATGATTGAGGTTTTGTTTCAGCGTCCTGTTGGGATGTTTTGCTGGCATGGTACGACGAGAAACCTTCTCGCATACGGATTCGCCAAACTGTAATGTGTGCCACACTGTACATTTCGCCATATCACGACCGGAGATCCCAGGATTCTTTTGAACTGCCTTTATGGCCTTCGCTCATAGTTTTCGGTCATATGTTCTGCTTCTACGTTTGTTTTGTTTTGCACGATCCAACGTTAGTGTTACCGGTAACGTTTAAGCACGGTATTTACAGTCGATTTTGGAAATTTGAGAGCCTTTGCAATCATTCCATTCTTCCTGACCACGTTGGATTTTGCACGTGAGTGTCCAGAATTTTTTCACGTCTGTCACGTTCCATCTTCCATACACTTTTGAACAAGTGTATGAATCCTGATGAAATTTTCACTACTAAATAAAAAAACCTTCTAAATCAGAACGTTGTCGATCGTTTCTTGCTACGACAACTAGAGGCTCTACAGTACTTAAAAAGAAGCGGCCAAATACTAACTGGAACAGACTTTATGTCAGAATCAGACATGGAATATCATTTACATTCATTTGCTTCTAACATTTTTTATAAACAGAATTGCGTTAAATGATGTATGAAGCTCTTTTAGATCTTAATATTGGGTATAACGTTTGTTAGTAATTCAAATATTTGTCTCTTATGCATGATGAACCAGAGCGAGCGGAATCCACAACTGTAAAAGTAAATGACTAGTTCTGCCTACGCTAGTTCGTCATGCATAAAAGATATGCAAGCTTCATGCATCATTTATCAGAATTATGTTGAAAAAAGTTTTTTTTTTCTCTGTTCGGGACTTAACTCCACTGCGACCAGTAATTTAATCTATTGTAGTGTCCCAAGTAACATTGCAGGTTTTATCGAGGTTTCATAGCATTCTACAAGTCTAAATGATGGTCTACAGAATCCTCATAAAACCAAAATTGTTACTTGGGATACCTCGTGTCCTTAGTTTAGTGCATGTCGTATTACTCTATCACTATTGAGAAATGATGAAGAATTCGATTTTTTTTAAAGTTGTCATTCTCGCATTTATCGCAAGGATCCGAATCTAATTGAAAGGTCCCGCTATTTATACCCTTCGGAGTGTTGAAAAACCCTCCAAAGGCACGCCCCTTTGTCAGTTAAAATTGGATTCCTTAGCAACAAAATTAACGAATGACATTGATAATGACCATGCATCAGAATCCTAGTCTTAACCACTTCAAACTAGAGAACAATGAATAGAAGATTAGGAATCACATAGATGAAGACTAACTAACTCATTGTTTTCCTTGTTTCAAGATCATCCTCAGTGGACAAAGCCGAGTCTTGTCACTATCAACAAGGCATAAAAAGTAACAAGGACTAAGATGTGTTCCTTTGATTACTGATAAATCCTGTTCCCCTAGTTTGAAGTAGTCAAGACTAGAAATCGGTGGTAGATCTTACATCCCGTAACGTACCCTGAAAAGGGGATCTACCCACGTTACGGGGCTTCTTTATAGTTACTCCCTCATAGTTCTCTGGATTGATCTGAAGTTTTGTTGACATTCCTGAAGTTATCTAGATATCATTAAATTTCTTAGAACATCCAAAAAGATCTTGCAGTTTCCATTGGCCAGTCTTGAAGATCTCGAAGCTTCCCTGAAGTGCCCGAAATTTGACAAAAGATCTTGGAACTACCCTTATCCTTTATTATCTCTCAGTCTGTTCATGATACTTTGCTGGTATTTCCTTTCATTCCTCAGAGATTTTTTTTCTATTGATGTTCGGGCCTTAGGGTCTTTAGAAACTCTAGCATTTTTCTCCACATTCCGAACAGTTGTTGAAGTTAGGTTTGAATTATTCACAATGGTAAATTTACCTTACCCTGTACCAAACCTGTTCTCCTCCTTTCCTTCTCCAGAGACTCGACCATCACATATTTTCTTCGACGCAAGCTTTTCCTCGCTGCTGTTGGAACGGTCGTGATCAACCATTCTTAGCCTCTTCGGAGTGCTGGCTAGCGGAAGTTTCGCCCGTTCACGGGCTGCAGCATAGTCCATCCCGTCTTTTCGACGAAGCGGCTTTTCTGGCTCCGTTTCTCCTGGTGTCACACTGGTATTTTTTCATCGGAATTTTCCACTCGATAAACCGGCGGCTTAATTGCCTAATGGTAACATTTACACCGTAGTCTTCCTCTTCTGAGTCAGTGTTTTCTTCTTGCACTTGCATCGGAAAATTCAGTATTGACGGAGATGGTGTACGCACGTCCACTAGCGATTCACTTTGAAGCCCATCGTCCAGAACATTTTCATCACTACTTGCCATTTCACTTGATATTTTGGCACTTATCAATCGATCGTTAGTCGTAATGGTTTGTCGTGATGAAAGAAGCTCGATGGCTTAGCAGTGACTGATTTTGCTTACTGAGCATTTAATTTCATTTTTGGATCATTCCTATATTTATTAGTGCGCAAACTCATGTGATCATTGTGGAACGTTCTTTGAATCATTCACAATATGTTTATGAGTAATTCGTATGTTTATGAGTAATCACCTCGATTTAAAAAATAAAATAGAAAAGGCCCAAATGCTCTGGAGGTCATTCAAGCATGTTGAATTCCTTTCCAGGTGGACCAGATACATCTGGTCACGATACTCGACGGCCTTGTTGTGGTTCATCGCCGGAACCATCAGCTTCATGCGTCCAGTACACATGTACATGGTGCACTTGAAGCCATTACCTATGTAAAAGTCGAGTTTTCTCCCTCAAGCCTTCCGGGAATCCTTTTACGCAGAACGGTCACCTTCTTTTCCACCTTCGGTTCATCGCCGTTTTCCAGGATGGCGTAACGATTGTTGGTCAACAGCTTCTTCGATGCGAATTGTGCACTGGCGGTGTCCGATCGGGATCGTTTCCCGGCCGGAATAGCACTCGCGTCAACACGCGGCGGCTGCCCAATGCTAGCGATGCTTCATCAAACGCCGCGAACACTATCGCAACTAACGTAACGAACAACTCGATAGAGCGAGTAGAAATCGCACTGCTTGACGGTCAAACAGATAATGACTTTGCTCGGGTAGCGTTTCCTATCGCTTCACCCATTTTTACAAGTAATGTAAAGCCCGGTTAGGACGATTCAATTTGACCCTGTTTATTCCATTTTAAGTCAATTGACTGACTACGAGGAGGTTTTATTTTCTGTACAGTTTTTTGCTCTAAAGTTCTAAAAACAAAATTTTGCCTTTTCACGATTTCCCAGTCTCTTAACTGACCAAACTACTTACGCCATTTTTTATTGTAAGTCAATTTAATAGATTTCCAATCACCATAATCCAATTTACACTAAGTTATCTTTACTTCAACGGCGCCGGTGGTGTAGTGGTAAGCGTGATTACCTCTCACCCCAACAGGCCTGGGTTCAATCCCAGTCGGCGCCGCCGGGATGTTCTGAGGCATAACATCTCTGATCACGCCTTCCTTCGGATGGGAAGTAAAGCCGTTGGTCCCCGGTTCATGAGTTGATGGGTCGATAGGTAGGGTCCAGGTGTGGGAGCTGCCTTCCTGGCACGTCGGTAGCATAGGTGCTCAGCACGGAAAACAAGATCGACGGAAAAAACAAACCAAAGAAATTTACTTCAAAGCGAAGTGCGTGTATGCATGTTTCACATTCCCAAAAAAGGCGCGTTTGGCTGTGGTTAAGTAGACGGAATGTTTCCATTATCGGCATTGAATATTGAAATTCTGTGATGCCACCCAAACTCAAACCCCCATGTCACTCCATCTTCATCTAATGTATTAAACATTCCAGACCAATTTGTACTCATTTGTCTGGAATGTTTTTTGTTCTTGCTTTGGTATTTACCCATTTTGAAACGTATTGAAAAAATCAGCATAGATTTCTCCTTTTAACGCTCAATCTTACCCTCCCTCCGAGCCAAGGGTCAAGGCATAACAATAAATGTTAATAATGTAATAGTACAATGAACATTAAAAATAACTGTCGGTACGAAATAATACCCGAGCGACCCGGCGTGTGTTTTATATCGGGTCTTCTCGTACTGGATTGGCCCACAGCCTAGAGCTGTTGGGACAGAGTATTTCGAAAAAATAAAACAGCTAAAATCACCGAGGCATACCTAATGGTCACAAGTTAATGCGGTAAAGGGTTTGTGGTGCTTCCTGGGGGTCGCCACAATTCGAATCCGTCGAGTGGAATGGGAAGGAGGTTCGCAAGTATACAGGAAATGGGTCAGATAGCGCAGTGTCCACGGCAAGTTGTAAAATTATTTTCCCCAACAAATTACTGCTGTCGGCCGGCGGGGAGGGAGAACGACCCAAACCGGCTGTTCGGGTTTGTTCTTGTTTGTATCGTTTTCCGGTTGGCGAATAGCCTATGCATAGCTGTCTGGTGGGTGATATTTATACAATGAACGGTGCGAACTTTCCCACTCATTTTCCTTCGTTTGAATGTGAACGAGGTTCGTGTGGGCGAGAGTGCAGCTTTTTCAGAAAAGTTCTATCCGACTGGAGAGTAATGGATTTTCTTGTAGGGGGGAAAGTTTTAAATTAATGAATGTTAATTATTTGTTGTGTTGCTTGGTGTAGGAT
This sequence comes from Ochlerotatus camptorhynchus, assembly GCF_037179485.1. Classification (NCBI taxonomy): domain Eukaryota; kingdom Metazoa; phylum Arthropoda; class Insecta; order Diptera; family Culicidae; genus Ochlerotatus; species Ochlerotatus camptorhynchus. Next base: position 146,160 of record NW_027040860.1, on the reverse strand, counting down.
GAGGATTCCGGGAAAATTCTGCGGTTTTCAAAGGCATTTTTATTTGTGGAAAACAATGAAGCAACAATTTATTTTAAATTTTGGCTGACAATGTATGCTTTGAGCATATAAAACCGACTATACATGATTACAGCTCGATTGATTACCATATGCAAAAAAAAATACATATCATTTTATGTAACATCCCAATTTCCTTTCCGATAAATTGTATCATCACTGACAACAAAATTGCCTGGCGTGAAATTCCCAGTCAATATGTGTAACTACTCAACCAAAGTCAATCAGAGCCAGAAGTGATCTAAAAATTAATCCTACACTCAAACCAATCTCCTGCTGAAATGACTATATCTTCGTAGACTGAAAGAATGCACACAGGCAATCTAACATTTAATCTGATAAAAAAAAAACACTAAATTGGGCACAACGCAACCGGATGCACACATGACTCAGCCAGTGTTCAGTGTCTGGGGAGTACCTTCTACAGTATCAACATATTCTTGTCAGTACGTACGACGTAGGCTCAAGCTTACGAGTTGGTAGATTGTGCGACCAAAAATTTAGATAGACATATGCGTTTGTGGGGTGTGATGTGAGTGGTTCACACGAAATTGGCTTATTCGTCTGCCTGTACAAAAGATTGCTATCGGACACCGGAGACCCATTACGTCGTACATCGGATCTCCAGCCCGTCTCCCAGCTCGATTAATACTTGGCACAGAAGCTGGCGAAAATCCAAAAGTTATAGGCAATCTCGGTATCCTCTCAATAATAGTACGAGCCGTTGTGGCTGTGTAGGCGTCAATTACCTTCTCGATATCATATTCCAATATATCATCGTACAAGAGAAGCTGCTACATATATTGATGTAAGCTGTCGAATATTCTGCTTTTGCTTTGAAGCAAGAGTAAAGCTTACGGACGGTTAGCATTTTCTGTTGTGTTTGGTTTGGCCTTTATTCTGTCTGTTCAGCAATGGTTTATTGGACAGATGACAGGTGTTTTGGAGCGAAATGATTTCGGACACTGTAGTTTGTATACAGGAAAAGTTTGATTGAATATTGAAAAAAAAAAGCCTTGGCATAAATGTAGCTCAATATATTTAGCGATGGGCATGACGGTCATGAGCATATCTAGCAGATGTCTGCTTGCAGCTGATTTCTAAAAAAAAATAAATTTTTGGGTATGTATGAGATAAGGAGAATCCGAGTCTGAGTGGTCTGCTCGGGTTAAGTAATTATTTTAGTATATTGCTTTACAACTTTGACGTGTCCTAAAAGGGAAGTTTATCGCTAAAAAAAATAAATTTCGGTGCGTTTTTATTTTTTCTAAACATATTGGGAAAAAATATATCAAAAATACAATAAAATCAGTTTTTGTTTTAAAGAATCTTGAGAAAATAATCAAATAAAAATATTTTTTTCTATCTCATCATGAACAAAATGGAGCAAAATGACAAGGTCCATGTTTTGAGTCTGTTTTTACACGTGAATTTTCTTTTAAAAAAACAGAAAAAATGCGATGGTTTTGGATTTTTGATAACTTTTTGCAAATGTTTTTAGAAAAATTAAAATGTAGTTATTTTTTCGGAGTGGTCAACTTTCTTCTAACATCTTACTGACGCTCCTTTAAGTTTCTATAAATCATTGAAGCTTCCAAAAATATCTAAAAATCTCTGAGTTATTCAGAATTTAATGTTTTATTGATTTCTTGAAAATACCCTAACGTCTCTCGAAATTTTTCTAAAGTTAAAACATCTCGAAGGGGAATTCTTCTAGATTTTCCAGATCTTCTACAGAAGTTTTCTGGTTTTCTATAAACTTTTTTATGAAAATAACTGAACATCTCAGAAGTTCTCTTATCTTGTTAGCAGTTAAGGTAATTTCAAGCCAACATCATGCAATGTTCAGAGGTCATCTACATAGCTAACAAGAATATCTTTATTAAAAGAGTCCTATGGAATCTTTTGCTGAAGTTCCCTGAGGTTTCCCTGCTTAATTGAAGTTCCTTGAATTTGATCATTCAATTCTTCCTAAATTCTGTGAAATTTCAGCGATCTAGTGATGTTCTCGAACAAATAAGCAAGTCCAGACGAAACAGCGGAAAAAAAGAGCCCAGAAACGATCTTCTACTGTTGACAGCTGCATCGTCGACAATCATTCAAATGTACGATGATTTTTTTTTTCAAAATGTTCCATGGCCGATTTCTTACAAACGATCATTCAAACAAGCAAAGTAATAACACCATCGGGCAGATGAGATAATATGTATGATTCAATTATTATTAGGGAGATATTGACGATGGAAGTCAAAAGTAACAGTTACGTCTGCATTCCAACATTTTTCAATCTGTGGGTCTGCGTAAGAAAGAGTTTAACATTACTCAAAATTTAATATTTATCTATAAAGGACGCTGGATTCCGGTCTTGATCAATAACTTTTCCGAAGGGAAAAAGGCTGGAGAATAGATTGCACGTGGTTTCATACGCCGGAGAGCCTAGAAGTATGTGTGATTGCGCACGGGCTTTGTGTTATTGATTATGGTGATAATTACGGAGATGGATAGAAGTAAAACGCACCGATTACTTCACCGTTCTGCCATGGCGGAGACATACAAGATACTGTATTGTTTATTTGTATTGCTTTCTATAGTAGCTACAGAAGGTAGGGTAGTTGTACATGTAGATGAAGTTGCACAAACATACTCCCCCCAAAACGAACTGCTTTCTATTGACTAGTGGTACATACATACAATCGTAACCCACAAACTCTGATGACATATAGGTTAAAATGAAACAAAACACGATAACTGCAGATGAATCCGACTTTAGCACTCGCCCTTGAACAAATATGTTTCCTGGGAAGAACTGTCGTAGTTCGCGGTGAGCCAGGAACGTACATACTCTGCCAGATGGCTACCTGTGGACCACACCATCGTAACGGGAAGTGAAGCGGTTTTCTTACAGTCGATGGCGCTTCACTGTTTCATCTGTACTCTCATCCCCGTTGTCGTGTCATAGGTTTTGAAATGTAATTTATTGCACTGCTGTAGTTTGCCGTTTTTTTTTTCGCTACCGGGCACCATACTTCACGAAGTAAACTACGACTGACGCGATAATTGTACCAGCGTACAAATATTGCACATCTTTTAGACTATCTTGACTGAGCTCTATTGCGTTTAACACGTTTGTTTTCTCCTTCATATGTAAAAACCGAGGAACATGCATGGCAAATGGGAAACGATGAAAATAAATCACGATTACTTTCCCAGGTATCCCGCCTACGTATGCCAACACACTAATCAGATAGGGTACATTTTTCTCAACCCGATAAGAGTGCCAGCTCACGCGGACGAGCGAGATATGAATAACAACAATCTTCGAATGAAACATACTCGCCAAATCAATACATCCAGGATTGCAATACCGATGCTGCCACGCATATTTTTCTCTAGTAATTTTAAATCAATTTTTCCTCCAGCGATTCCAACCACACAATAACTAAATATCACTTTCTTTTTCAAATTGATCAATTCTCAAAGCGAACTCAGTCACAATGTCAACGTGTTTAGTGAAAATTGTTGCTCTAATGTTCGTTTCAAATACAAAATTATTTAATTTCTTGAAACATAATATTGAAAAGGCTACAGGGCCTTCTCCAAATTGGGGGCCCTAGCTTTGACCCTCCATCACTCTACAGTTGATACTGCACTGCAAGTGTTGCAGACATTAACACACATGCATAATATTGCAACAAATCCAGTCACCTTTCACAACATTCAAATCACAATGAACCTGTCTGATAGAACAAGCAGATACTACGGCAATATTCGATTGGTCCGACCAAATACAGAAGTCGGCAAAAAACGCTTTGGTTACCAAGGAGTAAACTGTACAACGAGCTGCCAACAGTAATCAAAAACCAGTCCAAGGAAAACCTCGAACGACTTCTTAAGCTTAATATCTTGACACCAATGGTCAGATTTGATAGCAATTCAGCTCTCGGTAATCTGATTCGACCCCCTCAGCGGCCCTTAGCTGCCCTTCGGTCTGTTATAATACCAGCTTAGACTGCATCCCTAATTGTTTGTCCAACAAATGGTTCCAGATCCGCAATACCTGTTTCCTAGCGACTTTGCTAGCTTGGCATCTTACAATTCTGACGTTTAGCAGTTTTGACGTTCCTAGTGGCTCTCATCTTCCCTTCGGTCTGGTAGAACACCAGCTTTCTATTGTTCAACAAATTGTTCCAGATTCGCAATATCTGCTTCACAACCACTCATTAGCCACGCCTTCGACGTCTCGTGGCCAATTTATAGCAGAACGAGGTTCATCAATAACTGTCCACCTTCAACTGTACACCAACAATCGTCCTTCGAAAACAACCCTTCCGCATTCTCACTTGAGGTGTCTATGCGTAATATAAAAACATCATTGAATTTTTTCTGTTGTTTAATAATAAGAAAAGATGAGCATAATCACAAAACTGAAGCAACCATGGACGAATCCTCATTCTAATGTACGATTCAACACACTATAAATAACCTTTTACACATGAGAACCTCCTATCGGTCAGAATGAATTGTACATGTTTAGGAACAACCAAATTTTCAGACTCAAGGAGCAACAGGATCAACATGATAGCGTTTTTCAATTCTGAAATTTGAAGACTGTTTTGAATAATATGTTTAGGTAATGGGCAGCAACAACTACCAACAGATGAGCTACTTTAAGCTTTTACTTATTAAATACTTGATATGACGATTGCCAGCAACGCCGGCTGGGCGTATCCTATGGCTTACCCTATCTACTAACAAAATTCCACCCTTCCCGTGACACTTATGAGGGGTCGTAGAGTTCTCTGCATCTCTCTTAAGTAAGTGTCGGACTAACATTCCTCCCCTTCCTCACCCGATGCAAGGCCGTGGCCAGGACAGCTCTGGTCTGTTGGAGGGAGACACATCCTTTATCTAAGAGGTAGTAATTAATTACAAAATACTAACTAACAGCAACGGAAGAAGCTGGGGTCTCCTTCTTAACAACAGTTTGGAGCTCGTACCACCTACGACATTGTGCAACCTGGTTTATGCTATGCTATGCTGTTGTTTGCCTGTCGATCAAGTGGATGGTCACGACACCATATGATCGCGCACGGGTGGGATTCCTACGGTGTGTCATTGATTGTTGTAATAATTACGCCGTCCTAATATGGTGCGTCTAATGCAAAAATTGCAAATTGGAAATGCATTTAGAACACTAAGTTGGGAGCACGAAATAACCGATAAGCAATTAGCTTGAAATGCGAAGAATAAGAGGAAGAAGAAAAGAAGAAGAAGAAGAAGAAGAATAAGAAGAAGAAGAAGAAGAAGAAGAAGAATAAGAAGAAGAATAAGAATAAGAATAAGAATAATATGTCTCTGAGCCGGAGGTCCTCTCTATATTGAGGGCCCTGGCATTATCCTACCATCGCCCTACCGTTAATACGGATCTGGGTATGAGCTTGAAATTCACTAGTATTCAACGGTAGTAGCATAGATAAGATTTGTGTAATTTGCATGTAAGATTTTTTGTTATAACGATAAAAAAATCCCGGAATTTTCACATTTCCCAGGATTTCCGAGACAAGGGAAATACAATTATAATTCCCGGGAACACGTGTATCTCGGGATTTCCAATTTGATACACTTTTACTCCTTTAAATCTTTCTTGAAGTACCTGTTGCAGGATTTGAATCCAGATCCTTCACATCTTATGAAATATATCTCTTCCCTTTATTTGCTTGTTTGTTTCTGATTTTTCGAAAGTATTGCACACAGACATCACTCCTTATATATGATCGTTGTACAAGAAGCACTCGTTAAAAATATGATCTAGCAGTGAAACAAACCGTGAACATTTTGAACAAATTTTATAATCGCGTATCTAGATGGTACATTGACGAAAATTAGGTTGAGAGTCGTGAGATGTCCATTAGGGTGTTTCATTTTGAAAAAAGTGATGAATTTTTGATAGGCCACCCTCCAGTTCGATTCATAGCCCCAAAATATGAACCTGTGCAAAAAATGGTAAAGATTGATGAAGGTTTAGAGGTCGCGCCAATGATTTGGATTTTGTATGGGGATTTTGGTGAATTAGTATGGGAAATTATTGATTTTCGTTTACATTGCTCTAACTTTGGTTGTAGTTGTCCAAACGTTGAAAAAAAAAATATGTGGTTGTCATGACAATGATCAACAAGCCTGTTGTTGTTGCGATGAAATTGGCGTTGTTGCCTTGTACATATTCATCTGTCAATTTACCCTATTTTGCCATTTTTTCACATTTTTATAATTCTTGATACGCTGCAAAACTGAGCGTAGCAACTGTAGGCTTTTTGTTTATTGCCATAGCAATAACATACTAAATTTTTTCGACATTTGGACAAGTAGAAGCAAAGTTATAGCGATATAAGCGATTTTTTAAATTCTTCCATAGTAATTCCCATACAAATTTCAAATCATTGGCGCGACCTCTAAACCTTCATCAATCTTTACCAATTTTTGCACAGGTTCATATTTTGGGGCTATGAATCGAACTGGAGGGTGGCCCATCAGAAATTCATCACTTTTTTCAGAATGAAGCACCCTAATGTCCATTCATTCAGTTGATCGAAAAACCATTGAAATTCATTGTTAAGACGGTTGGAAGTACGTTACGAAGCTAGCCTCGACTGATGAAAAGACTCAGTATTTGCAGTGCCCTTCCTTTTATTCTAGGAGAAACTTCTACACTGAACGAAAACATCCGCAATACTTCGACTGATTATTTTATTACTTGAGTTGTCACCGTGTGGCACGATGTGACACTGTGGCTCGATCGGGTGATCGACGGTGGTCTCTCAGTGGTCGTCGGTGTCTTACCGATGGACGCTTGCTACACAGGTGTTGGCGTGTTAACGGACGCCCTCGTGATTTAGCCCGTAATTAATAGGTCCTGAAGGGAATATGAGAGGTGGTCTTAGGGCTGGGAATTTCACTACCGGGTTATTAATTGAGTCCTACCTGACTCTGTATTCGGTGGTATTATTTAGCCGGTATTTGTTGGCAACTCTATATTTTTCACTTCTTTTCAAAACTTAACTTGGCAGATCGATCTATCTCGCGCAATGGCTAAAGTGAAAGAGAACCTTCTCTTCAGTTTGACCCAGTAGCTTCCCCCTTGACCTAAGCCCATTTCCACCTCCCTCCCACTTTTCCACCACCCCTTGTCCATATCCTTCTCTTGTTTCCAACGCCCACCTTCATCCTTGCTCCTTCCCGTTATGTGTTCTGTGTTATGTGTTGTCGGTGTGACTGGGTTACAATAGTTAATTGGACCGTTGGTTTGGGAGTGGTCTTTCATTTGCCTTACATATTTAATTATATTTACATTCAAACCAAGACAATATTGCATACAAGAAACTGACATACAGATTGAATTCACAATGAACACTCATATACCCTATTCCTTGCTCTCGCTATCTCCTGATTTTTCTCGCTTGAAGTGAATCAATAGGGTACAGTAACCAAAACGGTAGCATAATGGATACAAAAAAAAATTGGTTGGAAGAGGAAACAAAATAGACAATTTACGGTTTCCACGCTTTACCAATACTCGTACCAGCTCTGATGGCGATGGCTGCTCAGAGCAACAAATGACGTTTGATAGAATTATTAACATCTTCGTTTTGAATGATTTGCATTAAGAGGCTGAGCCAATACCAAATTAATTTCTATTTAAGATGACTATAATTCTGCAGAGAGCATTACGCATTCCAACTGAAGGCCCTATCCCTTTTCATAACAATGTTCATTCTGTGTTCTAGAGGAAAATCATCTGATTTCAAAACAACCATCATCCGGTTGCAGCTATCATTCGAAAAGGCGATTGCGATGTTTTGATGTTCGAACAGAGGACGGTGGTTTGGTACAGTGTATATGTCACCGACTTCTCTTTTGACTTCCATAGCTCTCCTGCACTGTTATTTTCTAACCATTTATTACGTTCACAGGTATGCATTACCTTTACCCGTAAATTAGTAATCTATGTAATCCTAAAGCACGGCAAAATAGTTTTGACGAATACATCAGAAATCATCCACCACAATCATACTGATCTGCATGGACTATTGTGAAATTTGACTGACAAACATAACATCACGTCACATCTGGGAAGTTCTTAGAAGTCAATAGCCATTCGTTTGATGCAGAGAGCTTTATAGAAAGTTCAGGAATCTTAATAGATCTTCTAGGAGCTTCATAGATCTTCAGGATGCTTCGTAGAATTTTAGACAACTTTGTGGATTTTTTTTATAAGTACAGAAAATAGGAGTTCACTCCACCCTGAGAATGTTCAGCGAACTTTGTACAACAAAGTAGAAGTGCAAAGAAGATTGTTGAACTTCGGTAACATTTACATAAATTATGTGAACTTTAGAGGAATTTCGAGAATCTTGTAGAAACTCGAGGAACTTCGTTTTTAGCAACTTTGTCGATGTTCAGGAAATTTAAGAGAAATTCTGAGAAAATCAATAAGCTTCAGAGAATTTCGATTCAGAAAAAAAAATCATAGAAATTAAAATTTATGTTTGGGTAACTTAGTTGAAGTTTATGGAACCTTGTTTTATTTCAGGAAACTTCAAAAACGTGTTCCAGGACCTTCTCTTAATTACAGGGCACTTCATTAATTGTTTTTGTGAGTTTATGGAATTCCGCAGAAGCTATGGAAACTTTGTAGAACTTCACGAAATTCAAAATCATAAAAGTTCAAGAAACTTTATAAAAGTGCAGTGAATTTTGCATAAGACCAAGAAACTTTGAAAAATTTCGGCAAATTTTCTAGAAGTTTGGCAAAATTTGTAGAAGTTCGGCAAAAAATGTAGATATTCAGGACATTTCGTAGAAGCTCAGGAAATTCCGTATCAGTTTAGGGAACTGTGTAACTTTGGGAGCTTCGTTTTGCCAATATGTTCAGGAAAATTCCTAGAAGAGATTCATGTTCTTTCCGAAAGTCGGGAGAAGTTGATGGATGTTGTGGGATCTTAAAAAAATATGGATCTTAATAAGTTCAGAAAACTTCGGAGAAGCGCGGACATTTTTTTATAAATCAAGGGACCTTTGTAGATGATTGCGGAACATTGTATCACTTATTTTAAATTCATTCAAGATCAGCAAGCTGGGCAAAAATTCACCTGTTGTTATTAAAAAATAAAAGTTGTAAGCTATGGAAAAATCTTTAAAGTACTGGGAACTTGGTAGAAGTTGACGGAAAATCCCAGAAGTTTGCCGAACATTCCACTTATTCAGGCAACTTCACATAGGCTTTGAGTTCATGGAACAGAGGTTAAGTTCAAGAAACTTCTTGAAAATACAGGAATCTTTGTATAAGTTCAGGAAGTGTCGAGAAATGTTGAATAACTGTGTTGATATTCACGGATTTTCGATTAGATATCAATAAAGTTCTCTGGATATTATTCAAAACTTTTCAAGTTAATCTAGTAATTTTCTGAAGATCTGCAATTGCTCAAAAATATAATTTACGTCTTTCAGATATCCTTCCAAGACAGAAGTTTCATAAGAGAGTATTTAAAGGATATACAACTGGTCGGATATTTTAAGCCCTCGGGATATTTTCAAGACTTCAGGTTGATCAATTATTACTGTTCAATTCAAATGACGTCTCCAGATAGTCTCTCAAGTTTGCTGGTTGATCAAATATTAGTAAATTCAAGTTGATCAAAAATCTGAATCTAGTCTAATATAATCTAATACAAACGCAGCCAGTACGAGAAAGCATCCTGGAAAATGATTAGGTTAGATGAGGTCTAATCATTTTTCTTGTCTAATTGATGTCTAATTGAATATCTGAGATATGATATAAACATAAATACGGCCAGGCCTACTGCGTTGTATTTGCCGCAAAGATGATTCTTGGAAATGAATGGGAACATATCTTGAATCTTCAGGGGTGGAAGGATGCGTGGACATACCGTACCAAACGCTCCGAGTTACTATGTGTAGTTGTGTGTAATGTGTAAATATTTGTATAATATTGAAGAATCATAAAATAATGCAATGGAAGGATCTTCCCGAATTTTCTCCTATGTTAGAAATGATTCTTTGCACGCACGCACGTACTCATGACTATAAACTGCCCAAGTAACCATAGGCACAGCTGAACAACGGCTTTATCAGTGTTTGTATGTTCTGATGAGGCCCGCATATAGCCAAAAAGGCGAAATAACGTGCCTATGGTTGCTTGGGTGAACATCAAATGATAGAATCCTCGGAATGAACTAAACTTATCTTTCCAATCCCAATTCTCCAGGCTTTTGACGATCCCCAGTGGTGCACATTTCGGGAAACTTAGCAGAATAGAACGAAACATTCATATTGGTAACCCTCTGCTTCGTACCCCACAAGCCAACTGCTCAAGCTACCCGGCAAGAGCTTTGAATCTCACTGATCTTGCACACAATTCACATGCGTTTCTGTTATGCACTTTTCAACATTGATTTAAAAGCTTCAGGACACTTTACAAGCATTACACCATTAAATTGAAAATTGATAAATCAGCGGAAAAAAAACTCGCAGCAAAAATTCATACGTCAGTCTTCAAGGGCAGCCTACTTCGATCCGCCACAGGTTGATCAATAATCTGAAGATCTTAAACTGGTCAAACATTCAATTGACTCTCTCAAGATGGCAGATCGGTCAAGAAGTACTTAAAAAATCTCCTACTGACCGAAGATTTCAATAAAGTCCTCTGGATATCAATGTTGCTGATTGATGAGTGAAGTCGCGATTTGAACCCGACAATAAAGGGTGTCCACGATGAAATTGCCACACTATGAAATTGCTCTAACTTTTTAACCGTTGGGTAGAATTTAATGAAAATTTGGGTGGATTTAGTTCATAGTGCATTATTTACATCCTGCAAGTTTTAAAGTCCTGTGATCAAAACTCGCGGAAATGGAGTCGAAAGAACAGCTCGTGCGTGATAAAATCTTGCGCATTCATCACGAGAACAAGGATCTCTCGCATCGTTCCATCGCTAAAACGTTGGGAATCGCGAATTCCACGGTGTCGCGAGTGATTAAGCGGTTCGAGGAACGGTTGACCACCGATCGGAAGCCCAGAAGTGAAGGAAAAAGTATTCCGTACAACACCAAAAATCACAACCGCGTAGTTGGGGCCTTCAACCGAAATCCGAACGCCTCCGTTAGGGATGTGGCTAAAAAGCTGCACCTAAGCCGAAGTTTTGTCCAGAAGGCCAAAACTAAGGCAGGGCTTCGAACGTTCAAGGTACAAAAGGCCCCTAATCGCGACGAGAAGCAGAACAAGTCCGCCAAAACCCGTGCCAGGAAGTTGTACCTCAACATGCTGACGAAAGTTGAATGCTGCATCATGGACGACGAAACATATGTGAAGGCCGACTTCAAACAGATCCCCGGCAACCTGTTTTTCACGGCCAAGGATAAGTTCAGCGTTCCGGAGCATGTCCGCATTCAGAAGATGTCCAAATTTGCGAAGAAATTCCTGGTTTGGCAAGCCATCTGCACGTGCCGGAAGCGGAGTGCACCTTTCGTGACCCAGGACACGATGAACGGACAGGTGTACATAAAAGAGTGCCTCCAGAAGCGGCTGCTTCCTCTCCTGAAGGCCCACAACGTCCCAACAATCATCTGGCCGGATTTGGCCTCATGCCACTACTACAAGGACGTGCTGAAGTGGTATGCGGACAATAAGGTCAATTTCGTGCCGAAAATGTTCAACCCTCCCAACACTCCGGAGCTCCGCCCCATCGAGTAACTGAAGAAAGTATGGGTTTACATGCAAAAAACGGTTGATTCACAGGTTGTGCAGAATCTTATGGCCGGGGTTAAGGCCAAGGTGCGGGCATTTGCGTATGGACTGTAAATAAAATACGAGTAAAATGGTAAAATGAAGTTTAATAGTTATTTCTCAATCCCTGAAAATTTGATGGCAATCGGATGAAAACTCGAATTTTGCGAATCAATTTTGTGTGTGGCAATTTCATCGTGGACACCCTTTAATCTCCACGGGAGAGAACTACAACCCAAAACTATCTCTGTTCATCGGTGACTACCGCTTCAAGAGAAGAGCGAAAGAGTGTCCTTTACGTTTACGCCTTTATCCATTCATTCTATGAAATGCACAAATCCAAGCCGATACCGAGGAATAGTGGATATTTGTCAAGGCTTCAGGTTGATCAAGTATTATTGTGAAGTTTTTTTCCCAAAACTGCACGTTGATCAGGAAGTATTTAAAAGATCTCCAGCTAACTTATGATTTCAGTCCTGTGAATATTCAAGTGGATCAAGTTTTATTCTGAAACAACCGATTTTGGTTACATTATTCATATTCGACAAACTCAGGAAGGAGCTTAAAATATGAAGTCAAAAACTTCATTTATTTACCAAAAATTTTCATATGCCAGCTGAAAATTTAAAAAATCCATCCGAAGTCTTTTTCGGCTTCCTCATGTTTTCAAACAACTTCACAAATCATGAAACGTCTGCATGAAAAAAAAATACCCTCGCAGAATTTCCTAGCATTGAAGAAGTCTAATTTTGTTTACTCATTCTTCGAAGGTGAAAAAAATCAAACATATACCTCAGAACATCATTAAAAAATAATTAGAAACATACGACTATGAAAATAATTTACCTCCCGGGATCTCGGGACTTCCTTTGATATCAAATAAATATTTCCCAAATTTCGAGATGGTGAAAACCGACGGGAAATGGAAGCTCTATTTAGTCTTGTTTCATAAAATGGTAGGTTTTGTGATTGAGGGATATTCTCGAAGTCACTTTAACATATTTTTTGCAATTCTTGAGTTGTCCGGGTAAGAAATTAAAGCTCGTGACCTTCTGTCGTGAGAGGCTCTTAGCACTACCTTAGACCTGTTCTCCTTTTAAAAGCTAAGGGCATTTGTAAGATCCTGGAATTGAACAAGTTAAAGATTCTGACAGCAGAAAATTAGCCACAGGAAAAATGTCCAAGATTCGTTGCTTAAAATCAAAAATCCGGAGAACTTCGAGATTAAGGCGTAATTGCTTTTGTAAACAAACATTTCATTTGACGATTTCTCGCGAATAAAAGCTCAATCTAAAAAACTAACAACACTAACAGGTAGATGAATGGTTCGTCTGTCATTTGGTATAGTTTGCTTACGATATTTTTTTTTTATTCACGAGAAATCAGCAATTACGCCCAAATCTCAAAGTTGTCCGGAAATATGATCCAGTGGATACAATTTAAAAAATGTGTTTGAAAATCTAGGAATCATCGCACTCTTGTTACTATTCCTTCTGACCGCACTATTCCCAATCCAACACTAGGCCAATCTAATCAGAGCGTTTGTTTAACGATGCGAGCCGATTTTATTTGGCGTCAACTTCGCTTTTCCCTTGCCCAAAGAATGATTTAGATTTGTCCAAAACCAATTCCAAAGCACCAAGATCGGAACCTTCTGATGACTCAGAGAGCTGTGAACATTCATTAAAGGGAGTTAGCCCCGTTCCAACCCAGTGAGGGGCGTTTTATTATTCAAGATCGGGTCGTTTTATGCGAGTTTTGTTTTACGGTGCTGATTGATTTTTACGGGCGCAAACAACACCGCTCGTAAAAGTTGGATGTTGGCTAGAGATTCAAATCGTAAAGCTGACACCTCAAATTTTCATTGCCCACTGTGGTCGACGGTCTTTGTTTTGGATTCCGGGGTATTTCCAACCCGATTGTCATGGGGAGAACAAAGCGCTCGCTTAGTTGGTCTATTTCGATTTAAGAATCAACACACCAATCCTGGTGGAATGCGGTACGAATTGGCATGGTTCCTTTTGTGCTTTCATTTGCGAAAAAAAGTCATTTCAAATTAATTATGCTTTGATGTGTTTGCCTATTATGATATTCCGCATTCAACTCGAAGAATTTTCACCCATTCTGGAATGAGGAATTCCTGACTGCTCTCTTTAAAGTTGTTTTATCTTGTTCACGTCAACTAGCTAAACGTGAAAAGAGCACCCCTTCCATTCAAATGCAGTCAAACTTTGAGCTGGTGTGCAAACACATTACGCAAAGGGTGCCCCATTTTCCCACAGATACTCTGACTGGGGAGGAAAACCGAATGAGAATGCAATGATAATCAGCTGGAACAGCAGTAGTATGTACCAGTCAGAAATGACATCCCTTCCGTGTACGTAAGTAGATACAACATGCATACAACAGTCGTCCGTGAGCGAAGCAGAAAAGAAAACTCAACTTAAAAACATTGTAAAGTTTATGTTTCGCATAAGCGTATGTACCGACAACATACATGGCCAGACCCGGATGCGACGCATTCAGTTTGTATCTTTTGGTGAAGACCGAGCTTTTCCATCACCGAGCCAGACCATCATCAGCCAAACAAGCTTCCTTTGTGCCACCAGGATGCTTTTGTGCTGTCCGTCGTTGTCGTAGCTAGGGTGCGATTGTCACTACATCTTGGAACCACCGACCAGCGCAGACAGAGGGCAGTGGGTAGGGCAGCAGCATAACAATGCGCATATGGCAAAAATCCGACAAGTAACATTGGGACAATGCCGCCAGTTGACGCTATTTTTGCTAGACACATTCACACAAACGCTTGCACAGGGCAGCGACTGAGGAGAATCTCGGCCGTCTCTAGTTGCTGCCACTAGGAATAGTTTGAGTTTTTATGGTTGGCGCTTAGGGGCATGGCAGTAAAATGTATTAGGTACATGCTGCAAAGAGCAATGTGCTCTGCCAGGAAGTGTATACAGTGAACAACATTACAATGAGCTTTTATAATGTTTATGAAATATTACGGCTTGTTTGAATTGAGCTTTATGAATTACTTTGAAAGCTGTTTTGGGACATTTGGTTCATATAATTTTAAAATGAAGATATTCAAACTTAGGTAAAGCTGTATCTATGATCTCATACTAAACATCCCACATTTTATCACATCAGTAGTAGTTGGGTCATAAGTAAAGTCACCGAATAGGTTTAAGTTGTAACCGTAAAGGGTGAGAGAAAGTGTATATAAAAATGAGATTTTAACCTCTTTGTTTGCATGTTTCATACAGGGATACGGTTTAGCACCCCTTTACTCGGGGGTGAGTTCTATCAAAGAGCCTACCCGAGCAGAAGAAAATAACTTATGAGTACTGAATTCTGATCCTGATACCAAAAATTGGTGTTCATCGGTCTTACATCCCGAGCAGGAACGAATATCTCGATACCTTAAATTGGTATGGATGAGCCTGACATAAGAGGTAAAATACAAAAAAATGTTCCCACAATACCATTCCAATACCAAATTATGATAATGCAATACCAAAACAATCCACACAGGTATGCTCTTGGTAGCCAAATATCAATTTGTGTCATTTGCAAAGTATTTTGCATGTAATTTTTTGGTATTATTCTTTGGTATTTTACCTCTTATGTCATGCTGATTAATACCAAATTTTGGTATCAGGTCAGAATTAGGTATTCATTAGTTATTTTCTCCTGCCCGGGATAAGAAGTAAAATACCAAAGAGTAATACAATGAAATTGCATGCAAAATACTTTGTAAATACCAAAAATTGCTATTTGGATACCAAAAGAATACCTGAGTGCATTATCATAATTTGGTATTGAAATAGTATTGAGGGATCATTTTTTTGGTATTATTTTTTGGTATTTTACCTCTTATGTCAGGCTCATCCATACCAATTTAAGGTTCCCGAGCAGGAAAAAATAACTAATGAATACCTAATTCTGACCTGATACCAGCATTTGGTATTGATCCATGGATATAGATGATATGTATACCAAAAGAATACCTGTGTGGTATCGTTTTGGTATTGCGTTATCATAATTTGGTATTGAAATGGTTTGGTATTGGTAAATAATATTTAAAGATTATTCCCGGTTGGACTTAAAACAGATGGTGATTCTTACAAATCTGAGGCAAGTTTAAGGTTCAATTTACTTTGATGCTTTTTCGAAAAATTCAAGATCAGTTTTTTTCGACGCATTAGTCCAGAATGCAAAATGCTCGCACTATTCGATTCCTTTTGCTATTCTACACAAAATGACGCGAGCTTTTAGCAATCTGAAAGAATGCGTCGAACAAAACTGCTTTTGAATTTTTCGAAAATGCATCAAAGTAAATTTAACCTTAAGTTTATTCATAAGCTTTGAGTGTGACGAAGTGTAAAATAAATATATGCGACCTTAATAACACGCACCAGCGTAATCACTTTCCTAAAATTCGTATCACCAAAACTCACAGGGTGTCCCACATCAAATTGCATCACGTAAAAAACGCTGTAGAACATTACCTAGTTGACCGATCCTTTTCAAACTTTCAGACAATACAATATAACTTATTAGTAAGCTTTTGGCATATTTATTTCATTCAACTTCAATACCATAATCGTACGCACGCACCTTACGCTTTACTCCACCCATTAGGTTCTGTACGGAAAACCACTTTTTCTTCATGTCTTCCTGAGATTTGACCTCCTTGGGATGTTTCCGTAGTGCCCAGCGAATCCAAACACATAAAGCAACCAGCGATACAGACAAAACGGTTGCTACAACTACCATGACAAACTCGCTCTGTAACAAAGCTCGATCGGAGTGGTAGAAAGATAATGATATACTGCTTGCCTGCTTTGTTGCAATATACACGGGTGATGACATAGCTTGATCTGAATCGAGAAAAGACATAACAAAAAATTCCCATTAACACACGTGTATCATCTTCGGCTTTGCTTCGTGAAGCAGCTTGCCAACAATTTGCTCGTTTCCTTCTTCCGCCCTGAGTGAGCTGTGTCGCACGGGCTGCTTGTCATGAAAAAGAATGAAGAAGATTATATGATTATTGCTTTCCACTTCTGACATAGCGTTATCATTCGGTTCGTTGATCGCTTGTCATTTTGTCATTTGGAGATATTTTTGATTCCTTTGTAGTGCCTGCTTCATAATAGTCCAGTATTTTTTCGATGGGCCTTAGTACCGGTGCGTTGGGGAGGGGGGTTCATGTCCTTGGGTACGAAAGTGACCCCGTTGGCTTCGTACCACTTCAGGACAACATTTGAATAGTGGCACAAAGCTAGATCCAGCCAGAAGATCGTAATTCCTTCATGTTGCTTCAACAGAGGAAGCAGACGCTTCTGTAGACACTCCTGGTTTACAGGTAGATCTCCCCGTTTACAGTCCCGGTAGTCACGAACAGCACACTCCATTTGCTACATGAGCAGATCGCTTGCCAAATCATGTATTTCTTGGAAAAATTTAAAACTTTCTGCTTCCTTATTTTCTCCGGAACATCAAACTTGTGCTGGGTGGTGAAGAACAGTAGACCCGGAAGCTGGCGGAAGTCTGCCTTGACGTAAGTCTCATCATCCATGATGAGACAATGAGGCTTCGTCAGAATCTGGATGTTCAGTTTCCAGGTCCGTGACTTTCCCACCGTATTTTGCCATTCGTCACGATTTGGAGCCTTATGAACTTTTTACGCATGCAGTTCCTCCCGGTCTTTGGATCTCTGAACGAAAGACTTGGACAGATTCAACTTTTTCGCCACATCCCTGACGCATCGGGATTCCGCTTAAATGCTTTCACGACACGCTTGTGATCTTGATCACCAATAGACCATCCATTCTGACCGCATTTATCCTTCCGTTCGATGCTCAGAAATGCTTAGTAACGTTTAATCACACGACTCACCGTTGACTACACGATTCCGAGTTGTTTTCCGCCGTCCCGATGAGAGAGTTGAGGATTTTCCAGGTGCTTGCGCAAAATAAATTCGCGACGTTGCTTCTCGGGTGACGCCATTTTTTCCAACTTTCGAAAAACTGACAGCGATAAAAATACAGTGTAAACAATACACTCTAAACTACTTCTACCCAAAGTTTCAAGAAAAAATACCCAACGGATAATTTTCTACGGCGTTTTTTTTTTACGTGAAGCAATTTGATGTAGGACACCCTTTAGAATGGATTATTTATCAAGCATAGTAGAGTTTCGGTTTTATCACTGTTCGTTTTATTCACACTCAGTTTATATCACTTCAAGAAAATGATTAGCATATATTACGTATTCAGAATTGAGTAAGTTACTAAAGAATTTCCACTGTTTTACGTTTGGAGGTTCAACAGGGAATGTCTGCTCTGATTTATTTCAACATATCGTACGCTACGGCCTGAGCTTATCTTTTCCAATGTGTGATACATTTTGTCCATATGCGGATTCTATAAGGAGGATTACCATAGGATTTTCTTGATCGCTGTGAATGTTAACATATAGGGTAACCAACTTGAATTGGACCCCTACATATTTTGGACCCTTTTCATATATTTTCCTCGCTTACTGTCTAGTTTCTTCAAATTCATCTGGGTTGATGTTGTAATTACATTCTTTCAATTACTTGCTATGTCTCAAGATCATTAGTTCACCTCAAATTGCTCACAATTGCTCAATTTATGCAGTTTTAGAAAATGTTATCGAAAAAGTTTCATGTTTCGACGTTTGTCAAGAGGAATCGGCGTTAGTGTACTTGTTTTAAATTTGGTCTAAAATATACAATTCAATGATTTTTTTTATCAAATCAGTTTATCTGACTTTGGAAGATGTATTTCACGTGTTTATAAAGATTTCTCCTTAAGATTTTACTTAAAAGTATTAAATAAAAAGTGTCCAAAAAAGATCGTAAAAAAATGTTACCAACTTATTTTGGACACTTATCAAATGAGAATCATCAAAAGAGCGACAAAAAAAATCCGGTTGGTCGATCGTGCTATTATCTCAGATTTCTGATTAAATTGGTGAGTAAATCAATCAAAATTATATGAATTCATTGTCTTTAAATATATTTCTTGTTTATCAGGCGATTCAAAATGGGAAAAACGGCAAAACACGTAGAATGGTCCACTCTGAGTTTTCCTAGTTCCTAGTTTTCCACAAAAGTTTTCCTATCTCCCAAACGCATTTAACTAAGGGGCTGTTCATAAACTACGTAGACGCTTTAGGGGGGTGGGAGCGCTTGGCAGATGTCTACGGTCCATACAATTTTTTAAATTTTGTGTTTGAGACTGTCTTCTACGGAAGGGGGGGGGGGTTGAAATCTCTCAAAAACCGTCTACGTAGTTTATGAACAGCCCATACAAAAAATAATATGGACTGCAAGCATAGAGTCAGGTCTCCGTATTAAGATTTACTTCTGAATGATTTTTTTTTTATGGTATGATCAGTTGTTTCCTTATGTTATATTATATTTCCTCCGTTACTCGCGCCAACTTTTGTAACACGAGTACTCACGCATTGTACTTTGTACAACAGTGTGAGTTTTCCATTTCCATTTTGCAGCCGAGCTACCAATCGATCTGAAATCAACGAGTATTCCTCAAAAAACTTGCTTTTAACTAAACAAGCTAAATATTTATTACAGTTAACCCCCAAAATATGCGGATAATAGAGAAAATGTAAATGGAAACCGCGTAAATGGTGTCCATACTACGAGGGTTCTGACTTAATTGGTTACAACATGGAATATCTCGAGATCCTGACCAGATAGAAAGTTACTGTATTTGCCAAAGTAGTTCTAGAGATCATAACCTTTTTGCTGGTGGACAGTAGTTCAAAATTTATTCACTACATAGCGCTAGTATACATGTGAAGTTCTCGCATGTGATAGATCTCGAAATCCTGACCAGATAGAAAGTTACTGTCTTCGAAAAAGTTGTTCAGGAGTTCAAAGCTTATAGTTCAGAATTTTTTCACTATATGGTGCTAGTATATACGTGAAATTCTCATATAAAATATCTCGAAATCCTGATCATATAAAAAGTTACTGTCTTCGGCAAAGTTGTTCAGGATATCAAGGCCTTTTTGCTGGTGGACTTAAGTTCAGAGTTTTCTCACTTTGCAACGCTAGTATACATGAGGAATTCTCGCATATAAAATATCTCTAGATCCTGACCAGACAGAAAGTTACTGTCTTCGGCAAAGTTGTTCAGGATGTTAGGATCTTTTCGTTGGTGTACAGTAATTCAGAATTTTTCCTTTACGTGGCACTAGTATGCGGGTCATTCAGAGATATTTTATATGCAAGGATTTCAAGTGTCTTTCAACGTCACCTAGTGAAAAAATTATGTACTTTCCACCAACAATAGGGTTTGATCTCCTGGACAACTTTGCCGATTACAGTACATTTTTAGCAGGTCTTGAGATATATCATATGCGAGAATTGCACGTATATACTAGTACCATGAAGTGAAATATTCTGAACTACCGTCCACTAGCGAAAAGGCCTTGATCCTCTGAACAACTTTGCCCAAGACAGTAACATTCTATCTTGTCATGCTCTCTAGATATTTTATATAAGAGAATTTAACGTGTATACTAGAACTACATAGTGAGAAAATTCTGAACTATTCTACACCAAGCAATAGGCTTTGACCTCATGAACAACTTTTTCAAAGACAGTAACTTTCTATTTGGTCAGGATCTCGAGATATATCATATGCGAGAAGTGTATATGTATACAAACGCCACGTGGTGAGAAAATTCTGAACTACTGTCTAACAGTCGAAAAGTCTTGACCCCCTGAACAAGTTTGCCCAATAAAGTAACTTTCTAGCTGGTCAAGAACTCGAGCTATTGTATATGCGAGAATTATACGTATATACTAGCGCCTCGTAGTGTGAAATTTCTGAACTACTCCACCAACGAAAAGAGCTTGACTTCCTGAACAACTTTGCTGAAGGCATTTACTTTCTATCTGGTCAGGATCTAGAGATAAATTTATACACGAGAATTTCACATGTATACTAGCACCACGAAGTGAGATAATTCTGAACTATTGTACACTAAGAAATAGGCTTTGACCTCCTGAACAACTTTGCCCAAGACAGTAACTTTTTATCTGGT
Source organism: Ochlerotatus camptorhynchus (assembly GCF_037179485.1). NCBI lineage: Eukaryota > Metazoa > Arthropoda > Insecta > Diptera > Culicidae > Ochlerotatus > Ochlerotatus camptorhynchus. The sequence continues at coordinate 125,193 of NW_027040860.1, read as the reverse complement.
CAGGATCTCGAGAGTCAATCCCACGTAGTATGGACACCGTTTACGCGGTTTCCATTTACATTTTCTCTATTATCCGCATTTTGGGGGTTAATTGTAATCAAAGTTTAGCGTTTTTAGTTCAAAACAAGTTTTTTGAGGAATACAAGTTGGTTTCAGATCGATTGGTAGCAACAAAATGGCAATGGAAAACTCATATGTGTTGTACAAAGTACAACAGCGCGAGTAACGGGGGGTTAACTTTTATGCATACCGTAAAACGGGGTGTAATTGATCAGAGGGACAAAATTGATCGTTGAAATTTCTCGTGATATTTTTTCATGTGTAACATGTTTTTCGTTACTAAGCGTACGAATGTATCTTTGTATACATTGTAAAAATATTATGCATAAGTACAATATTGGGTATACTCAGCTATCAAATTCACACCGCTGATCAATTTCACCCCTTTTTACGGCACCTTCTTTGAAAATTTTCCCACCTAGACGGACCTAACAAATGCGAGATAGGAAGAAGTGACCGTCGTAATTAATTTTAGGCTCATAGGTTGAAAGAACTTCAGCATGTCCAAAATATATTCGTTCCCATTCAGTGTGTCCAAAATATATTATGGACACTGTCCAAAATCAAGTAGAAGGGTCCAAAATATGTGAATATCATGATGTGAAAAGAATTATTTTTCGAGTATATATCAATAAATAAAACATCTAGTGACATTTTACATCCAAGATGAGTAGCTTTCGATCACAACCGCATGTAAATTGCATAATAATAATAAACAAATAATATTATTTTGACATAAACGTGATCTCACTTCCTCTAGGGGTCCAAAATCAGTTGGTTACCCTATGTTTCGTTCAAGTCAACAGCCTTTTCTAGCTTATGTCACTATATAGCAATTGAAAACGTTTGAGGTGATTTATGTGAGTATTTGAAATCAGTTCGACCAGCAAACCTGGATTGAATCATTGAATTATCTCGCAGAAAACAGATAATTTAGCCAGCTCGATCATTCGTACGGGCTCAGGGGTGAGATGACAACATATCAAGAAAACTTACAAGCCTTAAGCATTCTTAAACAAATGTTGAAAAAACAGACAAAATTTCATTATTTATAGCTAAAAGTAAAAGCTCCGATCGAATTTGATAACAAAGATGCCAACTTTAAAAGTGAGCGCTAAGCTACAGTATTAGTCCTTTAATTACTGACAGAGTTACTAGTCTTCTTGATATGTTGTCTTGGATTTAAGAAAAAAATAATGATATGATGCAGCGGATCATCTGCAAATTTTCCCGCCCATGGCTATCAGTACGATCAACCTTAGATAAGAATTCCAGCAATGAGTAGGCATTCACTTGCAGTGGGAAATTTTCTTCGGAATACCAATATGAAAAAAATAATTAGAAGCTTAATCAATACATTACATGTTCTAAAACAAATATGACCATTTATTCGTGGTTTTGCATACAATGACAGTAATTAACAAAGCTAAATTCGATGATAGATAGTGAATCGCATTTCAAATAAACAACGCGGAAATTCCGACCATGACAAAATCGAAACTTCACTGTACGAGCATTTCGATGGGTCTTGGATTTGATTGGAATAGGCTTATAACATATCAGGCGTAACATTTGATAACGGTACAAAAGCATTTGTAAACAAACTTTTCAAGGCCCTTTACACGCGAACTAAAGTACGCCCACGCAAACCAATACCACTTTGGGGCTGTCCATAAACTACGTAGACAGTTGAGGGGGGGGGGGGGTTCGCAATTATCCACGACCCATACAAATTTTAATATTTTTGTATGGGCAATTGTCTACGCAGGGGGAGGGGGGGTCAAGAATCCCAAAAAACTGTCTATGTAGTTTATGAACAGGCCCTTTCGAAAATATGAGAGTTGCCCCTATCCAGTGATGTTGTTGGTTTGCGTGAGCGTACTTCAATTCGCGTTTAATGGGCATTAAAAAGTTTGTTTACAAAAGCTTTTGTGCCGTTATCAATGGTTATGCCGGATATGATGCTTTAGATTTTTTTAATAATTTGTTGATGACTTACAACTGGTCCTGTTGAAAATAAGGAGCAGTGTCTAAGAGAGAATTGTGAGTTTTGAACATTTCAGTGCGATTGCTCAAACTGCGTATATATATGTGTTTGTGCTATGTCATTTATATGGCATTCTACTTGCGAATACGGAATTCCACTTCCTGTTCATTTGAGACCAGAATGGTGGTCTACCGACTATCACTAGTCCGTAAGTCACTCTTAGTCAATGGTTTTCTTTCTTCAATAAGCGGTGGTTCTCCGACTTATGTCGGGACTCGTGTTGAAGTCAATGGTATAGCCGAGACTGAACCTTTATTTTCAGAACTCTTCAGGGTTTTATATGATTCAATTTACAATAGTGCAATGAGTAAAAATGAGATAGGAATAGACGCCTGGGACATAATGTTGTTTTTTTTTTTAATTAATTACTTTATTTGTACAGGCTCAATCGAATAAACTTTACAGAGCCGAGTTATCATTTTCGTTATGCATTATTGATGTCTTATATTTAAAGTTAAAGGAGCTGGACCGGATACTCGCGGTTGTCTCGAGGTTAGTGGAGATTTACAATTTTTTTGGATGGGAAAAGGGAGAAGGAGGTTTTAAATGTGGTTTATGATACAAATGTTTAATTAATCCTAAAACATGAACTTATTTCTATTCATCTTGAAAACAAACTTTAAAAAACCCACGCATACAAAATACAAACTAAACACAAGGTAAATTAAACTTACAATCTAAGGTTAATATTCTTAAAGTAAACATATATGAGTTTCATAAACTCCAGATCCCGTCTAGCCAAAATATCCCAAACTGGAACATTAGGTTGTCTACCTCGAGCCCGAGCAGCTCAGATCTGACTCCACGATGCTCAGCACATGACCAAATAATATGATCGGCGTCCTGGTAACCTTGTCCACATTCACAGAGATTGCTGTCCTCCAGCCCAACACGGAACAAGTGAGCGTTTAACGAACAGTGATTGGACATGAGGCGAGACATCATACGAATGAAGTCTCGACCCACATCCAACCCCTTGAACCAAGGACTCTTCGACACCTTAGGGATGATCGAATATAGCCATCGTCCCAAACTCCCTTCACTCCACTTATTCTGCCAGCTGAGAATGTTGTTGACACATATTGTATTTTGGGTGTTTTCCCTTTGGCCATCGATGCCATTGTTTTGGTTATTTATTCTTTTTGCCTTCCCGCTGCTGAGGTCCGTATTGAAAGACCACCAGAGTAGGTAAGTAGGTAATACGAGTCAGTAAAACATGTGTTCCACTGCTGCGTTATTGCGCTCATATCGCACATGCTTGGCTGTCCGTTCAATGTTGTCAAACTGTATTTTGTGTAAATGGTATCGATGGCTGCGTTTGCTATTACAAATGAAAATGCATTTACTACTGGCTGATTGAATTATTGAATGCACGCAAACCAAAAATCTATTACAATGAATGTTAGTTCCATTTCCTATCATCCTCTGTTCATGAACATCGCAGCGAATGTTAGAAGTTGACCTTGCAGGCGATGTAATGGTTTTTTGCCTTTTTTATTTCGTGTTCTGTCTTTCACCTACACAAACAAGCATTTGCCTTGATTTTTATGTATAACATGGTAGAACGACGCACACCCTTGCCTCGAATCTCTCCAGCAGAAAAAGCATACGAAGTCGAGTGTGAGAGGAAATGAGCGCTTCTTGTTTGCTTTTAGGCTGGAGAGAGCAGTGGAGAAAGCAGTGGAGAAAGCACAGGTCTGATAGTCGCAACGTTTGTTGTTCGAGTCCAGTCGGCAACCTTTTTCCTATTTTTTTTTCGACATAATTAATTTACCTCACAATACACTCTACATTTTTCGATCTATAATTTTCTTGCATTGGACCACAGCTAGGTATATCGCATCCTCGGTTCATGCGGTCTCCACTTACATCCTCTGATGATGAATCCCACATAATTGTAAGCGAATCTTACATCCACCGGTTGGGTGTGGAAAGATGCACCACCATGCATACCATGTGCAACTACCCTACCCACTGTATATACAAAACAAAGCAACAATAAATTAGTGTCTCGTATGCCTTCGGTCGTGCGTTTCATAACTATCCGTCTTGATCGGGATCAGAAATTGAAAGATAAACATCACAGCGTAGGGATCCCTCCAGTGCGCGATCAGCATGATTTAAATACATTTTCTTCTGTACATTCGATATTTTTTGTTTTCTTTGACCTAGAACAGAATAACCATTCCAAAATAAACCGAAAAATCTTCCATTAAGATTACTATTCACAGGTCTAGTAAAAACCATATTAGCTAAATGATTTAAAGTTTACGTTTGTAGACTATTCCCTTTAAGAAAGTTCGCTGTGCGTTCTTCGAAACAGTTCGAAAGTCACCGCCAATAACATCCACCTTCCAACAAATGGCCTTCGCTGTTAATTTGCATACATATTTCACATCCGGGTTTCTTCATGCCCGCCCGCCAGTGAAATGTGTTCAACTCCTACTGTAGCACGAATGCACCCACAGTGAAAAGAAAAACCAGAGAAAAGCCTGAGGCAGGTCAAAAGAGTGGAATAAAATTTCATTAAAAATTGCTTCCCAAAGCCATCATCGTTTGCGCTGCCGGTGATGCTGAACAATGTGAAACAGAACGAAGGATGGAAGCAGGAAAAACTTAAGACGCTTTCCTGGAAGTTCTTACCGAAATGGGGAAAAACTTTATCCCCAACTGCAAACTGATGCTACCGTTGCTGCTACTGCAGTCGAAGATGATCTTGTATGTTGTTCAAGTCCATGCTCTGCTGGCGGAAAATTGATGTACTACTACCGCCACTACCACTTCTAGGAGTAGTAATTGAATGGATTGCATCAAGTTTGCTTGTTCGAAACTGTTGGAGATAACGCTTGGGAAGAGGATGAAAATTTCCGGAAAATGTTGTTCCAAGTTTTCCGTCGACTTGAGTGCAGTCCTGCGGTCGTGGTTTCAGTAGTTGTTGTCTGCTGCACAACTGCAAGCCGAACCGGAATGTAAGATTTTAAACTGACCAAAGTAGACTCTCGGCGGTGTCGAAGTGCATTAGTTTCTGTGTTGATGTTGAAAACTTTGGCTGGTATGAGGCTGGGTAGCATTACCAAACAGTGCCGGTCATGTTCTCTGTAGGTTGGCCCAAAATAAAACTTTGTCTGGAAACGTGGGTGCTTACCCTCCAAATGATAACCAAGGATGTTACAAAAACTGTTTGATAGAAGTAGCCCCGATGAGATTTTTGAAAAAGTAAATTTTGCATAGTCAAAAATGTTCAAATATTTATAAAGCATCTAAATTTAGTGTAAAGCAACTCTTTTAAATGTTTTACACATTCCTTAGAGTTCTTACTATAAGAGAAAATTTTGTCACTGGCTGGATGCTCCATTTTATCATGAAATATTTTTCAATTCTCAGTCATCACAAGGTCTAAGGTACATAATGTCATTCAATCATCGAAAGTGTCTAGCGAAAATAGACCTATACACACTTATGGCCCACGCACATTAGATCCGGATCGGACGCGTTGCGGCAAAGTGACAGCTAAATCTATTGTCTAACTGTCAAATTCACGTCAACGCAACGCAAACGGATCTAATGTGGGTGGGCCTTTACAAAAATTCATGTAAATTTAGGTGCTCTGAGAGTGACATATACGAGCGTCGATTTTGACATAAATTTGAGTCATAACAGACGCGAAATATAGCTCAATCAAACGTACTTTTCATTGAGCAACGAACTTTTCAGGCTCGAAGCACCTAATATTACATGACATGTTTGTTCACGTCTCATCTTTTATGTCAAAGATTGATTCCGTCACGTGTAAAGTTAGTTATTTCTAAGTGTGTAGTTCATTGAATACACCATAAAGATAGTAAATTGAATGACAAACAACGTTGTCCAAGAGAGTATATGCCTATTGTTGATCGTTATTTAGTCATTCGTGGTTTTCAGGTAAAAGCATAGTCATATGATTTATTTGGAAAAGTTGCCAAGTTAATTTAAAAAATAGCTATTTTAAGTGTCATTCAAATTTTAATGTGCTCATAAATATCAATGCTTCGAACAAACTCTTTCAAGATACCAATTTGTTTTCCGTCGATCTTGTTTTCCGTACTGAATACCAATGCTACCGACGCCAGAGAAGCAGCTCTCACACTCAGACCCTACCTATCGACCCATCAATTCATGGACTGGAGACCAACGGCTGTACTTCCCTCTCGAAGGAAGGCATGATCAGCGATGTTATGCCTCAGAAAATCCCAGTGGCACCGGCTGGTATTGAACCCAGACCCTTTGTAGTAAGAGGCCTTCACGTTTATCACTACACCACCGCTTGGAATCTAGTCATGTTCGTCATCACTTAGTTTTATTCTTAGCTTAAATGTATGCAAATATTGTACACGGAAATAGCTGTTTATTCAGATGAATTTTTGGTAATTATCAGTTTCCAAATGTAATTCGTCGACATATCTAAGATAACTTTATAACTTCTGCCCAACCCCATAACTTTCCGTAATCTTTATATTTTTGTTTGCAAATTTCCATACTTTCAAGTTTTGAATAAAACAAATTGGAAGCGAACATTATTAATTATTTTTTTTTAAATATTTGGAATTGTATTGTATAAGATATTGTACTTTGGATGAGCTGAACTCTTGACCGATAAAATGATGATTGATGTTTATAAGCCTCAACATTCCTAATAACTCTGTGATAAGAATTATTTTGATTTATTTACACGATTATTTTTATGACATTTTAAATATATACATTAATCCAGTCAGTCATATATGCCTGTGATTTTGAATTGCAGAGCTGTTCGGCAAAAGTTTAAAAATCTGAGGAAAATTCAAAAATGGACAATTTATTCCAAACTTAGTTCCGATAACGTTAACCCCATTTAATGATAGAAATTAAAATTTGTTGATTTCATTGATTCCTTACGGATAAAAAAGGTTTTAATGAACATATGCAACAATATTACTATCGATTCTTCATAAAATCATGAATAACGATCAACAACAAGCACATAGTGGCACCGGTAGTGTAGTGGCAAGCGTAATTGCCTCTCACCCACAGGAGTTTGGGTTCAATCCCAATCGGCGCCGCCAAGATTTTCTGAGACATAAAATCTCTGACCACGTCTTCCTTCGGAAGGGTGTCCATGAGTTCATGGGTCGATAGGGTAGCGTCCAGGTGTGGGAGCTGCCTCCCTGGCCTGGCATCGGTAGCATTGGTACTCAGTACGGAAAACAAGATCGATGTAAAACAAATCAAGGAAAAATAAAAATACTTTTTTCGGCAGAGTTGTTGGTCATAAAATTAACCATCTTTGAGATGTACTCAACCAACAATAAGTCTAATTTTGATAGACTTTTGATGATTGAATGACATTATGCATTTAAGAAATCGTGATTTCTGAGAATTGAAAAATATATCATGAAAAAATGGAGCATCTAGGAAGCAATGAAGGAATGTGTAAAAATCTAAAAGTTCTGGGTTGCACTAAATGTGGATGCTTTAGAAAAATTTGCTCAGCTCTAACTATGAAAAATCGACTTTTCAAAAAATCTCATCACCTCTAAATCACATTTTTCATAGTTGCCGCCATACAAAAGTTTTGTGTAAGACCAACCATAACGGTGGCCTGCTAAGCGCTGTTTAGCAGTGCATTACCAAACCTTCGCACTGTACCGGTCGCTCCCTAACGCGTGACCAAAATAAGAGCGAGGCTTTCGGGAAGCATCGGGTGTTCAAATTTAGCAGCGCGATAGGAGCGCGATAGGAGCGCGATAGGAGTGCGATGGAAGTGCGAGAGAAGGTTGCTATTTGACGAAATATCAAGGTTTGACAATTTGACGAAATATTAAGGCAAACTTTAGTTACATTTAAATTAAAGATATGTTAATGCTAAGCTAAAGTTAACATAACATTAAGTAATAGTTTAGTTGCTGTTTAAATGAAGCAGGATCCCAACAGGAAGTCCGAATCCGGATCCCAGTAGGAAACCCGCAGCCGGATCCCAACAAATAGTTCGAAGCTGAATCACTACAGGGAATCCGAAAATGGATCCCAACAGGGAATCTAAAAAATAGGTTAAATTTAAGATAATGTTTAGTTTAAGTTAGGCTAAAGTTAAGAAAGTTTAGTGAATGTGAATGTTAGTGATAGCAAAGATTACATCCTCAGAAGAAGGGTTTGTGTATTTGCTCATTTTTCTATGCGTTGCTTCCACCTTCACTCAAGCGCAGCGCTACTGTATCTGTCGCTTGGATTCTGGCAAAGTTGCTTTGTTGTCTTCGATTAAAGCTTAGTTAAAGATATGCTAAATATTTGTTAAAGTTATGATGAAGGTATTTAAAACCCAATATAAAGCTTAGTTAAAGCTATGTTAAATTTATTTTCAGGAAACTTCAGGGAAACTTCAGCTCATGTAACTTCGTGGAAGTTATTGAAAGTTTTTGGAATTTATTGAATGTTCTTGGAACTTTTTAAAAATTCTTGGAACTTCTTGAAATTTTTTGGAACTTCTTGAAATATCTGAGAGTGTCAAACAATTTCCTGACACTTCACTTGGAAGTTGCTAACGTTAAGTTAAAGCTTATGTGTTAAAGTTCAGTTAAAATAAAGCTGACGTTTGGCCAAAGACCATATTCATCAATTGCGTAGGCAAACTGGCGAATTGCTGCAGTGCATTTCTGGAGAGTGGTTGCATCCACTTGTTGGAAAAAGTACACATTGGCAGCTTGAACATTATCCACGATGCGCAAGAATAGGTCTCGACTCATCCGGAGTCGTCTTCAAAATTGGACGTTTTTGTACGTCGGACTATCCGAGAAATAATCCGACACCAGCCGTTCAGCTTCTTCCAGCGCCAATCTATCAGTGTTGGGTCGCCTCTCGGCACCGTCTGTGAGCGCACAGGTATCCAGACAAAGTGTTATTTTGGGCCACCCTAGTGCTCAGCCAGTCAACACTTAATAGAAACTATGCAACAATTGCACAGTCCTATCAAACTTAGTCAAATCGTGCAGTAATAGCATTCTCAAAGTGTCTACTCATCGTCCCTGGATAGCCACTCAGCAAACATCGAATTACACTTGAACTGATTTTCCCTTCGCCACTTTAAAACACTAAATCATGCTGCATCCTTCACGAGGAAAAAGCACGTGCTTCGAAGCCATTAACGACCATATTCTCACTCCCACCACGCCCGGTCGCGCAGTCTATCGTCCCACCGTCTGTTGCACAGTGCTATGCTCTATCATCAAATCACCAAGTCATTCATGTAGGTGGTGCCTCTGTCTATGCGGTTGATCCGGTTGGTTTGACGCAGCTAATGCACCAATCGGACCGTACCGATATATACAGCATTCGCTCAATTGAAAATTTCCCATAAAAATCACATTGCATGGATTTTCTATTCTTCGTATTTCGATATTGTATACATTGCTGTGCGATGCTGCGTTCTTGCAAACAGGACTGAATACTGGAACGATCGAGCGTTATCGTCATGTGTCATTCGACGCTCGTAAAGTAAGCTCTGCTGGGGCACGTTGTCCTCTTCGATACCAGTGCTGCTGCGCCGGAATGATCCAAAGACCAAGTATCATCGAAGCGAAACATGGGGCTGTAATTGAACGTTCGAAGGCAATAAATTTGATAAGTGTGATGTCGCAATGGCTCGTCCCTACCCTCATCCCAGGGCTGTAGAAAAGCTAAACGGCCAACAACTAATGAAAAATACAATTTATCGTTCTGCTAAGCATTGAACTTTACTTTATCCATAAAGCATTTTGACCTTCTCACCTCTTTTCCCCGCCTGCACAGAGAAAACACGAGCACGAAAGAAGCTGTCCTTTGACTAGAGGAGCAACGGCAGAGACTTAAGCTGCCGCTTTGATCGTGCGTCCCACCCACTATTTGCCGTTGCTTTCATAAACGTCTCGAGCGTTGGAACGTTTTTCATGTTTCCGTGCTTCCCTTCTGGCTTCTTTGTGCACTATTTTATAGCTCAACTTTCCACCCTACGTGAGTTGGAATTCTATGCCCCCCTTCTGAAGAACGTCACTTTACCACCAGCTTCTAACAACTTTCTAGTGGCTTGCCCTGCAAATGTATATGCTACTCAAAGTGGTGTACGAGCTTTCAACGACTGCTCAAAATCCGCCTGATGAAAGCTCACAGAGACCCCTAAAGGGTCCGAACAGCTCATAGTGAATTATATCCATTGCAAAAGAGTCACTGCTTTTACATTCTTCAAAGGACACAGGACTAGCTTATATCTCGAACTTTGTCTTCACTATTCCAGAAGCTCTGCACCGAAGATAGGGCTGGTCGAAAACGGCGATGGCAAATCCCTGTCCGCTCGTTTATTCCCTGCGGCTTGACCACCATCCAAAGAAAAGACGTTTAAATAAGACTAATATTACTCAGCAATTCCATCACCATCAACCCGGCCGGAGTTCGTCCACCGACAACAACCCAGTATAACTCATTTTATGTGTTTGACTTCCGGCCCGGAGGACTGGAACGATGGCACCGGTCCAAGGCTCCAGGCCGTCCCTTAGGGATGGACAACGTCGACGATGATGCCTTTCGCTAGTTGGTCTTTGCTCAATTTATTTTACAACTTTTACGATCACGTAGCAATGGAACGTGATTTTTAGTTTTCCCATTAAAATTGTGTACTTTTCCTTTAGGCCGATTGTTCGTCGCTCGCCACTGCCGCAGGGGATTTTCTTACGATGAATAGATGAGGATGAGGTGGCACAACATCCGGACGACAGCTTCATTTTCTTCTCGGGTTTCCTTAATTAGGATAGACTCCGTGACGTTGTTATTGGCGTTGCTGCGATGTGAAAGGGAAATAACTTTGTTTGATGAGATATTTATGGAATGTCGGAACGAACACCAGTCTCAAGCTGAGGTAATTCATTTTAGTTTCAGTATCTCTAATTCGGGTAATTTTTAAAATAAAAAAATAGTTTTTTTTATATGGCTTTCCTAGTCTAGGGTAATGCAAACAGTCAGTTTTGCATTTCCCAACGTTTCGGCCGTTCATTGTTGCCTTTTCCAAGGGTAAACGGGTCTACCGTTTGTCGTTAAATTATGTTTGTTGCCACCATAAGCTGGGAAGAGCTTCCTCAAAATAACCGTTGTAAAGTGTAGTGTCGTATAGTGTCCCATGTTAATTAAAATCAAACTCAATGAACCATACAGAAAGCTCCTCCAAGCTGTTTACCCTTAAAAAAGGCTGAAACGTCGGGAAATGCAAAACTGACTGTAATAACTGAAATAAAAAAAAATAGTTGTTGCTTAGATAGTACTATTTATCATAACTAACTGCCGAAAACATTACCGCGTCTTTGAAAATTTAAAATTTAACCAATTTCGTCCACTTGGGAACTAATTGTACAGAATTTGGAATGCAATGCAAAGTAACAACTTCTCAGATTTGTTACAAACTAAGGTTATTATATTTGCATCTTTTTTTAATAAACCAGGGCTGTGAAATTGAAGTTGCAGTCAAGGATTTTAAATCGCAGTCGGAAGGAATTCAACGAACTGAGGAGTCAAAGTAGATGAAATTATGCAAACTGCAACTCCAACTTCAAATCCGACTCCTAACATGATGTAACATAAACTTATAAAATCTATCATTTTTCGTTAGGGGCAATCCATAACATCAACCTCAGCGGCCATTTTTTTCAACATCGAGCCATCTGTGCAGCGTCCTGGGTCGTCTTTCCAGTTTTCTTTAATTTCCGTTCGATAACTGCCCAATACTTTTCGATTGAGTGGAATTGCGGGCAGTTGGGTGGATTAATATCCTTGTCGACGAAATCCACCTTAAGGTCCAGTAAAGTTCTGGTCAGATTTGGCAAGCTGCCACTACAGCAGGGAGATGCTACAATGGTAACGCGTCAATTACCACTGTAGCACCTCCCTGTAGTGGCAGCTTGCCAAATATGACCAGAACTTTACTGGACCTTTGTGAGCCTTAATGAAACGTAGTATACATTTCTCCAGGTACTCTTGCTCATACAGCTTCGAGTCCATCGTTTTGTTAATGATGAAAAGCTTGGTTTTGAGTCCGCAGCTGTAAATTCCTTGCCAGATCATCAGTTTCCGGCCGATTTTATCGGTGACAACAAATTTGCTGGGGACATCACCCCATACTGTGACCAGATTAAATTTTGTCCGGGAATGGGCAATTTTCAACTTATTCGCGATATTTCTTATTGACCACGTCGGGATGGGCGTGCAGGATCAATTTTATTTTCTCGCCTTCCAACTCGTTTGATAAAACTTGTTTAAAACTCCTCGTATCGAGACGAAACTTTTACCACTGAAACACGTGTATTAAAACAAATCGCTGTCAAACATTCCAACTCCGACCACTAGAGGCACTGCTATAGAAAAAAATAATGTGTCCGGATTCCAACAGGGCCAGATTTTAAGCTCAATCTGACGTGCAACAAACGGACGATATATGTGAGGATTCCTGTTGATCCAAGTGTGGGCAGTACTGGAGTCTGTCCAGAAGTACCGCTTAGTAACTGAGAAGGTGTGGACATCATCCACTACAAGTTTCATCATGCGCGATCCCAGCACACAGGCCTGGTGCTCTAATCTGGGAATGCTCATGGGTTTGAGAGGAGCTGCTTTAGCTTTGGCAGCAATCAATGATACTTCTACTTCTCCTTGAGCGTTAACTATTCGAAAATAACAAGCGCAGGAATAGGCAGCTGGACTAGCATCCACAAAGGCATGAATCTGGACATTTTCAAGGTTTGAAGCGGTCTGAATGGCGAAAATAACAGCGGGGAATCCGAACTTGATCTATGTCACGGAGCATTTTAACCCACTCACGCCAGCGTTGGTAAACATTACTGTCTTGCTCATCCCACTTTGTTCCCGCGCGCCACTCGTCTTGGTTGAGTATTCTTCCAAATATTAAATACGGTGCTAGAAGATCCAACGCATAGCAGAATCTGACGCTTGGTAGGTCTTCTATCTTCTTCGATGATTTTCTTGATGTTCTCTCGCATGGTCGTCTCAAAATCGATCACATCCTCGCCACTATTCCACAGCATACCAAGCACGCGTGGAAGGGAGGAAGGGGTATAATGATCATATGGGGTTTAAGCACCTCTTTGTTCTCCAATTTCCAGGTCAACCCTAACATAAAATTACCATGCATCATCATTATGTACTTTACAGCGTGTTCGTAGAATGATTGCAAAATAGAATTCTGTGACTTTTCTCAAATTAAACGTTTGGTTTCCAATAAGTATAAGTAATGCGCTTAGTACAACATTAATTGAAAATAAGAGGATTCAGCTGTTGAATTTCAAAGTCAGAGAAAAAGCTCGTATACAGGTTCTCCACCTGTTTGATGTTTTGATAATCATCATAAATAAGGTACACCGGTGCAAGTTGAAACAGTACGTGTATCGCTTAGTGAAAGTGAATATTCACTGAAATTATTTTTGAGAGGCATTGTGTACTACCGCAAACTATATTAGAAATACTCTCAGTGATTAATCACTTCCGCTTAGAGCTAAATCTACCGTTTCAACATCCCCACGCGTTTCTACTTGCACCGGTGTAGGGTAATGGATTTTGGTTGGACCTATTCATGTCATTTTTGCACTGCGCCTAAATGTATGTCGTGTTTTTATCTATGCATATTACATATGAGCATGAAAAATGTGCGCTTGGTGAAAAAGACTAACCTACAACTACTATGTACACCTAACCAACTATATACAAATTGCTTATCAAAGCATGTTCTGATAAATTACATTTTTGTGCAAATTTAGTCTTAATTTCGTTAATTCTGGAGTCTATTTTGGCAATGCCTGCCTCTTCGTGTAAATTTGTTATTCTAGTGTCAAAAGGACGATCAAGTACCATCCTCAGCACTCTATTCTGAGCGACCTGGATTTTGTTCCTGTGAGTCTGTGCACATGATTCCCACACCGGAGCTGCGTAGAGGATCGCAGGTACTATGATTTGTTTGTAGACGGCCAGTTTGTTCACCCTTGAGAGGCGGGATCTGCGGCAAATCAGCGGAAACAGACACCTAACCAAGGCAGAACACTTGACTACTGTTTTCTCTATATGCGAACGGAAGAGGAGCTTTTCATCGAACAACATCCCGAGATAGGTTACTTCGGCGGACCACTCAACCCTTGTGCCATCCATGATTACAGTACAAGATGGAGCCGGTTTCAGTTTGGGCGATTGCCGATGGAGGAACATGATCGCTTGTGTTTTGGTGGCATTGATTTTGATTTTCCACGTGGTGGCATAATCAGCAAAGGCGTTAAGGCATCGTTGAAGTTTGTTCGTTATTTCACGAGGCATCCTTCCTTTGACGGCTATTGCGGTATCATCTGCGAACAGGAAAAACACGCAACCGTCACCGAGGGGAGGAATGTCGGAAGTGTAAATGCTGTAAAGCAAGGGGCCCAGCAGACTACCTTGCGGGACTCCTGCTGGGATCGAAAACGTGTCTGAGAGACAACCATTCAACGATACCTTAAACGACCTTTGCTGGAGGTAGTTACGGGTGATTTTAATAAGATGTAAAGGAAAGTTAAAGTTACAAAGCTTGTACACAAGTCCATCATGCCAAACATTGTCAAACGCCTTTTCAACGTCTAACAAGGCCATGGCTGTGGACTTGGATACAGCTTTGTTACTTCGGATGTTATTCATCACCCGTACTAGCTGATGATTGGTGGAGTGCCCCTTTCTGAATCCAAACTGTTCCGGAAGGAGAATGTTATTTTCCTCGACAAACTTGAGCAAACGATTGAAAATGAGTTTCTCGAACTATTTGCTCAGCGCTGAAAGGAGGCTGATTGGTCTGTAGCTTGAAGGCAATGTTGGATCCTTACCGGGCTTGCGGATTGGTATGATTTTTGCTACTTTCCAGATGCTTGGAAAGTAGTGCAGTTCCAAGCATCTGTTGAAGATAGCGGTTAGAAGAGACTGCACTTTCATGCTGAGTCTCTTCAAGATCAAGTTGAATATACCGTCAAACCCGGGAGCCTTCATGTTCTTGGTGCATTTCAGCGCTGAGCAAATTTGTTGTACTGTAATCATATCCGCCGGAGGCACGACACAAGGGGAGGCATCTAGGTTTTGAACGCATTGCGCAACCTGATCATCGAGCGGACTTTGGATAGTCGAGCCAAGCAAATGCGATGAAGCGACATGCTCGCCGATCGCATTTGCTTTCTCCTGTGGGGTAATTAAAAGCCGATCGTCATCATTTTCGACTTTGAGAGGTGGAACGGGTTTGGGATGATTTTTCAGGACCTTGGCTACCTTCCAGAATGGTCTGGAGCGGTCGTCCAGATTCTGGACAACACACCCGAAACTTTCATTTCGGAGTGAGTCCATTCTGGAAGCAATCTGCCTGTTCAGATCGGCCATTTCACGTTTTTTGCCCAGGTCTCCAGTCCTCTGAAACTGGCGTCTACGCACATTTCTCAATCGAATCAATAATTGGGTGTGGGAATCAATAGCAACAAACTTACCCCTCACAGGAACTTGTCGAACGCATGTCTCGTCAGCCTCGGATATGGCCTGTTGGAGTCCTTCCAACGCCCGGTCGATGTCATCTACGGTGTCGAGCAGTGGATTTTCATCGATGTTGCTGTCCATCATTCGACTGTACTGCACCCAGTTGACATGGTGGTAGTCTTTACGCAGGCAGCCTTTAGCAGGAACCACGTTGACACCGACTTCAGTCACCACCGGTTGGTGGTCGGAGCTGAGATCGTTGTGCGCCTCCGGCTTGGATAGTCCGATGTTTGACAGGAAAAAGTCTAGCGTGGAGGGATTTCCCGCCGGAGAGATGAAAGTTGGTTCGTCCGGAAATTGCACTGTGTACAGTCCATGTTGTGCGTGGTCGAACAATAGACATCCGTTTCGGTTCCTCTGGTAGTTCCGCCAAGCTTCATGGCGGGCGTTCAGGTCGCCCCCAACGATGAATCGGGAGCTAGTACGGGTGATGGCGGTCAGGTCCTTCTTGAATTGGATTCCTAATCCGTTGCTTGCGGTACACTGGCGTGGGCAGTAAACAGCGATGAACCGGACGTTTCCAGTTGGTGATTCCACCTCCACACTAATGGCCTCGATGATAGAAGTGCGGATGTGGGGCAGAGTGCAAAACTTGATTCCCTTTCTGACGATGACCGCTACACCACCCCCCCTGGAGCTGGTGCGATCAAGCCGGATAATGTTGTGGTCAGGCAACCAGAAGCTGTCACCGAACTTTAGGTGGGTTTCGGTTAGAAGACCCACGTCGATGCTATGCTTGCGGAGGAAGTCGGCAAGCTCAATCTGTTTAGCTCTTACAGAGCAAGCGTTCCAGGTAGCGATGGTTAGTGGTTTAGACACCATATTGGATGATGAACTTACCGAGCACTTGGATCTGTTCGGGCTTATTGCGGCACTTACGTAGAGCACCGGTCATGTTGATAAAAATCTCCATCAGTTCGTCTGCTGAGAACAGATCGGGATTGTTTGTTTGAGCTGTTGGTTCCCTCCAGAATCCAGGGGGGATGGAGAGCTTTGTCCAGCAGAAGATCCAGACGTTTCTTGAGGGGGCGCGGATCGCACCCTGTGATTCGCTTGTCCACGAAGAGGTGGAAAGTCCTCTGTCCTGAAAGCCGGGGCCTTATCCTTCCTTCGTGCTGGTTGATTGTTGGTGGACGCTTGATTTCGGATGCGCTTGAAATCCTCGCGTTTAGGGCACTGCTTGTTGGATCCTTGGTGAGCACCACCACAGTTGGCGCATTTGGACGCCACAGCTTCATCCGCAGCACATTCGGAGGTGGCATGGTCTTGAGCGCAATTTCCGCAGCGTGGCTTAATGTTGCAGTTGCGGGTACCGTGTCCGAAGTTCAGACACCGCTGGCACTGAGTCACATCGCGATGGCCGCCACGGTATGGCTCCCAGCGAACGATGATGGAATTGATGGACCGGATGGCTTTCAGTGCGTTGAGCGTCACCGTTCCCTTCTGGAAGTGTACCAGGAAAAGGCTATCCGGATACGCCTTCACATTCTCGTCTCTTCTTGTCATTCGATACACGGCACTTGGGGCCAGCTTGTACCGGTCCCTGATTTCTGATTCGATAAACTTCGGGTCGAAGTTTGGTAGGCCCCTGATGACGACCTTGAACGGCTTCTCACCGGGAATGTCGTGGGTAAAGAATTCCACCTTGGAAGTCCTCAGGTGGGCGACGACCACGTCAAACTCCGTTTTGGTACGGAGCATCACTTTAGTGCCGACTCTGCCCAACTTGTATTCGGCTTTAACACCCAGCGTCGCTAGATCCGCAATGAGCACATTAAGATGGGCATTTTTCACTACCAATGGAGGTAGCTTCACTTTTGCCGTGCTCATTTCGGCAGTATTCACGGTTTCGGCAGCGTCACCGAAATCTCCAACATCGCTGTTGTTCGTCGCAGTGACATCGGACTGGCCTCGATTCTTCTTCCTCTTCTTACTGCGTTTTTCCAACACAGCTGGCTGGATATTCCCATCCATGGGGAGAACAGCAAACCTGTTCGAGGTAGGCACACCGGAGCTTCCTTCTCCGGGGTTCTGGACCTTCGCCGGGCTTCGCGAACGATGCTTCCCCATTACGGGGCACACACACACGCACGACAAACCGCGAAAGAGAGAACGCGAACACTATCGCAATGAACTTTTCAAACAACTCGAGAGAGCGAGCTAACACCGAACTGAACTGCTTGACGATCAAGCAGAGAATCACTAGTAACCACCTTCCTACTGCTGCTATTGCTGTTCACCACGCCGTCCGAAGCGAAAATGAACTCATGAGCAGAAGTGCGACAGCAGTGCTGTTTTATATCTTTTCAGAACAATGTGCAACCAAGTGTTACTCGATTATGATGACTGGGTTTGGTAAAAATGCTTATTTCATGAAAACTGTGATAACAGAAAAATTGAAAAAAATATTTATTTCAGCTGGTTTGTAATGTAATATTCTATCGATTGGCGTATTTGATTTTTAATTTCATCTATAAATGACAAAGTTACAAGCGTTCAAAACCTAACACTACTTCACCACACATATTTTTTGATTTGCACCCCAGTATAGTCGACAAAGACGTAGACGTCAAAAAAAAATTAAAGAGTTGTGTCCTAGACACGACCGCAGTATGACGTAGAACCTATCTATCTATCTCTATCTATGATGCAGGATATATGCATTTAGGTTAACATCCGATGTCCCTCCTTTTTTACATATTCTGCACAAAACATACTTTCTAAGTCCCACAACTGACAGGATTTCTCGCCATTTTATTATGAATGGGGGCGGGGCAGAACGTTTCTTTTGTGCAGAATATGTAAAATAGGATGGACTTTGGATGTTAATCTAATTGCATATATAGAGGTATCAGATATGTTTTACCGTCAGTTGTGTGTAATTCACCAACTTAATATCATTGAATATGTCTTTCAAGCAATTTTTGTTAAAGTTTGAAAGTTTTGGTGTGGGAAGAAATTAAGGGAAAAACTTCTGTTTTTACTAATGATTGTTTTTTTTTTTATAATTACTTTATTTGTACAGGCTCAATCGAATAAACATTACAGAGCCGAGTTATCCTTTGCGTTATACATTATTACTGTCTTAAATTTAAAGTTAAAGGAACTGGACCGAGTACTCGCGGTTGTCTCGAGGTTAGTGGAGATTTACAATGCAAAAATGCATGGGAAAAGGGAAGAAGGAGGTTTGAAATGTGGTTTACGATACAACTATTTAATTAATCCTAAAGCATGAAATTATTTCTATTCATCTAAACAAACATTGAAAAAAAAACCCACACGTACAAAATACAAACTAAACACAAGGTTAATCAAACTTACAATCTAAGGTTAATATCCTTAAAGTAAACATATATGAGTTTCATAAACTCCAGATCGCGTCTAGCCAAAATATCCCGAACTGGAACATTAGGTTGTCTACCTCGAGCCCGAAAGGAATCATAAAAATGTGATCTGACTTCACGATACTCCGCACAAGACCAAAGGATGTGATCAGCGTCCTGGTAACCTTGTCCACATTCACAGAGATTGCTGTCTCCCAACCCCACACGGAACAAGTGAGCGTTTAGACAATAGTGATTGGACATGAGACGAGACATCACGCGTATGAAGTCTCGACTCAAGTCCAACCCTTTGAACCATGCAAACTTCGACACCTTAGGGATAATTGAATGTAGCCATCGTCCCAAGCACCCTTCACTCCATTGATGTTGCCAGCTAACGAGCGACTGCTGACGATAAATAGAGAAAAATTCACTATAGGCGATCTGTCGATCATAAATGTCGCCTTCCATAGCGCCCACCTTCGCAAGTGAATCCGCCTTCTCATTGCCCAAAATTGAGCAATGCGAAGGGACCCACGCGAAGGTGATGATGAAAGAGCGCACGGATAAAGCACTAAGCAGTTCTCGTATTTTCAAGAGAAAATACGAGAAGTGCTTTACCGGCCTAATGGAACGGATAGCCTCGACAGAACTGAGACTATCCGTAAAAATAAAGTAGTGGGCTGGAAGAAGTGAAGCAATAGTTTCCAAAGTGTAGTGAATTGCTGCCAGTTCAGCCACATACACAGAACAAGGAGCTTCAAGTTTTCGAGAGGCGCTATGAAATTCATTAAATACACCAAAACCAGCGGACTCCTCTATTAGAGATCCATCTGTGAAAAACGTTCTTGCAGAATCAATATGGCCAAACTTTGCAGCGTATAATGACGGAGCAATCATAGGACGATGATGCTCTGGAATTCCGCGGATTTCCTGTGTCATAGATAAATCAAAATTCACTGAATTGCCGAAATCGGAGAAGATAACACGATTGGGAATATTTCTTGAAGGGCTGACATCCTGTGTTAAATATAGGTAGTATAAAGTCATAAAACATGTTTGAGGATTTAGCTCCAGAAGCTTCTCAAAATTTTCGATCACCAGTGGGTTCATTACTTCGCAACGGGTGAGGAGCCTCAGAGATAACTCTGAAAAACGGACGGATAGTGGCAACATGCCCGCCAGCACTTCGAGACTCATAGTATGAGTCGAGTGCATGCATCCTAACGCGATACGAAGACAACGATACTGGATCCGTTCCAGCTTGATGATGTGCGTTTTAGCTGCCGACTGGAAGCAAAAACTACCGTACTCTAAAACCGATAAAATCGTTGTCCGGTACAACGTCAGAAGATCTTGTGGATGGGCTCCCCACCACGTTCCGGTAATTGATCGAAGGAAATTGATCCTTAGTTGGCATTTTCGTCTCAGATACTCAATGTGGGATCTCCAGGTGCATTTGGAATCGAACCAGACCCCGAGATATTTAAAAGACATGGAATGAGCGATCGGTTCACCCAAAAGTTGAAGCTTCGGGTGTGCTGGGCTATGCTTCCTAGAAGAAACGACCAACTCAGTTTTCTCCGTGGAGAATTCGATACCTAGCTGAATAGCCCAAGTAGACAAATTGTCCAAGGTATCCTGTAAGGGTCCTTGCAGGTCAACCTCTTTTGGCCCTGTGATAGACACTACGCCGTCATCTGCAAGTTGACACAGACATCAATTTCTCTAACGTAGAAATTGTACAAAAGGGGGCTTAAACATGAGCCTTGGGGGAGACCCATGTAGCTAAATCGAAAAGCTGTAGAGTTTCCATGAGAAAAGCTCATATGTTTTTCTGACAGCAAATTGTACAAAAAATTATTCATTAATGGAGACAATCCACAAGCGTGGAGTTTCTCTGAAAGAACTTCAACGGATACTGAATCAAAAGCCCCCTTGATATCCAAGAACACAGAAGCCATTTGCTCTTTCTTAGCAAAAGCTAACTGAATTTCCGAGGAAAGATCCATTTAAGAATCCATTGATCCGAGCATTCCTCGCTTTCGTTGTTAGTAGACCGGTTACGCATTCTTCGCGCCGTACTCCAAAGCGTATTCATAGACGTTTCGCGCGACAATCCGTCTACAAACTGCCGCCAGTAACCCCGTTTTTTGGCCTTGATGAGGCTCTTGAGTTCGCGTTCAAGAGATGTGTATGCGTCGAAATGCTCGCGTGTTCCGCGTTTCCGAAAAAGTTTAAACGCGTCGGACTTTTTACGGTAAACCTCCGTGCATTGTTGATCCCACCAGAGCGATGGTGTTTTCTTACGAATAGACGATCGCGGCACCGGTCGTGTTTGAGCTTGAAGTGCGCTGTCGACGATGAGATTAGAGAGGAAATTATATTCCTCCAACGGCGGAAGCTCTTCCACTGACGATACTGTATCGTCTATCGCGGATTGGAACTTAGTCCAATCAATGTTACGGGTTAGATCATACGCGACGTTAACGGATTCTGACGAGTTGAACCCACTGGCAATCGAAATTTTGATCGGCAGATGATCACTACCGTGCGGATCCTGGATTACATGCCAAGTGCAATCCAACGATAGTGAATTAGAGCAAAAGGTGAGGTCTAATCTGCTACCATTCGAGGATGGACCAGCCAAACGTGTTACTTCTCCATTGTTAAGTATTGTCATGTTGAAGTTGTCGCAGAGATCATAAATCAAAGTAGAACGGTTATCATCGTACAGCTCCCCCCAGCCTGTACCGTGGGAGTTAAAATCTCCCATGATCAACCATGGAGCGGGAAGTACCGCACATATGTCGAAAAGTTGTTTGCGATTAACAGAGACTCTAGGAGCAATATAAACAGAAGCAATACAAAGGCTCTTACCTTTAATGGTAGCCTGACATGCGACAACTTCAATACCGGGGAATTCGGGAAGATTCACTCTATAGAAGGAATGGCACTTTTTGATCCCCAAAAGTACCCCTCCTCCACGTGAATCCTCACGATCCAATCGAATAATGTTAAAATCAAAAAAAGGGAGATCAATTTCTGAAGAGAGCCATGTTTCACAGAGGGCAAATGCATCGCAATTATTGTTATGGACTAAATACTTGAACGAATCTAATTTCGGAATAAGACTTCGACAATTCCACTGTAGAACAGTGATCAAATCCCCGACCTCGTTTGGAAAATTATCCATCGAAGGAGATGATAGCTGCAAGAAGGGGCCATTTTGAAGTCAATTGCTTCAAGAAGGATTTCACAGTGGGTAGCAATGTGAGGACAATGCTTTTCAGAGGATCAGAAATGTTGAGGTATTTGAGAATACCGTCCACAATGTCATCAAATGAGAACAGCCCAGATGAAGAAGGGGTTTCTGTTCTTAAAATTGGGGCATCAGGGGTTTTGGATGTCCCCGGAAGAGGTGGAAAATCCTGGGTATAATCAGTTCTGCGGAATCCAGGAGGAGTAGAAGTCTCCTTTTTTCCACCACTCCTTGATTTGGGCAAGCTGATTTGGGGTTCTTGATCTGCAACTTTCCGCGAACGGATGCGTTTTCGTTTCCGGGCAGAACCTTCCGGAAAACTGAAAGAAACTCCCTCCTCAGCCAAGTCAGAGCCAGACTCGTCATCTGACAAAAGAGCGAAGGGATTTGTTTCGTTGTTCGATGGCTTGGCTGTCTTAAGCATTTCTGCAAAAGACCGCCTGGAACGTTCCTTAAGGGAGCGTTTCATTTTGTCCCCGAGCTGTTTGTACGCCGGGCACGACGAGAGAGCATGAGGAGGAGTTCCATTGCAGTACACGTATTTTGGTGCAGTAGCTGCGCAGGCGCCATCCTCATGTTTCTCCCCGCATGTGGAGCAGCGTGCCTTGTTGCCGCAGTGAGAGGCCGTATGTCCCAACCGCTTACAATTCTGGCAGTTCATGACCCGAGGTACAAACAACCGCACAGGAAGACGAAGTTTTCCCAGCTCGATGTATTGAGGAAGGGCAGATCCAGAAAAGGTCACCCGAAACGAGTCTGTGGGGGTAAAACTCTTTTTACCCTCGCTGAGCGATACTGACTTCATTCTATGAACGGCCAGTATCTTTACCGGAGGAAGCAAGGGGTTCTTGAATCGGCCAACCGCTTGCTTCTCCAGTATCTCGGGGTTCAGGCTCGCCTCAGTGACCACGCCTTCGATCTCCACATCAGAGGCTGGAATGTACACCCTATATTCCAGTGTGAAAAACTGGGAAACAGCAATTTCATTAGCCTGTTTCAGGTTAGCGACGGTCACACGAAGTTTGTTGTGCCTAACCTTCGTTATTTCGGTCACGGCAGAGAATCGCTTTGTCAGATCATCAGATATCTGAACAACATTCAAGGGTTTGTTTTTGGGCTGAAAATAGACAACCCATGGGCCAGTCGAGTCATTCGGGTAGGCCCGCAATCTGGAGTTTTTCTCAGCCTGCCCATTGACAGACTGAGACGACGAACCAGGGATGACATCATGATTCTTCTGAGATGAATGGTCATCCATGTCGTCTTCTGACAAAACATCCATTTTGTTCAACTAGTGGGAGCGCAAAACGCTCTCCCACTGAACGCACAAACACAATACACAGAAAACACTACAAACACAGAAATACAAAATGAAAATTTAACTAATGGGGGAGGAAAAGAAACAAGAAAAAAACAAAAACTTATCTGATAATCCTATACTACTACCACCGAGCGTTATATGTGTAGGCGTTTACACAGATGGCTGGAAGAGACGCGCTGCGTGGATGACCTTCGTTGTGGTGCACTTGATCGAGGCGCGGCAGTCAGCGCACACAGGCGCACGATGATTGATGAACGATGTAGATGTAGAAACGGGTGCTCACACTCGATGATGATGATACGTAAGCGGGTATGCGTGAGCGCGTATGCGTGACCACGCAACGATGATGCACAAATTGGTTTGTGAATTACCAATAGCACGGATTAATCGTTCCGAAAATGACACTTTCTACTTAAAAAAAACTCACTTTTCGATCAATTTACCGGGAACTATGCCAGGAGATGACTAATGATTGTGATTTGTTTAAAATATATTTCCCGGAAAAAAGAGATCGTCAAAGTCTATGCCTTTTTCGGGTTATTGTTGAGGGGGGGGGAGGGGTTGGTTTAGGAGAGGTTGTTGATTGGGGGGTTAGGAGAGGTTGTTGATCGGGGGGGGGGGGGGTTAGGAGAGGTTGTTGAATGGGGGGGGGGGGTAGGAGAGGTTGTTGATGTTGGGAGGGGGGGTAGGAGAAGTTGTTGATATTGGGGGGGGGGATAGGTTGTTGAGGGGGTTGCATGTAAAAAATTAATTGGGGTTTGCTTAAAATTTATTTCCCGAAAAAAAAAATGATCATCAAAGTCCATGTCTTTTTCGGGTTATTGATAATGGGGGAGGGGGAGGGGGTTGTTAAGCGGGAGGGGCTTTTACATACACGTTTTTTCAAGTCTCATTCCTCATTGTGGTGTATACGCTGTGATCCACTTTTAGCCGCTAACCTAGTCCTGCTTGATGCAGGACCTAGTGCCACGCCGTCCGAAGCGGTAATGAGCAGTGGCAGTAGTAGTAGTAGTAAAATTTACGTTTATTTTCTGGGTTTTATGTTTCAACATTTGATTTAACATTTCAATTGGTTAGCCTTTGGCTCTTCATCTTTGTTCTAGTTAATTGGTTATTCTAATGTGATGATTGCGTTTAGCGCTAATTTACAGGATACCCTTTGTGGGATTGTTTTGGTTTGAATTTAAAAATTTGATAACCTACCTACTTGAGCACCTAACTACTTAAACTAGGTTGCCAAATCACGAATGATCTGGTGGTTTGATCGCAGACAGACGACTCTGAACCTTTCCAGCGTGGAAGTCTTTCGCTCCTCGAGTGTTTGAAGACCGGCCAGGTGGTGAATCTCAGAATTACGAGTTCGCGGTGGACTGTTAAGGATCATTCTGAGGATCTTGTTTTGAATCCTCTGAAGCTTTAAGTGGTGGCACTTAGCACAACTCTCCCAGATCGGCATACCATACTCAATAGCCGGCAGAATGATTTGCTTGTGGACAGCAAGCTTGTTTTTGAGGGACAGGGTGGACTTCCTGTTGATCAGAGGGTAGAGCGACCTGATCAAGATGTTACACTTGGTGGATGTCTTGTCCACATGGGATCGGAATAGCAATTTGCTATCGAGGGTGAGACCAAGGTAGACTACTTCACTCGACCATTCAATGGGAGTGCTATCAAGATGGATCTTGACGTTAGCAGGCGGAACAAGCCGAGGTGAATACGAATGTGGAAACAGAATGGTTTGTGTTTTAGCTGCATTGATACAAATCTTCCAGCTCTTAAAATAGTCGGACAAAACATCCAGGCCTGATTGTAGTTTACTCGCCAGAGCACGGATCACTCGACCCTTATAGATGATGGAGGTGTCATCTGCGAACATTGACAGGATACCACCACCCGGCAGGGGAGGAACGTCTGACGTGAAAATGTTGAATAGGATAGGCCCAAGCAGGCTACCCTGAGGGACCCCTGCATCAACGTTGAACGTATCAGAGGAGACATTGTTCAAGTAGACCTGGAATGATCTGCCCGACAAGTAGTTTTTGATGATCTTCACGAGGTAGATCGGAAAGTTGTATCGATGCAGCTTGTACACTAGACCATCATGCCAGACATTGTCGAACGCCTTCTCGACGTCCAACAATGCCATGGCAGATGTATTGGAAACGGACTTGTTCCGCTTGATGATGTTAGTAACCCGTGCGAGTTGGTGGATGGTAGAGTGGCCTTTCCTAAGCCCGAATTGCTCTTTGAGAAAGATGTTATTATCATTTGAAAACACCAGCAGACGGCTGAGTATCAATTTTTCGAATAGCTTCGAGATGGAGGACAAGAGGCTGATGGGGCGATAGCTTTTGGCACTGGTAGGGTCTTTGCCAGGTTTGTGAATTGGAATAACTTTGGCTAACTTCCAGCATGCAGGGAAGTAGCCAAGCATTAAACACTTGTTGAAGACCACTGCAAGGTGCTTGAAGAAGTCAACACTCAAGTTTTTCAGCTCGAGGTTGACCACTCCATCGACACCAGCGGCCTTCATGTTCTTTGTTGATTTAATCGCTGCTATCACCTCATCAGCCGATATTCTGCTTTCGTCAGGGACAACTACGGGGGTGGCAGCGACACTAGCCATTGCCTGTGATACTGCAGGCTCGTGGGGACTCACCATGGCGTGGCCAAGGTTATGTGAATTTACAAAGTGTTGTCCAAGAGCATTGGCCTTTTAAAATGGGGTTATTAGTAAAGATGGGTCCGAATTTTGGTTAGGAGAGGAAAGGGGAGGAATGGGCCTCGGCTTATTTTTCAAAATCTTTGCCATTTTCCAGAATGGCTTAGCACAATCTGGGAGAGAGCGAATCTTGTTTGCAAAATCGATATTTCTGAGATCCACCATCCTGGCTTGGATGATTTTGTTCAAACGGTTGCAATTGGTCTTCAGGTTAGGCAGCCCAGTACGCTGGTACTGCCTACGAATCGTGTTGCGGAGTCTAATGAGGTCTTTAGTAGGCCTGTCAAGGTTCAGAGTATTTCTCACCTGTCTGGATACTGGCACATGTAGCTCCCTGGCCCGGGAAATTGCTTGATCGATGGAGCGCAGACACCGGTCAACATTTTCGGACGATTCCGGTTGGACATCGTAGTCTACAGCGGTGTCGACGCAATGTTGGAACTGACCCCAGTCAACACGATGATAGTTGCGCCGGAAAGCTTCAAATCGATTTACGGAGGATCCCACCTCAGTCACCACCGGGTAGTGGTCCGAGCTGAGTTCCTGATAGGTGATAGGTTGAGCGATGTTGTTGCCCATGTTGCTGATGAAGATATCGATGGTAGCGTGAACACCGGACCGACTCAACCGGGTGGGAGTTTCCGGACTCAAGATGTTGTACTGCGCTTCCTGCAGGTCGTTGTTCAGGATGGTGCCGTTTTGATTGCGCCGATTGTTGCCCCAAGCTTGATGTTTAGCGTTCAGGTCGCCAGCGATGATAAAGTTTTCCCGTCGTCGTGTTAGCTTGATAATATCTCGTCGCATATCTGCTGCCGATCCGTCCCTGATGTTGACTTGTTTGGGGCAGTAAGCCGCGACGATGGTGATGGGGCCGATAGGAGTAGAAACTTCCACCCCTACGGCTTCGATGATCTTCAGCTGAAAGCTGGGCATCAGTCGACAGCAGATGTTTCTCCTTATTGCAATAGCCACTCCTCCTCCTCCAGAGTTGGTTCGATCTAGCCTCACGAGCCGGAAATCGGGAAGGTAGACGTTTGTTTCAGGCTTCAGGTGGGTTTCAGTTATGATGGCAATGTCGATGTTTCGTTCATTGAGAAACTCAACAAACTCGATGTTTTTGCTCTTCAAGGAGCAAGCGTTCCAATTTACGATCTTGATGGCTTCACGGTCCATACTTAGTGACAAGGGACAGGGCAGCATGAAGCTGTTCAGATCGAGTCTTGCAGGTGCGCAAGATGATGATGACCTCGGCCACGAGCGTCACAAGTTCCTCCGAGGAGAACGGAGAATCGTCGACAGGCTCACCTGAGACAACACCAGCGTATGATAAACCAGGGGCGGTGGAGGGACCTGGCATTGGCTGGGCAGCAGCAGCAGCGAGACGATGCTGGACTGTACGATTGTTAGGAATACTCACATGCTTGACTTGTTGGTTGTTGAGCGGAAGTGGTTCTAAGTTCGGAACATGTCGACGGGGCTGGAGAGCTGGGTACTGGACTTCCGTGCGTGCAGGAGGCGAACGATGATTACGGAAGCGATTACCGGGCTGATTATTGATCGTAGCCTTCCGACGGATATTGATGAACTCCACTCGCTTGGGACATCCGCGATTGGAGGCTTGGTGGTTACCACCGCAGTTGACACACGTTGGCTCGATGTCATCATCTTGCTCACAGGACGCAGTCGAGTGAGTTTCAGCACACTTGCCGCAGATAGTCTTCATATGGCAGTTTTTGGTGCCATGGCCGTAGGAGAGGCAGTTCATACACTGCGTAACATCACGATGTTGGGATTTGTAATGTTCCCAACTGATGATGACCTGAAACAGGTCCCGGATTTTGGATCTCAGAGCCGCTAGACTGGTGGATCCCTTCGTGAAGTGCACCAGGAACAACTGGTCACGGAAGCTGGTGTTGTGGTTGGAACGCCGGTTTATTGGGAACACCGCCTCAGGTTAATGAGCAGTGGCATGAGAGCAGCGCTGATTTATTTTTTTTCAGGTTCAAGCAGAATGATGTCCAACCAAGTGGTATTCGTTTATGATGACTGGGTTTGGGAAAAAGGCTTATTTCATGAAATCAGTAATAAAATTATCATTTGTACAATTTCAAAAGTTTATTTACAAAAAAAATTGGAAAAATATTTATTTAAACAGGTTCGTAATGGTGTATTTGATTGGTGTATTTGGATTTTAGTTTCATCTATAAATGACAAAGTTACAAGCGTTCAAAACCTAACACTTCTTCACCACACATATTTTTTGATTTGCACCCCAGTATAGTCGACAAAGACGTAGTTCTACGTCAAAATATTATCAAATTCACCCTTTATTTGTTGTCCAACGGTAAGATTCAACTGAACAGCTCATGCAGTATCGATCTATCTTTTCGCGTGTTATAAAATAATTACCAGTTTTAATTCCTGCTTCACTTATTCAATGTAGTCGCAGCTCATTTTCTCCGATGATTTCCCCCTCGAAAGGCCACATAATGGCACATCCTTATTAATCACGTTAATCCACTCTTAAAGCTTTTTCACCCTCTTCATAATTCCATTAATGTGGCACGATTGGGTCGGAGCCGGAGCCAAACAAATATTCTGCAGCTTTTTTCATCATTCCAACTCGCTGCGTGCCAAGAGCAACAGTGAATCGGTGACGCGTCGCATTGGTTGTGAAAAAAGGAAAGAAAGAAAAAAAAACCGGAACAGCAAACGAACTGGGTCACGTCTCATTTACCGTGTCGAGTTTTTTCCATCCGGAGTATTTTTTGCGATCCTTTTTTCGCACATGTGAACGAATCAGTTGGCAGCTCCCAATGGGCGAAGCTAGATGAGCTTGGAAGTTGCACCACTGCGGCACTGCACTGCTTTCAATAGATCCAATTGAAAAGGGCGTGGAACAACTTCCGGGAAAGTAGCTCTTGCTAGCTTTGTTGAGTACCTATGTATACTTTTTTGAAATGCTAACAAAGCCAAAGTAAACGCGTTGGGGAAATTTTGGTTCGAGCTAACTGCTCACCGGCACCGGTTTCGGTCTGGACACTGTCGCGAAACTTTGCCGTAAGACTTGCGATAAGTTTGCTGGAAAGTTTGACGACGCGGCCTGTAATTGAATGATTAATTGAGGAATTTGTTTCTGGTACATACGAGCTATGGTATGAGATGTAAGCTTGAATTTTATATGATACTTACATCGGCTTCTCATCCAAAAGTTTGTACATTGATAAATAAAATAAAATTCAAAGAATATGAACTCGCCGACACTGTTGCATTTCAAGCCAAGCAAACTTCACAAAATTCATTGATTTATCATGTGCATTTGCAATTCTGATTCGTGCTTTCCCGAAGCATCAGCCACTTGCTACAACTTGTTAGTTACAGCAAAAAAAAACAAATGTGCCAGGCTCCTTTCTTCCACATGCGAATTGTTAAAAACATGGTAATGGCAGTCGGTTACAGAACGGCACACTTTTTTGCCCTTCTACCAAACCACTCAGCTCCATCCAGCCGGCGAGCTTTTCACTTCCACTCCCAGTCTCGCGAAACACAGGCACTCCTGCGTGCACAATCCGCCGTGACATGAATAAAACCATATTCACCAACACGACGAACGACGAATGGGAACCACATTCGCATTCATTTGTCTGGGCAGCCAAACTGTGCGAAAGTCCCAGTCTATTCTTGTTCCATTCTTTGCCATGCATTGAGTGTGCACATAGCAATTCCACTATGGTGGCGTAGCTAGGACAGTTTGCTGGTTTTAACCGAGTTATGCGATCATATTTGAATCAGCTATCAAAAACCACCGTTTGTAGATAATCAAATTTAATTTGATACAATTTCTTCAGTAAAATGTATGTACAATACGTCTGCTATCCAGAACAAAAGTGGGATTTTATGAAATCGTTGATGTGCTGGATCTTTAAGGCATCATAATTTTTTATTAAATGCCTAAATATTTCCTTTGTATGTCGAATTATTCCATTAAGGGGGTATTCCCGATCTTTTTTTTCAAAAAATCAAATTTTTTTTTTCACTTTTTTTTGTACTTTAGACTATATACTTTCATCCCCCCAAGCCGTTTTCCGATCAGCGAATTCGGTGTCCAGGCATAGCTGACTAATGGTAAGAACCCCCAAATGGTTTTAACTAAAGTCAAAACTTTAAACGCGTTTTTCTCGAAACCACATTTTTTTTACCGGGCGAAGATTTTTCTCAGAAACTATAAGAGATATTGACTTGAATCTTTGCGCATTTTGTTCCTTATTAAATTCTTTGGAGCTTCTCCCACTTTCAGCCAAAAATATTAACATTTAACATTGTTTGAAGCACCTTAAAGCTGCAAAAAAGCGGGCTAAAAATCGCCTGTTTTTTCATATGGCCGCCATTTTGTTAATTTGCAAGATTTTTTGCTGTCAACGGGAGAAGCTCCAGAGAATCTTATGCAGATTATAATTTCATCACGAAATCTGTTTCAGATGAAGCCGTTCCAGAGAAAAGTCTTCGCCCGTCCAGGCGTTTGCGGCGAACAGGGGTCTGTTTGCCACCATTTTGTGACGTCAATAATGTCTTTTTTTATGTCGAAAAAAATTTATTTGTAAACTTTAATGTTCAATAAACAAGAATCCCAAAGAGTTAGGCGCATTACTATTCATTTTCCTTGAAAAAAAATTAATTGAAAAACAGGCCGAAAAAAGGCAAAAGATTGGGAATACCCCCTTAATGAAAAGTGATCTATTTATAGATCAGCAATTGTTTTGCTTTTATCATATCTTAACAGAAATTGGGAACACAAGCATTCCCAGTGATCAAGAGGTCATGTATGATGAACAAAGCATTCTAATACATTACAAGCTTTTTTGCAAAGAAGAATGGACTCATGGATCTTTCATATTACATTTTTTAAGTTATATTGAGCCTCTAACATGATAAATACATTCCTAGAAGTACGTTTTTATTAATTGTTCCATAAAACACAGTTTTAGTAATTTGGAGAAACTCAATCCCCTATTTATGAATATTATGTTTTGTACACGAAATACTGGCTCTTGAGGAGTAAAAACATACGAACTGCTCTCAAAATATTATATAATCCACAATCTGACCCAATTGACCCCATAACATTATCTTCCATCTAATCGAAACTTTGTGGAAATTAACTCGAAAAAATCTTTCTGGATTTCGAGAAAACCAGAGGGGGATCATTTCTTAAATTTGAAGCTGTCAAAAATAGAAATGCAACACGATCAGCTCAACGCGCAGTTAAAGGGTGGAACGGTTAAAAATTGGTCGACTCGAATTCGGCGATTTTTTTATTAATCGTTCATTTAAAAAACTTGAACACCCCTCATTTTGTAGGTCTGTTTTTTCTTCATTTTCCATTCAATTTTAAAAATGGCGTCGAAGCAAGTGGAAGAGCGTATCAAAATTTTGTAGGAGCATAGTGTCAGAAATTTGATTGCGTTATAATGAACGATGAAATATACGTCAAGGCGGATTTCAAGCGGCTCCTAGGTCAAGAGTTAACACGGCTACCGGAAAAGGTAAGGTTCTAGATAAGTTTAAACAGAAAAAGTTGTCAAAGTTCCCGAAAAAATACCTTGTTTGGCAGTTGTTCCGTGATGTTTTGGTCTGACCTCACTTCCTGTCACTACGAGAAAATGGCTAAGGAACGGTAAAGCGCCAAAAACGTTCAAGTCGTACCCAAAGATAAAAAACCCTCCAAACTCGCCGGAGCTGCACCCAATTGAAAAATATTGTTTGCAATCGTTAAGCGAAACGTCAAAACTCAGAAACCAGTTGGAAATGAGAAACAGTTAAAAGCAAATTGACATTCAGCATTAAACAAGGCTGATACAATAGAGTGATTCAAAATTTGAAATTTTCCCTCCACAATACTTAAACGATTCCAAATCGGATCCTGACTAACCTCTCGAAATTTGAACACATTTGGTGAGAAACTGAGATCGAAGTTTGTATGGGAATTACTATGGTAAAACCAAGATTTTTGTTCATGTCTATCTAATAATTCACCATATCGGTCTGCTTCAAAATCTTTCAACTGTACTTGTAGGAAATTTTCCCAGCTACAACTTTACTGAAGATCACTTTTTGATTAAATGCAAGGATCGAAAGTTATCAATGGTTCAATGCGCTGATGTCTTATGATCATGCTCTATCAACTGATCAGCAGGCAACATGAATTGTTTCTCGGTTAGTGAAAGAAATCGTAAATTCGGTTGGTTTTGAAACGTGCGTGGATCCGGAAAAAAAAACATTAAGACACAACGGCATGGTCACCGCTCGACGGTACAACTACTTTTAGAAAATATGGAATTAAGAGATATTATAATAATAATTTGTATATCAAAGATGCAAGAAGCCCCTTAATGTGGGTAGATCACCTTTTCGTGGTACGTTACGGGATGTACGATCTACCACCGATTCCTAGTCTTTACTACTTCCAACAAGGGGAACAGGATTTCTCAGTAATCAAAGGAACACATCTTAGTCCTTGTTACTTTTTATGCCTTGCTGATAATGATAAGTCCTCGGGGTGCCTGGACCGAGGATGACCTTGAAACAAGGATAAACTTTGTTAGTTAGTCTTCACCTATGTGATACCTAAACTTCTATTCGTTGTTCCTTATTTTTAAGTGGTTGAGACTAGGGTTCTGATGCATGGTCAATATCGGTGTCATTGCTTATTTTTGGTGCTATTCAGGAATTAAATTTTGACTGACAAAGTGGCGCGCCTTTGGAGGGTGTTTCAACACTTCGAAGGGTATAAATAGCGGGACCTTTCAATAAGAATCAATTCCTGGCAAGAATGACAACTGTATCAAAACCGAATACTTCATCATTTCTCTATAGTGATGGAGTAATACGACATGCACTAAACAAGGAATATACAACAATAGATGAAATTACTCAGGTGTTATGTCCCGAACAGAGGAAAAAAAGATGCAAGAAGAAAAGGTTTGGGAATTACACAACCAGTCAATTTTGCTTTCAGAGGGTCACAATTAGCTATTTTAGCTGTAATGAACAATCGTCATGAGTGAGTACTATTCGTTATAGCTAATCGCTAATTGTGACACTCTTGAAGCGAAATTGACAGATTTTATGCGTCATACACAAACTTTACCTCCTCTACTTGCATCTTACATATACAAATTATTATTATAATATTTCATAGATTCATAATTCCAAACAGTAGTATTTTAACTGTAATGAGTATGTTCAAACCTGGATACAACAGCGATAAATGCGGTGTGAAACGTAAAGCCTGACAGTTCGCATTTGTAAAATCGGAAGCCTAATCAAATAATTTTCCTGTCTTTTGTAGTCATTGAACTTCACAAAGAAATGAATTTTGATCATTTATACAATAACATAGTTAGTGAGCATTTCATTATGATTGACCATTTTCTGACCGTTCCACCCTTTATAAACGGTGTTTGGTATTCATCCCAACATAAATGTGCTTGTGAAAATTTTATTTGCTTCCGTGATTCGCAATCCTGTGTCAGGTAACGAGTTCGAACCACGAGAAGAGTTCCCGGACGATTCTGCTGTCGAAACATGTAAAGAAAGCATGATTATTTATGGAGATCGCAGATCACTTGATGGTCTTTGAAGCAATGAATAGGTTACTCAGCCTACCCGAGCAGGAAAAATAACTTATTAAAACCAAATTCAGGTATTAAAATAGCATAACTGGCAACCTAAATATGGAATTAAGGGGAAGTTTACCGGCCTGAAAATAAAAATTTAAATTTATCACGTTTTTATTTTTCTTAAAGTATTGGGACAAATTATCAAAAATCCAAGAAAATCAGTTTCTTCCTAAGATTCTTGACAAAAATAACATGTAATCATATTTTTTCTATCTTATCATGAAAAAAATTGGACTCTCAGGAAAACCGAAAAGTCGATGTTTTGTGGTTTTTTGAGTCCAACATTATGCTTACTTACCTTACCAATCAGGCTAAGGCCTTGTTGTCCTCTGCTGTCCGAAGAAGTCGTCTCCACTCTACTCGATCCATGGCCACAGTTCGCCAGCCTCGTAGTCTGCGAAGGGTCCGCAGGTCACCTTCTACTTGGTCGATCCACCTTGCCCGCTGCGCGCCTCTTCTTCTTGTTCCTGTTAGGTTGCTTTCTAGAACCATTTTCACTGGGTCGTCGTGCGGCATTCTTACGACGTGCCCAGCCAACCGTAGTCGCTCAATTTTTGCAATGTGGACGATGGATGGTTCTCCCAGCAGCTGGTGCAATTAGTGGTTCATTCGCCTCCTCCACGTTCCGTCATCCATCTGCACTCCACCGTAGATGGTACGCAACACCTTCCGTTCGAAAACACCAATCCTCCACGAGCATAGTCCAGGTCTCGTTGCCGTAAAGGACCACCGGTCTAATCAGCGTCTTGTAGACAGTCAACTTCGTGCGGCGGCGAATTTTATTCGACCGGAGCGTCCTCCGGAGTCCAAAGAAGGCACGATTCCCTGCCATAATGCGTCTTTAAATTTCTCTGCTGGTATCTGCTGGTATCGACCACCTCGATTTCGTCACCGTCAATCTGAACTCGGGGTGGGAGGCTAACATTGTCTTCTCTAGAACCTCTTGCTTTCACGTATTTTGTCTTTGATGCGTTGATGGCAAGTCCAATCCGTCTAGCTTCAGCCTTCAGTCTGATGTACGTTTCCGCCATCATCTCAAAGTTCCGTGCCATAATGTCAATGTCATCGGCGAAACCAAGGAGCTGGATGGACTTCCTGAATATCGTGCCACTCGTGTCTATCCCAGCTCTTCTGATCACACCTTCTAACGCGATGTTGAACAGCAGACATGAAAGTCCATCACGCTGCCATGATGAACAGACGCTCAGGTTTGGTGAAGCATTTCCTCTATCACCGTACTATGGCTACCGCGCCAGTGTTCGCAACGCACCTATTCACTTCGTTATTGCCGGACTGGCAACATTGCCCAGGCTACGCCACCCAGCTGTGTCCATGTTTCAGCTGGTAGTCTTTTGTTATCATATGACTCGAGGAGGCGTGAAGTAGGAACTTGTGAGGCCCAGGGCTAGGTATCCCGCTCCTTCCAGGTTGTCAACTCACCATTTTGTAGCCCAACTTTATGCCATGATGACTTAAAAAAATATTTTTTTACCTGAATTTTTTTAGAAAATTAAAAAAAAAGTGATATTTTTAGATTTTTCATATCTTTTTCCAATTTTCTTAGAAAAATCGAAACGTAACTATTCTTTTCGGAGCGGTGAGCTTCCCCTTAATGATGCTGTTATAAGTGGTAAAATACCAAAAATAATACCTCAAAAATATTCTACGAATAACGAACTAACTCTTTTAGGTGTTATTGTCTAAAAACTGAAAGATCTCATTTTGTTATCAAATGAATGATATTTTACAAAATATTTCGATAACTGAATAATATCAAAACAAGGTTTTATACCACAATCATACCAAAATCTGGTATCATACTACATTAAGATATTCATTTGTTATCGATTAGCTATCGGTTCCTGCTCGGGTTCCTGCTCGGGTTCCTGCTTGGGTATCTGAGAGTTATGATTCAAATTGTTCGGCAGTTGAAGATCTTCAGAATTATACTAAATCAACCTGAAGACATGAGAACATCCTCTGATTACCTGAAAGTTTTTGGAATATTTTCGGTGTCAGCGGGTATCATAAGAGAATATCTGGGAGATGTGATTTGAATTGATGGGAAGTTTGAGATCTTCATCAGAATAGTACCTAATCAACCTGAAGTCTTGGAAAAGTATCCAGAGGACTTTATATACGGTTTATTTCAAAACTGGTTGTACACCCTAGAAGATTGTTTTTAAACATAGTGAATAGACGTATTTTTTAAATCGTGGCTGGTGATTGAACAGATGTTTACCGAGAGATGTGATTTAGATTGTTGGACAGTTAGATATTTTCAGACTGATACCTGTTCAACCTGAAGTCTTGAAAAAATATCACAAGTACTTCATGGAGATCTTAGAACACCTGAAGATCATTGGAATAATTTCTGAGCAGCATGGTATCATTAGAGAAAATATCTTCTTGAGGCAAAAAAAGCAAGCGCTTTCATAAAATTCTGTGAAGATCCATGGATTTCCATGAAGTTCTATAATATACTATGAAATTCTCGGAACTAAAGTTCTGTCCAGTTAGAATCCGGAATCACTTATTGTGTTGCAGCGGCACGGAAAGAGACCGCTGCAAGAATTATTTTACAGCAGTTTGTTTACCTAGGCGCCCACTTTCTGTGGTATACATTTCACGGTGTTTCGTGCAGTGAGTCAAAAATTATTCCAGATGGAAGCCGAGAGGAGAGAAAAAATTCTGCACATCCACGTTGATAATCTAACGTGGTCCGCACTAAAAATCGCCAAATCAACCGTGTATGATGTGCTCAAACGTTTCAGGGAGCAAAATAGATCGAGTGCCTCAAGGTAAGCGTCGTAGTGGAACATATGACCGCAAGCTGAACCAGAAGGTGTTGAGAACCGTCAGAGCAAACCCTGGACTATCAGATAATGAAATCGCACAAAAATACGCTGCTGCTCGCAGTACCGTTCGAAGAATTCGTTTGCGAGCAGGATATCGTTCTTATCGAGCCAGAAAGCAACTAAACAGAACGTTGAAGCAAAGTTTCGTCACCAAAACTAGAGCTCGGAAATTTTACCAGCAGGTTTTGACGAAGTACCAAGTATGCCTGCTCATCGACGATAAAACCTACGTCAAAATGGATTTCGGACAGCTTCCTGGCCAAAAATTCTACATGGCGACGGATCGAGGAGATGTTCCTGCGAAATTCAAGTTTGCTTTAATGGACAAATTTGCCAAAAAAAAAACTGATGATTTGGCAAGGGATATGCAGCTGCAGGGCAAAGACCAAATTGTTCGTGACGAATAAGACGATGGACTCGAAGCTGTACAAGGAAGAATGCCTCCAAAACCGCGTACTACCTTTCATTAAAGCCCATAAAGGTCCCGTGAAGTTTTGGCCAGATTTGGCGAGTTGCCACTACAGCCGGGAAGTCATCCAGTGGTACCGCGATAATAATGTAGATTTCATCGATAAAAACATAAATCCACCCAACTGCCCGCAGTTCCGGCCCATCGAAAGATAAGCAATAATGAAGCGGAAGCTTAGAAAAAGTGGAAAAACGGGACGCGATTCAGATGACCAAAATGTGGAACAAATGTGCCAAGGAAGTTGACTCCGGAGGTGTGCAGCGTTTGATGGGAGGAATAAAGAAGAAAGAGCGAATTTTCCTTAAAAACGAAGAGAAATGATTTGTATTGATATTTTTTCCTTAAATTAAAGTGAATTACCTTTGTTTTGATGTATCAACCTTATTTGTACGTCAATCCGTTACTGAGATACAGATGATTTTATTATTCCGGATTCTTAATGGACATAGTTTTACTATGTGGTGTCGTTAAAATCAGAAAGTGTCTGGTTTTAAAAAAAGAAATTAATGGAGCACTATATCCCTTAATGAAACTGTTAAGTAATTCAATCGGTATTTGTTTTATTGATGTCACGACAAAATACTCCATAAGGGTGTTTTATCATAATAAAAGCAATTATAA
This sequence comes from Ochlerotatus camptorhynchus, assembly GCF_037179485.1. Lineage (NCBI taxonomy): Eukaryota > Metazoa > Arthropoda > Insecta > Diptera > Culicidae > Ochlerotatus > Ochlerotatus camptorhynchus. The sequence continues at coordinate 87,259 of NW_027040860.1, read as the reverse complement.
AACCGTTCGGTTTGAAACGAGATCAAAAAGCATATATTGATGCGTTTTGGTGTCAATCAAGTGTATCACAAAACCTCCATCTGTTTGCAAATAAAACTAAATAATGGATCCGTCTAGAGGAAGGGAAAAACATAACCGAGTGGGGATTTCAAACGCAGAAACACAAGGAAATGCCAAAGGATAATCGAGTAATAATTTTAGCAAAATCGGTCAACAACAACAGAACAGCCGACTGAGAGAAGCGAAGTGAATGCGGTTTACGAAGCACTGGAAGCCGTCAAATTTAACGCTTAAAATTGATGAGAATACACAGCATTTTGTAAATGGCAGCCTTCCCTAGAAATAACATTGCGATGATGAACCGAATAGCATCAGTGCCAAACTGGGACTGCAGAAAACTGCTGACAGAAAACTTCAGAAGCTGTCCGTCAGCTGGAAATTGGCTGCCTTCCGAACCATAGCAACGATTTCATTTGGCGAAAGGGTTAACTGTTCCAAAAATTCCAAGCAAGCGCACATAAACTTCATCGCATCATCCGGAAGAAGGAAAACTTTTCAGGAACGATTGAGCTTCCACCTGTTCCATGTTACATACATAGATACACTTCCTGAGTAACTGCTTCCAAAAAATGTTGATCTTGTTGATCCAACGCTGGAGTAGAACATCGCAATGATCACACAACAAAACCATCGGAAGATAAACAAATTTCGACGTTTCAATTTTTCCAGGCAACTTTGCCACCATCAATGCCGTTATAAAACTAAACGGAAAAGGATCAGGCAAAATGGTTTCAGATAAAACCAATTCAGTCTGCAAATTATTTTCATAAAAACCGCATTAAAATGTTCTGCATTTGTTTGCGATTTCATGAAAGCAAAACAGCTTTTCACAAATGGATTATGGAAACTTTTTGTTAATGCTATCGCCATGTTGTTATTATTCCATTTACTTTTTTACAGTCTTCGTTTTTCAAGATGTTTTTCCATCAAAATAACTTTACTCTCATCAATTTAGCAATGAGCAATAATAGAGATTACGAAAATCATCCAATTGTCTCGGCTGGGAGCAATGATTATTATAACATATAACTATATGTTGTTTAAAGAGAGAGAGAGAGCGAAAGATTAGTAATTTACATTTAATTCTACTACCTTATTTTATTATCCTTGATAGATACGCATATTTCGTCTACAATGTTCAGACTTCACTCGACGAATTCACTTCGACTAGTACAAGACACTGAAAAGTCTGCACATTGTAGACGAAATACGCGTATCTGTCAAGGATAAGCCAATAAGGTAGTGGAATTAAATGGAAATTACTAATCTTTCTCTCTTTCTTTATACAGGTATTCCACTTAGAAGCCCACATTCATCAGGATATATGTTGTTTCCGAAATTAAAATTAAGTAGTCAAATCAACGTTTTCCAAAGGCGGACTTATTTTTTCGATCTTCCGAAGCACATTTCTCATTAGATTTAATCTGTCACTTAAAAATAGACCACAATATGAGTTACGATAATTTTAGTAATTCTTTCACTTTAATGATGAGGAAATTTATGCGGATTTTTGACAGTTTCATTTTTGAACAATGATTTTGGCAAGATCGGACGATATTTATGTATCCCATTTTATCTTGATTAATGCTTTATTTTTAATGCGCTTAGCAAGCGTCAAAGGCAAATGGCACAAGTGTTGATGCCAAATGGCTTTAATGTACTTTTAATAAAGATTTGAAATGTTTCTCAATGCATTCGTCATATAACCATTTTGCAGCAAGTCATTCTTGAAATGTCTCGATAATGCAGTCTTTATAACCTTCTTCAGGGTGGACCAACTAGACAGATTCTAGTCTTAATGAGGTATTGGTGGATGTAATAAAGACAAAGCTATCTTGATCAGGGTTTTGTATATGTTGTTTTATAGAAGCCTTGAAGTACTTCATAAAACGTTATATGTTACAAGGGAGAACACCTGAAGATCATTGGAATAATTTCTTTTTTTTTCCTTGATTTGTTTTCCGTCGATCTTGTTTTCCGTACTGAGCACCAATGCTACCGACGCCAGAGAGGGAGCACCCACACCTGGACCTTATCTATCGACTCATCAACAACTCATGAACCGGGGACCAACGGTTTTACTTCCCTTCCGAAGGAAGGCGTGATCAGAGATGTTATGACTCATAATATCCCGGCAGCGCCGACTGGGATTGAACCCAGGCCTGCTGGGGTGAAGGTAATCACGCTTACCACTACACCACCGGCGCCGCTGGAACTACTATGATGTTCTCCGAACTTTTATGTAATACCTCTCACTTCTTTGAAACTACCTCAATTTCAATACTCCCTGAAACTTTATTAAAATACAATTTCCATACAGTTTACTGTTCTCTATGAAGTTCTCTGATTTTATTTTAATAAAACCGAATAGTCGAGCATTTAGTGCAAAATAGTGCTTGAGTAATGACACTGCAACTCAGGAGTGCGAGGAGTGCGTTTCTGTACTAGTTTCAAATTGAAAAAGTCACTATAAAATACAAACGGCCTCATCGATATTTTAAAAGCTAAAAAAAAAAATAAAGGGCTCAAGAGTCTAGAGGGATCAAGGGTGTTCAGTTTCCTCTATGATACTTCTAGATTGAATTGAATTAGATTAAAAACCCCAATAACATCTGATTGAATTTCATGAATCCCAATGACATTCCTTAGGGTACATCTTTCACAGATTCGTGTTCGGAAAAATTTAAAAACTCAAATCTCATGTGTGAGTTTATGTGCCTATGAGTTTTGCAAAAATTACGGATGAGTTTCTAAGATCAAGAATTCATTGCTTTATATTTTGACGCTATTCATTGTTATAACTATTTTTTTTTACATGAGAGGATGGACAACTAACAGAACTCCCATAACCATGCTAAAGCTTGCTTCATTTAGAATTGGAACAAACTTTTGCTCATATTGTGATGCTCCTGGTGGACGGATTTGGAAGTTCTTGGTGTCGGGAATTTTGTCAGCTTCACGTATGTATTTTTGACATTCCGCAAATCGACTGAACTTTGTAAACAATCAACATGGAAGCCGAAAGAAGGGGAAAAATTGTGCACAGTTATTTGGAAAATCCATTGTGGTCTGCGTCTGGCTAGCTAAACAGCTGAAATTGCCCAGAAATACCGTATGGCGCGTTATCAAACGGTATAAGGAAACATTGACGACGATTCGGAAGCCTCAAGCCAATCGTCGGAGTGGAACTGTCGATCGAAAACTGCGTGGTAAGATTTTGAAGACGATTAAGAGGAATCCCAATCTGTCGGACCGTGATTTGGCCAGAAATTTCGGTGCTGCCCATAGTACCGTGAGGAGAACTCGACTCCGGGAAGGAATCAAGTCGTATCGAGCTAGCAAACAGCCAAATCGGACCATCCGTGCGCGGAAGCTATACGACCAGGTGCTGACCAAGTTCGACGGGTGTCTTCTGATGGACGATGAAACCTATGTCAAGGCTGACTTCGGGCAAATCCCAGGTCAAAAATTTTACTTGGCAACGGCTCGGTGTGGATGTTCCAGCCAAATTTAAATTTGTTTTTGCCGACAAATTTGCACGAAAATTTATGATTTGGCAGGGCATTTGCAGCTGTGGCAAAAAAACGAAAGTTTTCGTTACAAATAAGACAATGACGTCGGAACTATACCAAAAAGAGTGTCTCCAAAAACGAATTTTGCCGTTCATTCGATCCCACGACCATCCCGTAATGTTTTGGCCAGATTTGGCAAGCTGTCATTACAGCAAAGTCGTTCAAGAATGGTATGCAGAGAAAGGGGTCCAGTTTGTTCCGAAAAACCTTAACCCACCCAACTGCCCCCAGTTCCGCTCTATTGAGAAATACTGGGCAATCATGAAGAGGAGACTCAAGGCAAAGGGAAAGGTTGTCAAAGACATCAATCAGATGAAGACCTGGTGGAATAAGATAGCTAAAATGATGGACGAAGAAGGTGTGCGCCGCCTAATGAGCCGTGTTACAGGAAAAATTCGATAATTCCTTCGAAACCGTGACGAATAATTTTATCCATATTTTTTTCTTAAAAGTATGAAGAAAACGCTACATTTGTATAAAAAATATCTTGAATTCAATAATAAATAACTGAAATACAGGCAATTGTTTTTGTTCCAATTCTATCTGAAGCAAGCTTTATCAATTGACGTTTAAGCGGTTTCTCGGAGTTTTAAGCTGGAATGATTATTCAGCGTTGTGAGAGTGAATGCGTGAATATGCATGAGAATATCAAGCATGAGTTTTGCTTGCCATATTCACACACGAGATTATTCTTTCAAAGAGGCTCAATGCATGAGATTTGACAATGATTCTTATGAGATTTGACAATGATTCTCATCTTTGTGTGGGAAAATATATGTGATTCTACTAATCTTTCTACAGCTGAGGTGTTAAACTTCTACAGGCCTAAGCTGTCTTATACTGACTAACTTCGTCAACCCTAACAATCATTTGAGATTCCTTTTTTTTTCCTTTAGTTTGTTACCAATGCTACCGACTCCAGGGAGGCAGCTCACACACCTGGACCCTGCCTATAGACCCATCAACTCATGAACCGGGGACCAACGTCTTTACTTCGCTTCCGAAGGAAGGCGTGATAATAGATGTTATGCCTTAGAACATCCCGGTGGCGCCGACTGGGATTGAACCCAGGCCTGCTGGGTGAGAGGTTATCACGCTTACCACTGCGCCGGTGCTGCTTCAGTTGTGATTCCATAATATGTAATATTCCTTAACCTGTGTTCTTATACAGGACGTCCGGACTTTTTTTTTTAATTTCTTAGGAATTCGGGATCTTCATACTGTCATGTGTATGAAGATTTTTTAAAGTTTTGTTTGCGAGATTTTTAAAGCTAAAAGAAATCAATAGATCAATAGTCCATAGGGATCAAAAATGTCCGGTTTCCCTTTCGAAAGTTCTTGATTGAATAAAATAGTGGTGAAATTAATGCAGCGTTCTAAAATCGTTTTTTATCATGAATAATGATAAGTGTAAAATAGCCCGATATGCAATATACTCAAATTTAAGGCCATTTAAGTATTACTAATCTGAAATTATGTACAGTTTCTAAATAAATTAAAAGGCTTATTATGTGCAGCGCTTGAGGTAAGGTGACACCATAGTCACCTCATGTGACGTGACACTCCGTGCAAATCAAAAGGAGAGTTACGTCACTCGGAGTGAGTTTTGTCACCTCTCTAGTGGCAGAGAGGCACCGCACCAAACATGCTGAGTAGGAAATACCTATAAGTCTAAGATCTTAGATCTGAAGTTCCCATAGCCATGAATTGAATGCTTTTAAAACTTTCACTCTTCATTGGCTACGGGAATTTAAGATCTAAGATCTTTCGGATTCAATCAAATTCTTGAAAATTTTGAAGTCTGAAAACGAAAAATTGAGCGGGTCTTTTAATGAAGATACAAAATTCTGAAGGTGGCCAGGCCCCAGTGTTTTCCCCTTTTAGCTACGCTAATGTGCAGTGCATGGAGAGAATGCAAAAAAAAATCATGCTAAATGGAAACCAAGTATCCCACCAGTCAGCCGAACAATCTGTGAAACAAATCTCTTCCTTTTGGTTGCCGTAGAAAACTCGGTGGGACACAAAGAGACACGAAAACAATAACAAATTCATTTCGATAACCTCCCGCATATTTTTCCATGCTCATGAAGGAAACGACATAAAAAGACACAGGATCGTACTGAAGAAAATGCTAGCATCCAAAACGTGAAAAAATAACTTGAATATGCGAGCCGAAGAGTGAATGGAGACCGCGCATGTAGGTATCTGCTAGTAGTCTAGCACGCTTGTTGAGATCGTTCCCAGCGATGACGATGGCAACGACAAGCGGTGGAATATTCGTGTGCTTCTTTTGACATCCCATACCATTACGATAGTTTGACTGGTCCAGAAGTAAATGTGCAATTTAATCTGTTGCATTATGTAAGCGACTGTAACGTAACGAATTTGTAATGATGACACTACATAATTTGGCACTGTTTAACATTATCAAAATCTTGATTGTATTGATCAGTCTATAAGAGATATATTTTGTCGTCTTTTGAATTCAAGCTAACTTGAAACTGATTTCAGGATAGATGCTAGTTTATACGAGTTTTACACTGAACGGATCCCGAATTCAACCTCAAGACTCGGAAAAAAATTCCACTCTACAAGGATTTCTCCAATCACATGTGAACACAATCTCCATTGAAGGTTGAAAACTTCCATTTCAATGCTTTTGAGCAAAACTTCAAGGTACAGAACTGACTGAAAACTTAATGCAAGTACGTTGCTGACAAAGTTTGTTCGCATGGGTTACTTCACACTACTAGACGATGAAGGAACAGTGGGGTGCTACTGAGCAGTTCCACGTCAAATGACGAAACGATCTGATGCGACCTTCGCCGATTGTTTGTTATGATCAATCATTCACATTTTAGCTGAAAATTTGCCATTTCGCAACAGTTTCAAAATGACGTTTTTGAAATTTTTGAACAAATTATAGCTCGCTTTAATACTTCACTTCAAATCAAAATGACGTCGAACACAAAGTTGTAGGAAAAAAATATTCCTTTTCAGGAAAAACAAACACGGTTAAAAAAATCGAGTTATTCTTGGAAAAAAGTTAAAAAAAAAGTATTTAGAACTTAAGTATAAAAAAAATAAAAAACCAAAAATTTTATTTAAAAAAAATGCAATTTTCTATGATATTTTCAAGATTTTCAAAATTAACAAAAAAACATGGAACAACTGTTGTACGAATTTGTAAACTATTATTTACACAGTGATTTTTAATATTTTGCAAACAAAACCATTTCTTAAGCTTTTAATATAGTTATGAGAGCTGAATAATACAAATGTTAAAAAATGGCGTATTCGATATTTTGGAACCAATCATAATTTTAAAACGACATTTCCGATCAAAATATCTTTGAGCCAAAGTTGCCGGACAAAAATGAATTTTATTAAACAAATATGTACGGTAAAATTCAAGTCTCTAGACATAAAAAAAAACAAAAATTAACCTTGTTCAATATTTTTCTAACCGTGTTTTTTTTTTTTTAAATATCGAATGCACCGTTTTGAAGTTTTTTGTGACATTCAAAATGGTCAGTGATGTGAAAGTGAATGATTGATCCTAACAAAAAATTATGCAAATATAAGTGTAGATCGAAGAAGGTCGAGTCTGAAATTAATTTTTTTTTTCTCTTTGGCCTGGAAATACTCTACTGAAAGGTTTATTAATTTTAGTTGCCTCTTTCCTTACGATGTTATCATACATCGACCCGATCCTACCTGCTGAGAAAGTTTAATTAAAAAGAATAATATAATTAAACTTACGAAAGTGTGCTGCTTATTTGATTTTGATTATTTACTAAAATACTTGGAAGCAAATTCGAATTTCAAACGAACTTTCATCGAACAAATTGCAACATCATTCAACCGCGTACAAGTTTCGCAAAGAAATGTGACCCACTTTGGCCACATTAATCCCTAGGGAAAGCCAGTCGTAGCGATAGAACACGACACAGGCACACGTAGCTTGTTCAACTCTTCTGCAAGGATTAGCCCGGATACAAAATGCCACACAGCCAATGGGGTAATAAAGCCGTTTGGCTAATGTGGTAAAGTTTAACCCTCACCACCCTGCTCCGTTTCAGACGATACATGTCATATCTTTCTCTACTGCACTGAACCACAACAATCATCGATGACGCGTCCTGCGACCACCTGAGTGGCTTTCCTTGCCTGCTTGTATCATTTTTCCTTTCCCACCTTCTGCCACTCATCGGCGTCCTTGAGTCCGGAGGCCTTGGGCTTGCGGTGGTTGATTTGCTACCATACGGTTGATAAGTTGGTCTACGGGGAGCGAGATAATCAAGTTGACTGCGACACGTGATTATGTGTCATTAGGAAGGTTTAGGGAAACCGGTAGTGTGTGCTCGGAGAGGGATAAAGTTTTTGAACACACAAACATACTCACATAGGTATACGACGACAAGCTCCTTGTCGAGAGACAGCCGAGAAATGATTGATGGCAGTTTTATCACGTAGTTTGATGATGGAGATATGATGGATCTTTAGAAATCTATTAGGAAGACAGAAGATTTCACGAGGTGATTAAGCACATTTTCAAGTGATTTAAAGGATTAACTTTAGCAGGAGCATTCTTGTCCCTATCTGTGAGTAAGCAAAGAGGGAATGATTTTATGTTGATATGATATGATGTGATATGGAACTACCACTCACTGCAGCAAGACAACTGTCGGTAGACTGTGGACTATCCTCACTGTTCGATTGTACTCAATCTGCCATTGTATGAAGGGCCGAAAATGGGTTGGGTGAATCCGTGGGCAACATCGTTCACGTGCATCCACGGGACAACATGATCATACATCCGATTAAAAAATAGGCCATCCAACAGGAGGATGTCCCAATGAATGGGAAGAATCTTTATCTTTATCTTTCTTTATTAAAATGAATTGGAAGAAGAACCCGTCCCCTTTTCAATGTTAAAGACAGGGAGTTGGCATTTTTGACATTTAAATCGGGTGCCCTGGTGGACCGTCCCGTGCCCAACACTTAATGATTCTTGTTGGGGAACTGGATAATTGGCTCCTTCGACTGGGTGGATCCTCAACACTCGGTCTCTTCCAATGGGTTAATGGTAGTAATCCATAGGTTTTTGGTGGGGAATTCTTCCGCCGTAAAATCACTACACTCGCGGCTTAATTGAAACACTCTATTTAACCAAAAAAACACTAACTACACAAACTACATTTATTGCCTTAAAACTAACAATGGACACTTAATATAAACGATAAAAACTAGCCATGCGTGGCTCTTGACCGGCGCTAACGATCGGACAATGCTTACTGACTATTTGCTCCTAAAATACCACTGGTCATCCACAGACCGACGATCGGTGAAGTTCGGGGCCATCCGTTGGAACAGGGAGAATGAGATATCTCTCTTACTACTGCCTCAACTCCCACGAGCATATTCACCATTGCGTTTAGAATACGCAGAGACTCCTACAATCTCCCATACAGCCTGGCATCTCACTCCGGATCGGCTACTCTCATTGTAGGTAGACACGAAGGGTTGTTTATCACTTCAGGCTTCCTACCAGTTTCTGCTCTGACTTGTCTACTGGATGGATGATCGGCAGAACAATAGGAAGCGGTCGCAGTTATATCCAGTGGACATCAGGGTTGTAGTTTAAAGGGGACGGAGATGTCACTCCTCAACAATTCTTATAATAAGCATCTTCAAGAATGGAATGAAAGTTAAAAGAAAAATAAAGGAAAGATCTCACCCGATGTTGCAAAGGAATCCATAACATCACGATGATTTCGAAGATCTCCCATAAATATGCTGCCGCTAATTCTTTAACCGGTGTTAAAAACAGCACTCTCGCCTTCCATTCCGCTCACAGCAGCGTAAACCCCCATCAACCACGAAACATACTCTAGCTGCTCACTTCAATCACTCGCGCTACAATGGCTTCAGTTCACCAGTACAAAGTCTGTAAGACGCAGCGGCTGTGAGTTATTTTATGTTCACTGTAGATTTAATGTTTTATGAAAGACGTTTCGGTCTTTGGACTTGGCCTTCTTCAGGGGATATACAATTGTACAGTTTTTTGATCTGCGCAAACATCTTTGCGATCTTAAACTAAAATTAATCATGGCGAAGATCGCAAGGTCTGGATCGAAACGTTGACGTTGAAACGTTGATTAAACTATAATCAACACTTTTTCTTGATGAGTAGAAGCCGAAACAAAATGACTTATTCTTCAAGATCTTTAACCCCCCCCCCCCCCCCCCAATGTTTACATTTTCTTAAATTTTTAATACTTCCCTGAAATAATTGAAACGGCCAGAAAGATTTCTTAACTTGCATAATATTCTCTAGACATCTCTGAATTTCTCAGATCTTTTTAAAAGTTCCCACAATTTTCCTTGCATTGCCTTAAAACTCGTTGATCTATCTTCAATCTCTCACAATTTTCATTGGCGTAGCTAATGGGGATGCCTAAGGTGCCTGGTGATGTTCCTGCTCAGGAAGGTATGGTAACAACGATTGAACACACGGCACATACTACTAAAAGGCTCATTATAGCCATAATTAGTACGGAATGTCGATATACGAATAAATTGGTGAGAGCGGAGGGTACGACAACGAATATCAAAATTCAACTCACATAACATTGCAGGATAATCTTTGTGAGATTGAACAACATCCGATATGAAATAAGCCTTAGTGACACTCTTATGAACCACCAGAAAGTCAAGGTCAATAAGTTTACAACGGTCTTCATATCTAGGGAGATTTTATGGATCATTCCAAATCCTTAACAGTAGATTCTCTCTTTAGAGATGATCCGGAAATGGTGTAATCAACTGAAAGGACAGAGCGTTTACGTGCAAAGAAAATTATTATGTGATTAGTTGCGCACCAATTGCCATTCATCATTTGGAGAAAAGGTTTAGTTCTTTCTGAAGGAAATGTGCATCTTCTTGACAAGTTATTACATAATAGAGTTTGATGTCATCGGCATACGATAGCTTAAAGCATTTGAGCACTAGGTTGACGTCATTCAGGCACAGCAAGAATAAGAAAGGTCCAATATGGCTGCCCTGTGGAACACCAGACGTGACATGGAATGGTTCTGATATTGTATTGCTAATTTTAACCGACATTGAACGACCAACCAGATAAGAGCTAAACCAAGACGTTCAAGCTTTGCTATCAAGAATTCATGGTTGATTATACCGAAAGCAACTGAAAAATCAGCATAGATTCCATCGACCTGCTTCTATAGTCTTGATGATAAAGGACGTGTGTGGAACCAGATTGGTGCAGGTGGATCTCTCTCATGAACCCATTTTGAGTCGCGGATACGTAATTGAGAATGCTTGTGGAAGTCATGGACAATCAGCTCAAATAGCTTAGACGTAGCAATAACAATTCAGCGATTCCTCTGTAGTTTAAAACCTCTCGTTTAACGCCAGTGCTGTCGTCATAAAATTTGAGCTTGGGAGTTGTAGAAGTAATATAAGGGCGCACCCACTAAACAAATTAAGAACTTTTGGTTTCCGATAAAAGCTAGTTAGTCGTCGACTACCCACGACTACCCTCAACTACAGTACTGTTTATCGCCCTTTTTGTGCACGGGAAAAACGAATGATAGCTTTCAAGTTTTAGAAAAAGATCCGGATGAGAGCGAGCGGTTAAAAATAATAGCTAGAGCTTGCGAGATAGCAGAGCTACACTTCCCCAAGATGATAGATGGCATGCCGTCCGGACCTGGGTTTGATGAACATTTCAACCGAGCACAAGCTGATTCAACAGTTTTATGTGGGTCAAATGTTTCGTTGGTAAATACTGCTGAGCATTATTCTATGAAAAGGTCAGTTATGGCCGGAAGAGAAGAAGCTTCTCTATCGCCGAGCTTCATGTTTGAAGGTAGTCCTATTTTCTTCCGCTGTTCTTCGATATATGACCAGAATTTCTTAGGATTGTCTTTCAAATTACGTTAAATCGACGCAGAAAAGTATGAAATAATTTGTTGTATAGCCGTTTGTATCTGCCCCCGGCGTAAAGCACTTCGCCGTGTAAAGCGTCTTCCTATCGGACATCCCGACCGCGAGGACGCTCTCCGTCACTACCATGAGTCGCACAATCAATGCCGGCAAGAAATCCGTGTCGCCAAATGGACGGACTTTCTGGAAGGAATGAATTCGTCACAGTCTTCGGCCGACTTATGGAGGCAAGTCAACGCCCTCAGTGGGAAACGGCGCATGACACCGCTCCACGTACAGATTAACGGTGAAGCGGTTTCTGATCCTGCAATTGTAGCGGACGAACTCGGCTCGTACTTTGCCGATACTTCACAGCCATCGAGAAGTACGAAGACGAATTAAAGCGGAAAGCTAAGCTTTCGACGTCATCCATTGCAAAGTTTCTCTGTTTCTTCTGACGCTGGGAGCTCGGACATCAACCAGGCATTCTCCTGGCAGGAATTGCAGCATGCCCTCCGCTGCAGCAACGGAAAGTCGGCGGGTCCCGACGAAATCAGGTACCCTCTACTCAAGAGGTTACCAACGCCAGGCCAGCTACGGATGCTGGAGCTTTTCAACAAGTTATGGCTCACCAACACGTATCCAGCGTCGTGGAAGGAGAGCTTAGTCATTCCCATCCCAAAAGCCAATGAAACAACCCGTGAAGTTAGCAAGTTCTAGCCAATAGTCTTGACATGCTGTATGTCCAAGGTCCTGGAGCGAATGGTCAACAGGAGGCTACAGCATTTTCTTGAAGCCGAAAACCTGCTAGACCATCGACAGCACGCCTTCCGTCAAGGATGCGGAACGTCAACTTATTTCGCAACATTAGGGGAGGTCATCAAGAGTGCCAACGATAGCGGTCTTCACACAGAGATCGTCTCGGTGGATATATCGAAGGCCTTCAACAGAACGTGGACGCCCCTCGTCAACTGGGGGCTGTGTTGACCCATGGTCCACTTCATCAAAAATTTCCTGACCGATCGTTCTTTCAGAGTCTCAGTACGAGACACGAGGTCCCAGCTTTTCAGAGAAGAGACGGGCATCCCACAAGGTTCAGTTATCGCCGTTACCCTCTTCCTTGTGGCCATGGACGGAATTTTCGGAGGCCGAAAAATGTTTACATTTTCGTGTATGCTGACGATGTACTTATCGTAACTACCGGCCCAACAGCAGCACGTAACAGGATCAAGGCCCAGCCAGGTGGGCCAGCACAATAGGTTTCCAGCTTTCAGCCATCAAAATCGCCAGGTGCCACGTGTGTCCATCCCGGCACCGTGTCAGCGGGCCACCTATTAAAGTTCAAAGCCAGCCCATACCACTGAAGAAGACGGTCCGTATTCTGGGGGTACTTGTTGACCGCTCCCTCAACTTCGAGCAGCACTTTAAGGCACCCCCACCGGTCTAACAATCGCCACACTCGTTTCCGGGTTGCAAGAGCCGTCATCGATAGTCGCCTACTATACGGTCTTGAGATGACGTGCATCGCCACCAAAAAGCTCGTGCAGATACTAGCACCAACTTTCAACACCTACGTTCGGATTGTCTCTGGTCTTCTTCCGTCAACGTTCGCCGATGCCGCATGCATCCAAGCGGGTGAAATTGCAACGATAACCGCAATACTGGAAATGACAGGATCTTTCTCCTCGATTAGGGGAACAGACTCCTCCGCATGACTGCCGATTTGGAGCTTCTCCCAGTGGCCAAGGTCCACTGGTACGGAGACAAAAGTTGGCGCATTCCTCCACCAAAAATCGAGAGTCGGATAAAGAGCAGGTTCAAGGCTGGAGATAACTCTGCAGCGCTGAAGAGAACAGTAGCCGAACTGCTAGGCTTGGACTACCCAACCTATGCCCACATATACACGGACGGATCGCTTTCCCGAGCCGGGGTCGGAATTGGAGTAGCCGGAATTTCAGCACCGATGAGTAGCAGCCAACCGCCACAATGCTCGGTTTTCTCCGCCGAAGCTGCGGCCATCTTTGTTGTCGTTACAACACCGGCCCATACTGGTGCTATCCGATTCGTACAGCGTGATACAAGACCCTGATTCACCCCTGAATACAAGGTATTGTGGAGGCCACTCCTCCGAGCATGGTGTTTTCCTGGATCCCTGGGCACTGCGCTATCCCAGGAAACAGTGAAGCCGACAGCCTGGCAGGGTCTGGACCAGCTGGCCCCCGTTACACCGATGAAGTGCCACTACAGGACATAAAACGATGGATAGTCAGCAAAATGTGGAAAGCCTGGGAAGCAGAGTGGTGCCAATCCCAATCCCTCTTCATCCGAAGAATCAAAGGAACGATGAGCAAGTGAAAGAAGGTTGTTTCTCGCCTTAGGACAGGCCATACAAGGATCTCACATAGTTTTGGTGGGACGCAGATCCACAGAAGTGCTAAATTTGCGGAACCACTGCATCGGTGGAACACATCCTGTGCCTGTGTCCGCAATACCAACAACTACGGGAGCAGTACGCACTTCCCAAAGGCATTAGGGACATACTTGGCGACGAACCTTCCACTTTAGCGACAGTTATTGATTTCCTCAAGGACGCTTGGCTATACAACAACATTTAGGTAGGTTTAACTTTCTTTTGGCTGACGGGACATCTCTGCAAGACGGAGGAGCTCCGATCTCATTTAAAACCCTACATACCTTTGATGTACCAGATTGTTTTTTTTTCTCGTTGTCTGTATTGTTGTCTTTTTACTTGAATCTATTTTAATTGCTTCTATTTGAGTACATGTGAATAACAAAATTTGCAAGCAGAATCCCCCTATTTTATAGAGATGAACTAGTTTGTATCTACTGTTGCAGGCGAGGTAATACGATTGTATGTTAACCGACGTCAGGTGCTTAAGAAGGTTGTTGGACCAGGGTGGGTACATAGCAACGATGCTACGGTGCATAAGCTAAGACGAAAGTAATGTTGCATAACGAGTGGCTTCGATGGCAGGAATGAATTCATAAGGAACACATTCCTTTATGAACAATTGAAGAGGCGGATGATGGCAGCTTTCCTTAACAGGTAGGGTTGGAGCTTCAGAAGCAGTAGTATCGTCATTGAGATCTTGGCTAACAAAACAGAGATCAAGCTAACGATGGTTGGAGTTACAGACAGAGTTGGGCTGGATAAGTCACGCGGTACTGTAATCATCCAGGAGTTGATTTTTAACTAGGTTCATCGATGAATGGGTAAGGTTGGGAAACAGGTAATCCGATGAACTTTGAATCCAGTTCACAGACCGCATGTTGAAATCACCCAGGATGAGGATCTTGTCTGAAAAAGATATGTGCGAGGTAATCCATTCCAATAATTCCCAATGTTTAGACACCAATTTTGCATCGGTGACACGGTCAGGAGGTACGTAAATGACACAGATGAATAATTTTTGTAGTTGGAACGAACAGTTCTACCCATACCAGTTCGACAGAAGTGCAGTTTGAATAACCGACATTTGTAGTTGGAACGAACAGCCAAAAGCACACCTCCGACATATTTTTGACGTAGCATCTTTCGGTAACATATTGGGGTGCAATTTCAAAAAACCAAAATCGACCGCGTTACGAAAAGTGGTAAGGTTTTGACCACTTATAACTCTGTCAATAGCGGATTGATTTTAATTCTAAACAAGCCAATCGATTGGAAATTTTCCTACTTTATCAATTTTAAATAGATCATTACGGAAAATTACTCAAATCTTCAATTTTTTTTTTTTTTTTTTTTTTAATTCTTTATTTAAGAGATTTTTAGCCTTAGGCTAGTTCATCTCTAAAAATCTCCAACTGATTACCTGCAAAAAAGTGGTTTCCCTAACACAGTCGCTGAATTTTGATACCGAGCTCGTAATCCTACGTCAAATCTACGGTCGTGTCTTCGATACAGCCTCTTAATTTTTAGTACTTGTCAGGTTTGTAAAGGTAAATGCATATATATCGTATGTCTTATCTGAGCACGCAAGTGAATAGTCATCAACAGTAGTGTCCGTGCCACTTAGATTTTGATAATAACCTAGTATTCCATTTATATCAGTGTGGCTCTGATATTGGGAAGCAGAGGTTTTGCACTTACTTGTGCTCTGGTGTCTCGAACAAAAAAATCTGTTGTCAAATAATTCCACGCGCCTCTTGTATGAAAGCTGTTTTCTTGAACAAAAATACCTTTTTGAACTCCGAATTGTGATTCTTTTAACCAACCTTAAAAAAAGATGCTTTGTCAACCGTTACTTATTGTGGAGGGGGTCCAAATCCAGGTGATTTGCGTTACGTAAATTGTGTACCACGCCTTCGATACACTCCATAGCAACTACTGTGAATAAATGCTAGTGATCATGCTCATTCATCTCTGAAATAGCTTTCCCCATGAAAATTAACAGTTTCCAGCAGTGTTGGCACGAGTTTTTAACATTTTTCCTTAACACTTCAAGACCAACAATTGAAATGGCCTTAACTCCATTTTGTAAACAAACCTTGTAACCCCAATTTCCCGCGAACCGAAGTCCGCAAAGGCAAACCAACATAATGAACAGGTAGGGGAAATTCTCCTCTACCCGATTGTGGTTTAGGTTTGCGAATGAGGGTTTCGGTTCGCGAGAAAATGGCCTTACAAGGTTTGTTTACAAAATTGAGTTAAGGCCATTTTAATTGTTGGTCTTGACTTGATACTTTACGCAATGTTCATAGTGAAGACTTATGCCCTTTTCTCGCCACCCAGACGACACCAACACAAACCATCAACATCACCGGGTAGGGGAAACTTTCCTCTGCCCGATGATGTTATCGGTTTACGTGGGCAACCTTCGGTTGGCGAGAAAAGGCCCTACAAAGGTTTGTTTACAAAAAGCTAGTATGCCAAATTCACATGTGGCTCTTGATGTGTGGAACTTCATGCAAAAAGCTGACTCAAATCTGACCCCTTTTTTGTTTTGCCTCAGTGGTATAACTGGCATAGTTGGACATCGATCTGTCAAAATAAAATTTCCGTGATACCGAAACTGAGCATTCATAAAGACCAATGTCGAAAACATAAATAATGGCTTTTTTCGTAAATGTCTCGTAGGTGAAAGTCAATCCATGTAAGCCTCTAATTTTATCGGATAGGAGGACTCTTTCTCTACACAATCATGGTGCTGGTGTTCTTGAAGGAGTTTTCATTTTCGAGAAATTCAAAAGTAATTGTTTACGTTTGCAGCATTGGCCCTTACGAAAGTAAGCATTGGCGTTGACGGCGACTCTGCAACTCCTTACTCCTGGTAAAATCCCATAACCATCTGACAATCTGTGCATCTAGCGGACTTTGTGTTATCTCTTCATTCCTCCAGCAAGCACGCAAAGATCGACAGAATCATATGGGATTTTCAAAGGAGTGAAAGGGTAATGAAATGTTCACCAAGTTTCACGCACACACTGATGTTTGCTTATGGGATTTTACCATAGGAGTGAAGAGTTACAGAGTGACCGAAGAGCTGAATTGTCAATAATCACGGTGATGCGTAATGAGATGGTGTTAGCAACCGGTGAACACTCGTGTTTATTTCAGTTACTATGGAGACGTAATTTGTGATTAGCCCCGGTCCCTTTAAAATTGTATCATTATTTATAAACGGCCTTATATTTGAAATGACGTTTCATATTCATCTAGTGATGTCCGAGTTTCATTCGAATAATCGTTTAATCGATTAACGAACCGAAAAGTAAACTATTTATAATCGGTTAGATCATGCCGTTATAAGCATTAACATCTCCACAGGATCATCACCGATCGTTTCAAACATGTGCTGCGCTCTCATTGGTGGAAAATTGGCAGCACAACGAACAAAAACTAATCGATTAGTTATTAATCGAGTAATTAAAAAATGGGACATCTCTGATTTTGGTGTGATTGTTTTGATAAAAATGAGCGCAAAATTTCATCTCTTCCGAGGGGGCAGCAAAACCACAAAATTACCTTGAATACGGGGGGTTCTCATTGGATGAAAGGGACCGTGAAGGAAGACACTAAAATAGAAAGTTTTTCTTCCGACAGTTTCATCTTAGTATTCATCTTTGGTGTTAGTCCGCTGTTTGAATGCTTGACGTAGTTTGACGTGTGGGCATTCTTTTTTCGACTAGCTCGACAGGGGGCTTTTCAAAGTATTTTCAAGTCGGTTAGAAGCCAATCAAGTGCGTTGTTATTCGGTAATATTGCCTATTTACAGATGCATTATTTCTTTGTCTAATTGGTTTGCATTGGATTCATGACGGAAATTATGTTAATTGAATATAATTTAATGCAAACAATTTGAAGATGTGATGATTACGTTGAATAGGTGTAAAACTATAATTTTGCCCGTGGTATGTTGAAATATTGTTAACTGCGCTTTTAGTGAGTCAACTTACGATTACATCACGAATTATCGAGTAGATGCATAATAACGATTATTTTCGTTAGTAAATAGTGCTTAACTTTGATACAGCTAGCTAGAAGTCCCACCCTGGGACCTTAGCCATAGTGGTCGAAAAAAAGTTTGTTATGATTGTGTGTAGCTCCTCTTTTGACTTTTCAATCAACAAAGATCAAACTTACCATGTTTTTTTGTAAAAAGTAATTGAAGTAGTTATTTGTGTTGTGATTTTTTAGGCAATTGAGAAACATAGGGAAATCTTGGATATTGCAGGTATCGATAAGCAATCGATTTCATTTATCGTTCTGCTTACAAAATTCTGGCGAATGGAACAATGCAAAGTCAGCTCAACACACTGAATATTTTTCAAATGGTACTTCTGACTCTTGTTCCAAATTTTGCTGCTTCTCTCTAGACTTCAAAATGTAAACACTTAATGCAAAATTTACGCGCTCATGTTTTTCCTCTTACGAAACCTAATGAAATCAAAGTTTGATGCAATTGGTTCCAAAAAATAGGAAATGTTCAAAGAAGGAAATGTTACATACATGTTTCTTCTAAGTATACCACAGTTTTGCTGTGTGAATCAAGGTGATGACTTTGTTAAAGTTAGCTATATAATTATAAATAATGCACATAAATGGTTAACGAAATAGTAAGACATGAGTTCAGGAGTGCTAGGAACACATAGAATTATAAACCACGGTAGAATCATTCAAAAGAATTGACAAGCCCCTTGATCCCCTTTCTCATTTTACAGCTGGTATAATCAATTTGACAGATCGATGTCCTTCTATACCACTTGAAATCACTGAAATGGGATCGATTTTTGATGATCGAGTTCCACATATGTTATGTGGCAGCGGTGCTCGAACACTAATTTATATTTTGTAGAATGTTGCTGATTGCTGGCTAAATACAGCTTTTTTTTTTGCTGTTTCCATGCAATATTAAAATATATGTATGAATACTAAACACTCAAACGCATAAATGATAAAATTATGCGTAAATATGAAAGTTAATACTTTACTGTCACACGCAAACTTGTGGCGGAAATTCAATTACAACAAAATGTTTGAAAAGAATGGGATTGGAAATTTAGCCGATTTACAATCTCCACCGTTTACTTGGAATGTACATTTGCCACCACTGGTTTCCATTCCTAGTTCCATTAATTAAATGCTACCATACATCGCAATCCTCGAATACGTTTCGAACAAAACAAGACCGAAATCATCCTCATTCATTTGGGGCGTCCCCGCATTTCTAATCAAATTATACCTCCTGCAGAGAACTTCAGGTTCGAAATTTCCGTTCAAATCCATGTGACCAGACCGAATTATGGATAAGAGCGTTCGGAGAAGACCTTAAACCCACTACCAATTCAATGTAGTGGCGTTGGTTTCCGGAAAACTAAACCCAAACCAAAAGAGCTCGCTCATGAAACGATAATTCATCGTATGAAATAAATCTTCCTATCTCACAACCACCAGCAATGGCAGCAGTATTCATGCACTTTCCCGGTACGCCCTCGATGCATTCTGAGCTGCTAAATCCGGCCCCTTCAGCAGCAGTAACAGACATACACGGCAGAAGTAAGTCCCTATCGATTCGCCGCAAAAGCCACCACTTCCAACCAGGGTTACATGCATTGAGGGTTTGCTTTCGCTTTTCCGGAACCTATTTTAGTGACCGACTCTACCAGAAGGGGTGACTGCAACTCAAACTCAAACCGCCCCAATCAGCAGGGGGTTTATGTAACCACTTTGTTTAATGTATTATTCGTTGGTATAAATATTGCAGTATGCCACATTTACCACCTCCCAGTGCCCAGGAACTTCCATATATGCATACGGAACGGCTATGGTGAGTGCTACCTTTCCCAAATGCCATCATAGGAAACGGCAAACAAATTTCCTCCTCGTTCTCCGAAGGTCCCGGACGCAATCTCACATGTGAGGAGTTACAAGTAGCTGGCAAAACCCATTCGGAAAAGCTCTGGCAAATGCTGTGGCTCCCATGCTTCCCTGCTATAGGGATCCTGTACGTTATGTTACTATGCAGATACGAGGGGCAGATATATATTTTTTCCTAGCTGCTTCTGTCAGCTGCACTGAAAGGACCCCCGGGGAGGCAGAGGCCATATCTTGCCCTGCATGGACAAGAGAAGGTAATGGAGACTTTCCGATCTTTTGGGAGATTCCGAGCTATGCAACGATGATGGATTCGATGGATCCTATTATACACTACTCAGTTTGTTTGGGGCTGCTGCAGCTTTGAGGGCTTGCATGTTCGATGTGATGTGAATGACATTGAATGAAAAGATTTCGATGAACGAATGCGTTTATAAGTGCAAAACTGGGACTAAACCAGAGTGGAAGAGGTCTGTCTGGGGGTTCAAAAAATACCAGTATTTGATTCCATTAGAATTGGGTAATAATTCAGAATGAACCCAGTTTCAACCCGTGAAAACCTGAATTTTTCGTCCGTGTGAATCTCGTCCAGAGCTAGATTACAAAAACATACGGATCAAATTAACTTTTATGCCATTCGTATGGATTACCGTGATGTCATTTCTGCGGAAAATTCCGTAGATTCTCGGAATCAATATTCTTCTATCAGGTCTGTCATGCTGGATACTCATGGTTACTCCATGAGTTACTAGCTCCGTAAACCGATTATTGTTTTTAATAAATATATACTGGGCGCAAAAATATCGATCTACATTAGCTCCTCCTCCATTTAGCCTGTGCCACCTTTGGTTGAAGATGGTGTCAATTATCATATTGAAAAGAAACACCACCAAATAAAAAAATGGGACATTATAATTCAAATATGTAAAAATATTTTAGCTTGAAATGTATCCATCGCAGTTTCATTGACATCAGAAAAATAACAGAATTTTTAAGGATGATCTGAAAACTTCCAAATAGATCCGATACTATCAAGAACGTCTAGAGCTACGGTGAAAATTAAATGTGCATCTGTGTAAGTTTTGATAGCAAAATATGGGACCATAAGATTTCACAAAAAATCACTTAATCGAATATCAAAGAGCTTCAGGGCAACTCCAATAACTTCAAGAAGATTGCAAGAACTTTACAGTTGCTGACAAAATTTTAATTACAAACTTAAAGATCTTTAGGGAAGCAACGTGAACTTTGGAGCAGTTTTGAAAATGTCAAGGCAGTTTCATGAATATCAGGAAAATAGCGAGAACTGAACAGCAGGTAGATTTCTAGAACTCAACGACCATTTTTTTTTTAATTTCAGAAGAATATCGGGAATATCCAAGAATTTCCGAAAATTAAAGTATAGTCCATATAATTTCAGAGACGGTAAGTCAGCTTACGAAAACTTTCAGACACCTTTCAGGAATTCTCAGAAGTTCATGGAAGTCCATCGAAATTCAGAGAGATTTGGAGATCTTTAGGTCCATTCTAGATCATCACGGTAGTCCCATTAACTACAAAAGTCACATTGGTACATTCAAAGTGTTTTTATGTTACTTCATACGCGAAGCTATTTTCAGAGTTGGTTTGAGAAATGCTATCTAACATGAAGCTTTAGTGTGATAATTAATAACCTAGAGAATGATCTTAGAAGAGGGTAGGTGGATAGTTCCGTTAGAGTACGGCAGTATGAAAATTGAATAGAAGTTGAAAATGAGCGAAGGGCCATTAATGCGACAGTACAAAGTGAAGCGCACACCTTTTGCCTAACCCGTACGATGCACGTGGAGATTTGAAGTATGTCTTCAAACCTACAGGCAAACAGTTGGGTAAAGAAGAATTGCATTATAACACACCATCGACTGGAAATGCTTTCGGCAACGTGGGGTTTTAGCTAATGCTGAAACGTCGCTAGAACTATTCCACAGCCGCAGACAGTAATTAAAAAAGGCGGACGCACACTTTTTGCCAGTAGATTTGAAGACATACTTCAAATCTCCGCGTACATCGTACGGGTTAGGTAAAAGGTGTGCGTTTGACTTTGAACTGTCGAATTAATGGCCCATCGTTCATTTTCAACTTCTATTCAATTTTCATACTGCCGTACTCTAACGGAACTATCCACCTACCTTCTTCTAATATCATTCTCTAGATAATAAATTATCACACTAAAGCTGCATGTTAGATAGCATTTCCAACCAACTCTGTCCATCATATTGGTACTTTGAGAGACATCTGAGGAATTACCGGAAATGGTTATAATTGCTAGCAAGGAAGTTTTATAAACACACTGTGAGAACACAAGGGAAGTTCTGATAAATTCTGGAGCTTAAAGCAATTCAAGGCGGTTCCATTTGCTTCAAGAACACAACATAAACTTTTAAGAAGTTCTATGAACTCTGGAATACCCATAGAACATCAACAAAAAAAAACTTCAGAGATG
The DNA here is from genome assembly GCF_037179485.1 of Ochlerotatus camptorhynchus. NCBI lineage: Eukaryota > Metazoa > Arthropoda > Insecta > Diptera > Culicidae > Ochlerotatus > Ochlerotatus camptorhynchus. Next base: position 64,860 of record NW_027040860.1, on the reverse strand, counting down.
TAGAGAAAACTTAAAGATTTTTTTTGTTTTAGTCACTTTAACACTCTTGGGTCATTTGTGACTTGTCCGGGGGTGAGATTTGAACTCGTGACTTTGGCGTGAGAGGTATGGATGTTAACCACTACACCGGGGTCGCCCCCACTTAAAGAAAATTGTAGATTCCAAGTACAAAGATCATTGAGGAAGTAGAGAGATCTTACAGGCAGTTCCAATAATTTCAGGGATGTTCCAGGAAAGTCCTGACATTTGGGAAAGTTTTGAGCGAAAGCATAAATTATGTTAGCGTAAGTAAGGATAAATTCAGAACAGTTCCATGAAAAAAAGGAAAATTTCATAAGGCCTAAAAAAGTTCAGAAAATTTCAAAATAGTTCAGAGATTTCTAGAAATATTCAGGAACCCAGAGAACATCAGGAAAGTTAAAAGGATTTTTAGGGCGATTCCATTTATTTCACGGCAGTACCAAGAATTTCAGGAGAATTTAAGGATAAAGGGTGATACGGTCAAAATTTGGTCAATATCAACTTGACGTATTTCTTTCAATTTTGCATTTAAAAAACCTGAACACCCCTCATTTTGAAGGTGTGTGTGTGTAGAATGTTGCTCCTATTTTGATTTTGGAATTCACTCTTCAGTTGTCAAAATGCCGTCCAAGCAAGAAGAGCAGCGTATCAAAATTTTGCTCGCGCATCGCGAAAATCCGAGCTACTCGCACGCAAAGTTGGCAAAATCGCTAAAAGTTGCCAAATCAACCGTTACAAATGTAATTAAAGTGTTTGGGGAACGTTTGTCGACAGCCAGGAAGTCTGGATCGGGGGGAAATCGAAAACCGGAAGCCGCTGAGACGACAAAGAGAGTTGCCGGTAGTTTCAAGCGAAACCCTAACCTCTCTCTCCGAGATGCCGCAAATAAGCTGGGTGTATCGTCTACAACCGTGCATCGAGCCAAAAAACGAGCCGGACTATCGACTCACAAGAAGGTAGTGACTCCAAATCGCGATGATAAACAAAATACGACGGCCAAAGCGCGATCCCGGAGGCTGTACACGACGATGCTGACGAAGTTTGACTGCGTGGTAATGGACGACGAAACCTACGTCAAAGCCGACTACAAGCAGCTTCCGGGACAGGAGTTTTATACGGCAAAAGGAAGGGGAAAGGTAGCAGATGTTTTCAAGCACATGAAACTGTCAAAGTTCGCAAAGAAATATCTGGTTTGGCAAGCCATCTGTACCTGTGGCTTGAAAAGCAGCATTTTCATAGCTTCCGGGACTGTCAACCAAGAAATTTACGTGAAAGAGTGTTTGAATAAACGTCTGCTGCCTTTCCTGAAGAAACACGGTTGTTCCGTACTGTTTTGGCCGGATTTGGCATCTTGCCATTACGGTAAAAAGGCCATGGAGTGGTACGCCGCCAACAACGTGCAGGTGGTTCCCAAGGACAAGAACCCTCCCAACACGCCAGAGCTCCGCCCAATTGAGAAATACTGGGCTATTGTCAAGCGGAACCTAAAGAAGACCAAAAAAACTGCTAAGGGCGAGCAGCAGTTCAAGGCAAACTGGCTTTCTGCGGCGAAGAAGGTGGACAAGGTGGCTGTACAAAATCTGATGGCAGGGGTCAAACGTAAGGCCCGGCAATTCGGATTTGGAAAAGCGGAAGCCTAACTGAATATTTTTCCTGAATTTTATACTAATTGAACTTGAAAAAGAAATTTAATTTGATTTTTTAAATAAACGATTTCACCGATTTACACGCGTTTTCCCTTGACCAAATTTTGACCGTATCACCCTTTAGTCCGATAGCTGTGGGCTCTCCTCTCTGTTGAACTTGATCAAGCTTAATAACCGCTGATTGTCATCAGTTAATAGCTGTATGAAGGGCCAAAAACGAATGGGTGGATTGATAGGCAATATTCATTTTCTTGGGACAGTTAAGAATCTCCTTCCAACAACTTAATCAGCCAATTGGTTAGAAAAAGAGCCATCTAACAGGAAGATGCCCCAATAAATGGGGAGAAGTCAAAGGCGATGGTATCATATGTTGTTCAGCATTCAATGTATACAATTCCTGTAAATGTAAAATTTATGAATCTGGGGCTTATCTTTGGCTCATCCTCGAAATATTCAAACCTTTGAACTTTGCTTCTATCTTAGTTCTCTGCTCTTGAAAGGATCCACAATTTTCAAGTCCATATTACTTAAGTAATATTGTCCTTTATGATGCCCGGTTCTCCTGGTCTTGTCCACACATTTTAATAGACTTGCTCTCTTAACATTACAATTTTGACCCTGACGGTATTAGGTAAACATATTTAAGGAGCAAATAATTACCTTCTATAATATATACCAGTCAATAGACGAAACAGCACTTCATAGGTTTACAGTAGAAACCATATTTCACTTCTTGATTCCACGAACTTTGATCCTCCCTCAGCAAAATCATAAAATGATGATATGCTGCCAATACAATTCGAAGAATACATCAATAGCCACCACATGAAACTGATACCCCACACGTTAAGCACATTAACCACATCCACCCACTAATTTCTCCCAATTTCTCATTTCACAGGTCACAGCATCGGACGCCGATGTGGAACGACCCAACAACATAATATATTTTCTAACCGGGCCCGGAATCGACGCCGAAAATCCCTCGGAGAGTAACTTCGACATCAACAAAGCAACGGGGGAAATATTTGTTTTAAAGGTAAATTGCTATTGGCTTCAGCGCCAAATAAATCCTGCCCACGGTGGCAACTAATTGAATTTTTCATTCCACCGACGAACAGCCGCTCAATCGTGATCCGCCCCATGGGCGACCGTTGTGGAAGTTTACCGTCTTCGCGCAGGACGAGGGCGGCGAGGGACTGGTCGGGTTTACCGAGGTTCAAATCAAGCTGAAAGACATAAACGATAACGCACCGTCGTTCCCGCAGGGGATCTACTACGGTAATGTGACCGAAAATGGGACGGTCGGAATGCATGTGATGACAATAAAAGCGCAGGACCACGACGACGTGGATGAGGGAACGCATGCGAAAATCGTATATTCAATCGAGAAGAATGCAATCGAAGAGGAATCGGGACTGCCCATTTTTGATATCAACCCGGATACGGGCGTCATAACGACGGCGGTATGCTGTCTGGATCGAGAGAAGACTCCGGATTACTCGCTGCAAATTGTGGCAACCGATGGAGGTGGTCTCAAGGGGACGGGAACCGCTTCGATTAAAGTCAAAGATTTAAACGACATGCCTCCACATTTCACCAAAGATGAGTGGTTTGTGGAGGTAGAAGAAACGGATGGAAACATACTTCCAGAGGCACCGATACTCACGGTGACGGTCAACGACGATGACGAGATCAACAACTTCCAGTACAAAATCATCGAAAGCAGTGGCTACGGAGCGGACAAGTTCGCCATGATCAAAAACAACGATGGAACTGGAAGTTTGCGGGTTGTTCAACCACTGGACTTTGAAGATCCGATGCAGATCAACGGATTCCGGTTTCGGATCCAAGTAACAGACAACGAAGGTATCAACGATACGGACAAGTACCACGTTGATCACTCGTGGGTGATTGTGAAGCTAAAAGACATCAACGACAACACTCCACGGTTTCGACGGCCACACATGGAGGCGCACGCTTCCGAGAGTGATGAGGTCGGCAAGACCTTGGTCAGTTTCAAAGCCATCGATAACGATAAGGCAGGAAAGAGTAAGATCACCTACATAATAAATCGATCAACAGATCGGAAGCGCCAATTTGCGATCAGTGACGAAGGAACGGTTACTATTCAACGGCAACTGGATCGGGAATCAACTTCCAGATATAATCTGGAGATATTGGCCGTCGACGATGGTGTTCCCCCAAGGACAGCTACTGCAACCCTGACGGTTGAAGTCAAGGACGTCAATGATAATGCTCCGGTATTTGCTGAACAGTACAAACCAATACTGCTGGAAAATTCACCGGCGTCGAAAATCATCGAAATATCAGCTATTGATCAAGACGACCGAAAGATGGGGAATGGACCTCCATTCCAGTTCCGGATGGACCCAGATGCGGATGACGTTATCCGGACGTCCTTCAAGGTAGAGCAGAACAACAAGGGTGACGGTATGGCGGTCGTGTCTTCGATGAGGTCGTTCGATCGCGAGTATAGAAAACAATACGAGATACCGATCGTGATCAAGGATTCGGGCAATCCACCACAAACGGGAACCAGCACCCTAACGGTGACGATCGGTGATGTCAACGATAATATAATGCAACCTGGTTCGAAGGAGGTGATAGTGTACAACTACCAAGGTCAGGCACCGGATACCCAAATTGGCAGGGTATTTGTGAACGATTTGGATGATTGGGATACATCCGATAAGCTGTTCTACTGGGACGAGCTGGAAAATCCCAGGTTCAAGTTGGATGACACGTCAGGAATTGTAACAATGAGACGAGGTGCTCGCGAAGGACGCTACAAACTGCGCTTCAAGATCTACGATCGGAAGCATGCGCAAGAATCGTACGCCAACATGTCGGTGCTGGTGAAGCACATTTCCTACGAGGCAATCGTCAACTCGGGATCCATTCGCCTCATTGGCATAACGGACGAAGATTTTATCCGAATCTGGGACTACCGAACACAGAACATATTCAAGAGCAAATTGGAGCGTTTCAGAGACAAGTTGGCGGAGTTGCTGAACATCGATAAAAAGAACGTAGACGTGTTTAGCGTGCAGATGAAGACAAAAAGTCCACCTGTCACAGATGTGAGGTTTTCCGCACGAAGTGCTTACTATTTCAAAGCAGTCCAATTGAATGGAGTTGTGCTGCTGCACAAGGAAGTTATTGAACAAACAGTAGGAGTCAACATTACCATGGTCAACATAGATGAGTGTCTAGCGGAGAACGGTGAGTGCAACGGATCATGTACGCACCTAATGGAAGTACAGATGACTCCTGCTGTCGTGAATGCCAATAAAACGGCTCTAGTCGGAGTTCAAATCAAATCCACAGCTAAATGCATATGTAACGCTCGGGAATACGAGCAACAGCAAAGCTGTAAATTACACCCGTGTCTGAATGGCGGAAAATGTTCGGAAACAAAATCCGGAGTACGTTGCTCATGCCCTCCCGGATACAGTGGTCCACGGTGTCAGCAAACCGTTCGGAGTTTTCGTGGTAATGGATGGGCCTGGTATCCCGCGCTGGATATGTGCGATAAGTCTCACATTGGCGTGGAATTCATCACGACGAAAGCGGAAGGATTAATCTTCTACAATGGTCCGATAGTTCCTCCGAACGACAACGATGAAAAGCAGCAATCCGATTTCATTGCATTGGAATTGGAACAAGGATATCCAAGATTCCTGATCGATTACGGATCAGGAACGCTGGAGCTAAGAATACAGACCAAGAATCCCTTGAACGATGGTGATTGGCATAGGATCGACTTATTTTGGGATACGGACCGTGTTAAGATGGTAGTGGATTACTGCAAGACAGCCGTCATAACGGAAGCCGATGATGGAAATATAGTGGAGTTTGTTGATCACACCTGCCAAGCCATCGGACGCGTTCCGCAATTCAATGAATATCTGAATGTGAACACTCCTCTGCAGATTGGAGGCGTTTTCCGGGAAAAGTTCGACTACACCTACAATCGCTGGCAATACATGCCAATGGCAATGGGTTTCGAAGGCTGCATACGAAACTTTAAGCACAATGGAATCCTCTACGATCTATCCCACCCAGGTCTCACCAAAAGTACAATGCCTGGATGTGTTTTTACGCAGGAGGTGTGTGATCTGAATCAACAGGTTGCCAAGTGCTTGGAGCATGGTAAATGCATAGGAAACTATGACGACGCCAAGTGCGAGTGCAATCCGGGATGGTCGGGAACTTACTGCAGTCTACCGACGACACCAACCACCTTCAAAACTCTAAGCTATGTGAAGTACGCGTTGAGTTTTGAACCGGATAAATTTACGACTAGAATTCAGATGCGCTTTCGAACGCGGGAGTCGTTCGGGGAACTGTTTCGTATCAGCGATCAACACATGCGAGAGTACGGGATAATAGAGCTGAAGGAAGCAAGCTTGATTTTTCGGTACAGTTTGAATTCGGGTCAGGTTGAAGAACGCGATGTATCGCTGAATGCCGTCCAGGTGAATGACGGTCAGTGGCATGTGGTGAAGATTCAGCGGTATGGTTCGGCGGCCATATTGGAGCTGGATGGAGGCGAAGGGGCCAATTTTAACCAGAGTTTTTCGTTCGACGGACACCAGTGGCTGTCGGTGGATAAGCAGGAAGGTGTCTACGCCGGTGGCAAACCAGAGTACACCGGAGTGAAGACTTTTGACGTACAAGCAGACTACCAGAAGAGCTGCATAGATGATATCAGGTGGGTGATGATTGAGGGTAGCATTGGTGGGAATCGATTTATGAAGAGAGTGGTTATTTTCAACAGGTTGGACGGTAAAACTCTTCCTCTGCCTCCGGCGACCAACGGTACACAGTGGGGCCAAGCAACGATGGCGAAGAATATCGAGCGGTACTGTTCGTCCAACAATCCGTGCCAGAATGCGTACTGTCCCGAGCCGTTCGAGTGCGTCGATCTGTGGAACAAATACGAGTGCACGTAAGTATTGCCGGTTGAAAATATCATTAAATGCGAGGTGCTCTAGCGACACGATGATTTTTGTGAAAATCTCTCGATCATTAGGAACATCTAGATTTCAATAAAATTAATTTAATTTGATGAAAAGTAAAAAGGGTTGAATCCAAACACGGACTGAACATCTGAATTTGAAAACTATCAAAATGGAACTGCAAGCTGGAAATTTCTTTTTTCAGGATCAGAGACATGGATTTTGAAAGAGTTCTTTCTAATTTCTGGCCCAAGGAAGACTCTTCTGAATTCTCCTGACAGTTTCTTGCAGCTTTCCCTGCCTTTGTCTTCTGGCTTCCAAAAATTCCTTTCAACTTTTTCTGGAAGTCTGTTCTAACTAGCGTTTCCGCTTCTCGACAATTTTTGAAGAATTCCCAAGAATCGAGTTTTCCGGTGAACAGATAAAATGTCAAAAATTAAAGCTGGTCACCGGAAAATCCGATTCTCGGGTATTCTCCAAAAATGGCCGATAAGTGGAAACGCTAGTTGGACTTATCTTTTTGATAGCTACTAGGTTTGATAAGAATTGAGACTTCGTCCGACTTTGTACGAAGGTTTCTTTAACATCTCCTGGAAATTTCTTCTAACTTGCCCTGGAAGATTCTTCCATCTTTCACAAAAGTTTTTACCAACTACCCCAAGAAGTTGGCTTCCTCTGGAAGTGGAAATTGCATCCTATTTCACAAGAAGATTGCTCTTATCTTCTGACCTCTCCAGGAACTTTCTTCCAAATCACCAGAAGTCCTTGTGACTTTCTTTTGAAGTGTCTTCCGACTTCCATGGGAAGTTTTTTCAAAGCTTGAACTTCCTCTGGAAATTTATGTTGGATTGCTTCCGAAGTTTCCTTTGGTTTCTCTGGAGAGGTTCATCTGATTTCCCCAGAAGTTTCTACCAAGTTTGCCCGGAGGCAACTTGTGACTTCCCACGAAAAGTTCTTCCTACTTTCCTAGGAAGTTTAACGCAATTTCATTCGGAGACTTCTTCCAACGTTCCTTTAAGAATCTTCTGGCCTCTGGAAGCGTCTTCTGACTTCCTTGAATTTTGCTTAACTATTTGACTTCGTCCGAAAAACTCATTCGACTTCTCCGCGATGTCTTCAAAAGTCCATCTTGATTCCCCTAAAAGTGCCTGGTTTCCCCGAAAAATGCTATCGACTCTTCCCGGAAGTTTCATTCAACGGATAGATTCTGCCTATTTTTTTTAGAAAAAATTAATGTTTAGCATGGTGTCTGTACAAAAAACGTGTTTCTCGGAAACGAGTAATGTTAGTTTTGGTAAATTCCTCGGAAAAGATTTTTTTTTTTTAGACTTTATTTAAGAGATTTTTAGCCTTAGGCTAGTTCATCTCTTACTCGGAAAAGATTCCCCGGTATATCCCGGGTAGAAAACACTGTTTTGATACAATAAGGCCACTGAAAAAACGCATGGTCTTCGTAGAACATTAGAACCGATTTTCAAAAATGCGGCTGACAAAATCGGGTCATTAAACTGTATCATTTATTTGAGGCTTGTTTTATTTGGTTTCTAATCTTTGATTTTTTATTTGATCTAAAACATATTTTTGAAACTCTTTGCCAGTTAAAATATTTTAGATCTCAGGCTCAGGTAAAATTACAATGTTTCAAATTTAGTGAAAAGTTTAAATTCTTGACTTGAAGGAATTTTTTTAAAATTTTTGAGAAATAGTTGTGGTACACCTTCGAGGTTACGAATTTTTTCTAGATTTTTGCACTAGGAAATGTTTATCAAAGCAGGTCTCCCTTTTTGAAATCTTTCCACGCCCATTTGATCAAACAAATTAGGTGCATATAACTTTCGTTTGCCACCAATTTCATCAAACACGGACAACAATTGTATTTATAACATGAGTATGAGCATGAGCATGATTGATCGCCCAAGAATACAACTCCGTTATTGCCAGTTCAGCTGATCAGCCAGATACACAGAGAATCAATAGGCGTTGCTTGGGACTAGAAATCACCCTCAATGTGTAAAAACTGGTGATCTAAAGCTGGGCAGTACCAGCGGCGGACACGTCTGAATGCTGGTCAAGAAAGACATGGGTACGAATATGTTGACGTAAATCTCGCTTTAATAAAAGCCGGGAACACCTCTGCACTTGCACGAGAAATCACTGGGATGTTGGATAAAAGGGTTGGGATTGCAGCGCAATAAGCTGAATTTATATCCCAACGATTCAATACCGCGGAGTGTTCAGTAAGCAAAATCGGTTACCACTAGGCCACCGAGCTCTTGTTTTATTACGATCATGTTTCCGTTCAACTTGTTGTTGAAATGTTTCCATCGAGCAGTGACCTCATCGACGATGACAACATCTACTCTTGAGAAGGTTGCAATCAACACGTCTTGAACCAACGATCTACTATTCAGTTGGCAAAATGGCTGCCGCTTTATTTAAATGAATAAATGAAAAGGATCTCATCCGAATGATTTTTAACTAGCCGGCCTTCTAATGTTTCACACATACGCTTAAAATCAATCGCTCTCCCATCGCTATAAGCATCTGTGCCTATGGACACGAACGGAAGCTTGACGTAGGACCACTACTTACTTACTTACTTAAGGGTCCTGTGCACCCCCAGCGGTGCAAAGGGCCAACGTGAAAGACTTCCATCCTGGGCGGCTGCTCGTTTTTGCCTTGGGCCCAGGTCAGATTCCTACCCAAGTAACACATTTTCATGCAATTATGTTGAGTAAACTTCTTTACAACCAAATTCAGTTATATAAAGGTTATGTAAACTGTTATATAACATGTGTGTTGCTTGGGTATCGACTTGCTTAATTTCCTTATTGAGGCTCCGCCGCCATGAGTCCCTGGGTCTGCCTCTGCTGCGATGTCCTGCCGGATTCCAATCCAGCGTATGCTTGCAGATTTCGTTTCCGCCCCGTCGAAGTGTGTGGCCGATCCACCTCCACTTTCGCTCTCGAATTTCTGTTGCTATCGGCTTCTGATGACATCGACGATGGAGCTCGGCATTCGAGATCCAGTTGTGAGGCCACCAGGCACGAATAATATACCGCAGGCATCGGTTGATGAACACCTGCAGCTTTTGAGTGTTCTCCGCCGATACACACCACGTCTCGCTGGCGTATAACACAGATTTCACGTTCGAGTTGAAAATTCGGATTTTGGTGCGTTGAATTATCTGGTTGGACCTCCATACGTTTCGTAAACTCGCAAAGGCAGCCCTAGCCTTCTTGATTCGTGCACCTATGTCGCTCTTGGTCCCGCCGTTTGACGCTATTTGGCTGCCAAGATATTGGAAACTTTCGACCTTCTCCACTGCTTGCCCCGCTACCGTAAAGTTGGAAGGGTTGCCCGTGTTGATATCCAACGATTTGGTCTTGTTGACGTTGATGGTGAGACCCGCCGCAGAGGAGCGTTCGGCTAGGTCATTGAGCTTAATTTGCATATCAGAGTGCCGTTGTGCTAGAAGAGCAACATCATCAGCCAAATCGAAGTCGTTGAGATGCTCCATGGTGATAGGCTGCCAAAGCAGCCCACGGTTCGGTACACGGTCAATTGCACCTACCATGATCTCGTCGATTACGATGAGAAACAGTAGCGTTGATAGTATGCATCCTTGTCTCACACCAGCGACTACCCGGATGGGGTCGGACAAGGCTCCGTTATGCAGAACTCTGCACGTGAAAGCCTCATATTGCGCTTCGATGAGGTTGACGATTTTATCCGGGACTCCCTTGCGTCTCAGGGTGCCTCACAGATTATCGTGATTGAGACGGTCGAAAGCTTTTTCGTAGTCAATGAATACCAAATAAAGGGACTCTTGGAATTCATTGACCTGCTCCAGGATGATGCGGAGCGTGACAACATGGAATCCTGCCTGCTGCCGTCGGAGAGTCGCGTCGATCTTCTCCTGTATCCGATTCAGGATAACTTTGCACAGAACTTTGAGAAGAATACACAGTAACATGATGCCTCGCCAATTGCCGCACACAGTCAGATCCCCCTTCTTTGGGACATTCACTAAGATGCCCTGCATCCAGTCGGCCGGAAAAGTCGCGGTGTCCCATATATTACAGAATAGTTGATGCAACATATGTGCGGATAGCATGGGGTCACTACAGGACGGAACAAATATGTTGAGCCTTTAGTTCTTTTAATCCGATACTCAATGACCCAAAGCTGATAGAGATTTTCCGCTATTGACATTGATTGATGATTCTTTGCTGTTATTTCTCTCAATGGTTAAAAAATATTTCAATTTTGTGAACCTGTTTTACCCACCATCTAGAGATCTTAAAAGAAATACTATAGCGAAAAAATGTAGTACCTCAAAAAGGCTATTTGGGATCCAAAAGATTTACAAGCTGGTGCTTTCGGAATGCCGTGCTTACACCATCGCACAGCGGTTGAAATGTTGCAGGTGATCAATGTTGTAGTCAGTCTAACGGAACGACTGCAGTGGAACGTCCGAAAGATGGTGAAGCTACTCAGAGAGCCACCGATGTCCACGTCCTTCAGGGTCCTCCCAAATTTGTGATGACCATCCTCATCGTAAACGAAACTGCTATTTTGGATCGAAGTGAACAAACTGGTGCGCTTTGATATCTCACTGCGCAGGTGAACATTGTAGTCAAACTCAGCTGTGTAACGTTCGAAGCATGTCGTTGGTAATGCTTCTCATTCGGATGTCCGCGTCCACTTTCTAGGTATTTCAAATTAATTGTGACGTCTGTCCCCACAACTAATGGAACAACTGATCACGTTCACTGAATTACAGTCTGTTATATACTTGCAGAATAGCTAAGGCCCCTCCCTTTTGGAGTATTTTTCGTCAGAGCGTTCCTAGTTGCAAGTATTTACCAGCATTCACACCAGACCAAGACGTGCTCCGACCAGCATTGAATTGGATTGTTGTGAAAGAACAACTAGCGCTACTTGACTCTTTCACATCAGTGCAACTCGATGCCGATCGGATGACGGTGGCCCAGTCATACTGCCTTTTGCGGGAAGTCGTCGTCTTCGTATTGGTGCGATGCGTGCTGTTCCACTCATATGTCGTGTCCGACGCTTATCCGTCCGTTGCTTGAAAATAAATGACGAAGAAAACGATATGACAAGCGATTTTATTACCGCTGCTTTTCTCCTCCCATCGATTCATTGGTGAAATGGTGACCGGTCAACCGAGCGGTGAGCTCGCTTTGTGTCGTATGTTCGATTTGCGCTCTATCGCTACGTCCGTGTTTGGGATTTTCCATTGCATGTATGAATTTTGATTTTTTTTAAATGTGACCCCCAGTATAGTCCTACGTCAAAATTCATAAATAGAATCATCGTGTACCAGCCGAGACCTCAGGGCACAAATTCAACAATGAAATAGAAGTTTGTACCTATCTTTCCGAGCCTCTACTCACAAAGATTAGAATAGCATATATCTAACCACCAATCTTCCGTTTGACAGTTGCGGTGACGGCATGATGATCTCACCGGAGGGCAAAACCTGCATCGATCGGAACGAGTGTCTGGACTATCCGTGTCTGAACGGAGGAACCTGCATCAACCAGGAGCCCCGGTTCAAGTACAAGTGCATCTGTCCGGACTCATACTGGGGCGAAAGCTGCGAGTTCCTCAAGGAACGGCAAGCGTTGAAATTCAGCACAAGTGCCTTGGCTGCTGTAATCACATGTCTTTTGCTGATTATCAGTAAGTAGCTTTGAAAATCCTCTCTCGAAATGATCAAACTAAAGCTGTTGTTGTTGTTTTTTTTTTCAATTCGTACAGTTCTATTATTCCTTTATTTTTCCTGTTCCCGCCGCCGATCGGCCAACTTCAACAAGAAACCTGCAACGAAGGACGACATCCGTGAAAACATCATCAACTACTGTGACGAAGGTGGCGGCGAAAACGACATGACCGCGTTCGATATGAAAACCCTCAAGATTCCCATAGGACCGCTGCCGGAACTGGTGCAGCACAAGGCACCTCCCGTACGTAAGTATTCTTGAGATCCACCAACACCGAAATGGGAGATTCACTGGAATCTTTTTGTTATTTTTCCGTTTCGTTTTTCATTCTCTCATTTATCTCTCGACCTGTCATTTTCTTGTTTCGATCATTCCATATCCCCTAAAATCTCGCATGGCTTGGAATCCCAAAATACCTCCCCGATATCTGTACGTACCAACTTAAAAAGCGGCTTCCTATGCCATCACCCAGGTCCCGATATTGCCGTCGTGTCCGACCAGGTCCTCACCAAGGTCGACGTGTTCCTGGACGATCGCAAACGAAGGGTGGACGTCGATCCCGCATCCGGGCCCTTCGACGACCTGCGAAATTACGCCTACGAAGGTTGTGGGAGTACGTCTGGCTCACTAAGTTCCTTACAGTCAGGTAAATCTAAAAAATCACCCAAATCCATCACCTTTCTCCCAACCGAGTCGATCACAATACTAAAGTCCTAAAACCAGCAACGTTGATGGTCCGATTTGAATTGATCTCCTACAACCGTTCCTTCCCTTCTCCAGGTACTGATGATGAACCCCATGAGTATAGCTTTTTAACCGCATGGGGTCCACGTTTTGATAAGTTAGTCAATATTTACGAACCAAAAATACAAATTGAGGACGATGACGTTAGTTAAGGGTAACTCTTTCGGTTCGAGCTTTGTTATCCGGTTTTTGTACTCTGGTGATGACAGTACCGAGAGAGGGTCGTCATCACTCGTCGTCGTGTGTAGGTGTAGTTAAATGATATAGTTATTATATGTTTTTTTACGTACATTCGGAACAGTGTAGATATCAAGAAGGAAGTGAGTACTAAACGAATATTAGCGTGTAAAATTTGTCTTAGCTAATGAAAACAAACAATACAATAGTAAAAGAAGAAAAAACACACCTAGGCGGTGAGATCTTTAGCGTATAAGTAGCGGATAAGAGCAAGAAGATTTAAATGAAACTGGAACAGTCATACTACTAAATAGAACAAGTAATCCTTTTGGTGCTCTCTTCCATTTTCGAAAAATAAAAAAAAAAATCTAAACGGAATGTAGGTTGTTTACATACACTGGTTGCGTGAATTCATTAGCTGAATTGGTTATAGAGCATATTTTCTGCGAGCTTGATTAACGCGATGAACGCACCTGATGCAATCAAATGATGGGTTATTGCTTGTTCATGTTTTCGATGAACGCTAGCTTCATTGGGGGTGGCAATAAAGATTGTTATTGTAGCAATTTGCAGAATAGGCATGCGTCAAACCGAATTGAATTGAAAAAAAAAATCTCAAAAATGCTATAGATTTTGCGCTGAATGATCTGGACTGGATTCTGATGCAACAGCACACAAGCTTTGACGAAAAATTTCAAACAAAAGCACATAATTTATCCGATCAAGATACAATAAATAAAATATTCGAAATCGAAACAATGCCGAACAATCACTGAGATTTCCCGGTAGCAAACTTTCATCCGAAATCAATACAAACCAACATTTGATTGCAACAATTGTTCTCGGCAGGCAACCGACCTGTATAACTAAAAATGAGGCTTTTGTCAGCGAATAAATTCCCATCGGTCAAACTCTATGGATGAGTTATTTTGCTTAAATTATTTTTCCCCAGAAAATGCATTTTCTAAGCCAGCGGCATTTATTTTGTTCGTATTCCTGTAGCTGTTACGAGCCAATCAAAAGGCTAGAAAAATATATGAGCATAGTAAAATCTGCTGCCATCCAACCGAAATAAAATCCATTTGATTTTGTTTGTTCCCTCTTGAGCATATATCAAAACAAAGGCACAAAAGATAAACACAACTCGGCAAATAAAGGAAGAAAAATCAACATTGCCAAACGGAAAACGAAAAATCAGGAAAAAGGGAAACATGAGCAGAAAACAATTTCAACGGCGAAACTGTACACAAATAAATCAAAACTATTATTTAAGAATCAATTTGTAAATATTAAATGTAAGTTTAGATATCCAATTTTTTCATCGTCGCCGGTTGCCGTCACCATCCGTTCCCTCGTTCAACGAGAGTTATGTTTTATCGAAACTTCAACCAGGCTGATTGCAGCTCTGAAGAAAAAAAAATAGAATGAAATCACTCAGTGAGACCAAGAAGAGCAACGGAGACGGCACATGACAAACAAATCATACTGCCGGCGCACGGGAAATGGAGCGCGCTCGTAAAAGGATGGAGCAAAAGTTTGAATCTCCCGGTCGTCTCGGAGTGCACAAAAACACACTCTCCCAGCGGAGAATCGGCATGAAAGGCATTGCATTTTCCACTTCTTCATATCTCGAGGGGTGGTGGAAATTCATATATTTTCCCAAAGAAAATGAAAATCAGCGGTGTTTTTCGGAGCGCAGTGCTGGTTGGCTAGAGTCGAAACTTCAATAAACTTTGCTATCATGGAGCAAAAAACGTCATGAAATCAAAAGAATAGGGAAATGTTTTAGCATTTATCCATATCAAAAAGATGATCAGGATTGAAACCAGTGCACACTGCGTGATCGGAGCAATTGTTTTGAAAGAATTGTGATGCACAGAGGTCTGGAAGGGTGCTCCCTAAAATAAGTAGAACTATATCACCATGCTGGGATTTTCCGTAGCAAGTAAGTGGAAAAACTATATCGATAAACAGTCCACTCTCCCTATTTAAATTTTCAAATGATGGCCTATCGATCTAAAGATTGGGCCCATCGTTAAATCTCCTGTTCTTTAAATTTTCTTAGAACAATGCGTCATCTGAACTATTCTACAGCCGCAGACAGTATATGAGCAAAGTCAAGCGCACACTTTTTTGCCTGTAGATTTGAAGACATAGGGGAAATGCAGGTAATGTCGGCCTAAGTGTCCCTAAGTTGGGCCCATACATAAATTCAGCAATCAACTAAATTTTCAATTGCAACCAAAAATATCCATTAGTAACGTCCCAATAACGCGTTCATCTAGATAAAATTGATAAATAACAGACTTTTAGCGATGGGCCCAAATTAGGGACATGTAGGTCGACATTACCTACATTTCCCCTACTTCATATATCCACGTACATCGCACGGGTTAGGCAAAGAAGTGTGCGTTTGACTTGTACTGTGGCATTAATGGCCCTTCGCTCATTTTCAACTTCTATTCAATTTTCATACTGCCGTGCTCTAACGGAACTGTCTACCTACCCTCTGCTAAGACCATTTTCTAGCTAATAAATTATCACACTAAAGCTTCACGTTAGATAGCATTACCAACCAACACTTTGAATGGATTTTTTTGATGGCTAATGAAAAATTGGCAGCAAATGCTTTCCTTCGGCCAATATTAGGGACACTTAGGCTGACATTAGGGATATTAACACTACATATATTGGTTCTTGATTTCGAAAAATGATTCAATCCAAATCATCAACCGATGTTTATCACTGCATATTATTTTTGTGTTGCTATTATTTTTTGATTCATTCCAAACTTGAGCTTCATTCAAAAATATGATCCCTTTTGCCGCTCGTTACACAGCAGGTCCATATAGTATTCCGCTCCTATGATTAAGTCAATTGGACCTGGCTCGTAGAAATGTGGATCAGCAAGGAACATTGATTGAGGAAGATTCCATTTTGATGGATCGATGGCAGCAGTGGGTAAGGATACAGTCAGCTTCGGCAAGACATGAAACTGCATCTCTTCAACATACGGCAAGGCATGGTTGAATTGAGGACCTACTAGAGCTGTAGCTATTTTGGTAGAAATCGATTGGGAGGGTCCAATGCCTTGTACCGACAGGTATGATGGACTTTCTTGGAACTTTAACTTGTTCGAGAAGCCCTTGGTTATCATACAATGCTGATAACATAATGAACAATAATGCTCGTGCCAGCATCGAATTCGCAAATCGATCCTGGATTATGATAAGTGCTGTTGATAGGAGTATGTTTTGTGTAGGAGTGATGGGAAGTGCAACGAAGTTTTGGCTAATGTTGGCTTGTTCTGTTGCTGATTGTGTGTGCGAGTTAGCAGCGGTGGCAGTGTTGGAAATGTGTGTCTGTTGGTTCGGTTGTGCTGATCTGACTTGTGATTGTTGCTGCTGTCGGGATTGCATCGAAGCTATTGACTGCGAGTTTGGAACGGAGAATCGTGTTGCTCCACTATGCAACATAGAATGATGCTTTTGGTGGCAATGGCAACATACTCCTCGCTCACCGGTCCCCACGTAATGCCCAAGATTGAGGCAATTCCGGCACAGCTTTCCTTTCATGACGGCTGCATTCCTCTCAGCAACCTTCATCCGCATGAAATGCAGAATGCCATGTCTCATTGCAGAAGGCCATCTTCCAATTGATTTGATGGTAGCGTGGCATACTGCTGGCTTCGATGATCGATGATCTTCGCGATTGTATTTCGTTGGAGCTACTGACCGGAGCACGGAACAATGACTCCGTAGAAAATCGACGAGGTTCTTATAAATCGGGACTTCATTGGAGTTATGATGAGTCTCCCAAATTCTCAAGGTAGCAGCATTCAGGCGACTGCATACCATGTGCGCCAATATTGTACTCCAATCCGCTGTGTTTTTGCCAATTTTCTTCAACATTTGAAGATTCTTCTCAAATTCACTAATGAGGTGATTGAATCCACTGTAGCTCTCCTTCCTCAGTCCTTCTACAGCGAAAAGTGCTTCGAGGTAGGTTTTCACTATTAGCTTTTTGTTCTCGTAGCGGGTTAACAACGCATCCCATACTACACTGTAATTAGCGGCAGAAAGCTCCACTAAACTTATCGCCTGCAGTGCATCACAAGACAAAGATGATCGCAGATAGCTAAATTTATGCATCTCCAACAGCTGGGTGTTGGAATCGATGAGGCTACGAAAACTATCACGGAAGGTGCAGGCATGGAAAATCATTTGCATTCATTTCGTGTATTCATTTACATTCATTTGCCTTTAACTTTTTTTTTCAACAGCACTTAGCAAAATGATGTATAAAGCATTTGTAGGTTTTATTATTAACTACAATTTTTGTTAACAAGTCAAATCCGTATCTCTTATGCATGACGAAGCAGAGCGAACAGAAGCCACTACTGTTTTTCAGTGAATCTATTTTACATTAACTGAAAAACAGTAACAACTTCTGCCCGCTCTAGTTCGTGATGCCTAAGAGATACATATTTGAGTTATGAGCAAAACTTGTAGCTAATAACAAAACCTACAAAAGCTTTATACATCATTTTGCGGAATACTGTTGATGAAAAAAGTTGGAGGCAAATGAATGTAAATGAATGTATGAAATGAATGCAAATGATTTTCCATGCCTGGGAAGGGGACCCATTCTCAAATGTTCCCGCTGAACGTTGGAAGCCTGATATCCAGGAGTTTGACCTTCGGGAAGCCACTTGCTGATGAGCTATTTGTTTTCAAATCTCGAGATGCAGATTTTTTATCCATCTTTTCGCGAAAATTTGATCTTCATTTTAAAAAAGGTGAAAGCTGATTGTAAAACTCCGCAATTCAACGGTGATCCAGAATGAAAAATTTAAAATGCACCTTGATTCAGTCATCGGTTCAATAAATACGACGAAGATAAAAACTCGAAATCTCTTATCTTAAGTAAACTACTGATAAGCTACGAAAGATTTACGTTAAGAGCTCTTGCATATTTTGTCCATATTGTGTACTCCTTTGATGATCTTTCTTGCTTCTCTAGGGATCTAAAGACTTCTAGAGTATCAGTTGAATTGTTGTTTTCGTGTTGTGTGTCGGTATGTTCTCTTCGGGTCTTCCACTTGAGGCAGGAATTCATTCACTCTGACTCACTGACACAGTCTACACAAACCTCAAAGTAGCTTTTGACTGTGTAGATCATTATCTACTGCTGGCTAAGATCAGTCGTTGCCCCGTAACGTGGGTAGATCACCTTTTCGTGGTACGGTACTGGATGTAAGATCTACCACAGATTCCTAGTCCTGACTACTTCAAACTAGGGGAACAGGATTTTTCAGTAATCAAAAGAACACATCTTAGTACTTGATACTTGTTATGCCTTGTTGATATTGATAAGACTCGGCTTTATCCACAGAGGAGGATCTTGAAACAAGGAAAAAATGAGTTAGTTAGTCTTCATCTATGCGATTCCTAATCTTCTATTTGTTGTTCCCTAGTTTGAAGTGGTTAAGACTAGGGTTCTAATGCATGGACATTATCGGTGTGTAAATGCAAGAATGACAACAATCAAATACTTCATCATTTCTCAATAGTGATGGAGTAATACAGGACACGGGATGTACTACAATAGATCCAATTACTGGTCACTGTGGTGTTAGGTCCCGAACAGAGGGAAAACAAAGATCAGTCGACCAGGAGCTGCTTCACTGGCTGGAATCTTATTTGGTGAACAGACGACTCACTGTCAAGCTTGGATCATCGCAGTCCTACATCTTCTCTAACAGTTCAGGCGTTCCCCAATGAACTAATCAAGGACCATTACTGTTCTCAATATTTTTCAACGATGTTTGTGTAAGAGTAGACACCGGGGTGTAGAATTGTATATGTTGACGACATTAAGATCTTTATTATCGCCAAGTCCATTAGGGATTGCCGGGAACTACAGACGTTAATTAAGCTGATGTTTTGTGAATCAACTGACAATCAGCGTACAAAAGTGTAGTGTCATCTCCTTTACTCGAAAGATATTTCCAAATTCACTGGATTTATGAGATATGCGGTTCCACGATCGAGAGAATTAGTGTGGTGAAGGATCTTGAAGTTATCAAAGCTTTCATTCAGAGATCATTAGTCGAGCATTACTGCCAAAGGTAACAGGAATTTGGGCTTTATAAAAAGAGCTGCGAAATTTCGATGGATTTTTGCTACGGCAAATGTTATGCAAAGTATATTAAATTGAAGTTTTTTTTTTCTTGATTTGTTTTCCGTCGATCTTATTGTCCGTACAGAGCACCAATGCTACCGATGCCAGGAAAGACACTCCCACACCTGGACCCTACCTATCGACCCATCAACTCATGAACCGGGGACCAACGGCTTTACTTCCCTTCCGAAGGAAGGCGTGATGAGGGATGTTATGCCTCAGAACATCCCGGCGGCGCCAACTGGGATTGAACCCAGGCCTGCTGGGGTGAGAGATAATCACGCTTACCACTACACTACCGGCGCCGCTCAGGAATACAAGTTGAAGACCTTTTGGATAACTTAACTCTTGATAGTGTATATCATAATTTTCATATAAGATGGCAGCCATGGTAAAAACACCGAACCATTTTTGCTGAACGGGTGGCAGTTTTTATAATTTGTTGCACCAGTGTACCGAAGCCGTGTATTTCTGACTTCGGTAAACACCGGAGCCGAGTGTTTTCGATTGAATCGAAATTTTCAGAAGACATGCTTGTTGCATGCAGGATACTCAAGTAACATTGCATGTTTTATCAAGGTTTTAAAGCGTTTTACATGTCCAATGCATGGTCTATAGAACCCTCATAAAACCAAAATTGTTGTGTGGTGTTAACATCTGTGCTGGTTTGCTAGCTCTAGTGTACTGGAACTGTACTAAAAAGTAGTCAACATAATGTAAACAGGGCGTCAGCATCTCCAGCATGAGATTTCATGAGCAACTTAAATTTCTTGCTAGTTAGTAGAGCTGGTTGAGCTAGTGAACCAGCATATATATTACACCCCATATATCTCGACTATGATTCAATCAGTTGAGCTGTTTTTATATGGAGATAAGTTATCATTATTAGATCGACTCTAATCGCATTAAACAGTCAGCTTAATTAGTTAATATAAAGCAAAGAAATACCAGTGGGTGAACGGCAACATCACACGGTCTGCGGAAGTGGGTGAGTCGTGTATTTTTAATAATCCTGGTAGATAATTCCTAGAGCTCACAAGATGCATACGATTGCTTCATGCTTTTTAACCGAAAGATATCGAAATTAATTTCATAGATTTACCTTGTAAAAAATAATGAATGGGGACACATACTGGAATTGAACTATGGACATTGGCATTATGAGACCAATGCTTTGACCACTCGTCTATCAGCGCTTATAAAGTAGATGATGCTACTGGGGTGTTTACACTTATGATAGTTCCCTAGCTCCTCCAGCTCAACCAACTGGCACGAATTTCAGTTGCCCCTGAAATCTCATGCTGGTAGATACTGACGCCCTGTTTACATTACACTGACTGCTTTCAAACCCATTCCTAGTACACTAGCGCTGGCAAACGAGCATAGATGTAAACATCACATAAAGGTGTATAAGAGCTACCTCGTGTAAGACGATAATCTTTCAAAAGTCGCCCAAAGAAATTTGCTACGAGCAGCAGACGTATTTTCCGAAATCGAAAACACTCAGCTCCGGTGTTTGCCGCATGGCAGGAACACCCGGCTTTGATGTTTGCCGAAGCATCATACACCGTTGTAAAAAGTTATACACGTACACGTGGGACGAAATCAAAAAAAGAGGGACACGGCCATTTGCGACGAAACTATTGAATGTAGCATTTTAATGTCTTCTAGAATGTTTCTTCAATTTTTGAATACTTTATTGCAGTGGTAAATTTTTTTGCTTTTACTAAGAGAAAAAATAACTTTTTTATGTCTTGTTCAAATTGATGATCATCTATGAGAACATTGTAGATGAAGACATTTAAAGGAACTTTGTCCAAGACGTCAATTTCCCATCCCTCAAGTAGAGGAAGTTATAGGGTGAAAATTGAGTACTTACGGTAGTACCCACTTAAAAACCGTTTTTTACCATAAATTTTTAGTTTGAATTTAGCACTGAAAACCTTGTAGAACATTGAAAAAATTGAAAAATTCAAACTAAAAAGTTATGGTAAAGCACGGTTTCTAAAGGGGTACTAGCGTTAGTATTCCAGTTTCACCCTATAACTTCGTCCACTTGAGAGATATAAAATGGACGTCTTGTACAAAGTTTCTTGAAATGACTTCATCTACCAGGTTTCCATAGATATTCATCAATTTCAACAAGACATAAAAAAGTTATTTTTTTTTATCCTAGTGTATACCCCTCTTAATCAAAAGTGTTCACTTGTCAATTAAAGTACTCAAAAAAAGAAGACTCATTCTAAAAGAAATCAAAATGCTACACTAAGAAGTTTCATCGCAAATAGCCATGTCCCACTATTTTTGATTTCGTCCCACGGAGTGTAGAACTCAATGCTCTTAATGGTGTTTTTTTTTTTTTTTTTTTTTTTTTCCTTTATTAACGAGACTTTCAGCCTTAGGCTGGTTCATCTCTACTTAATGGTGTGTAAAAAAGGCAGTACGCAGTGTAGTGTTGTGTTTATACATGCCTGCAAGATGGTGCTGATTCTTAATTAATAAAGTTACGCTATCTTATATCTACAGATCCTGCGCACATGGATGGTTCTTGTCTATGGCAAAGTTGTTCAGATGAACTATACCTGTTCTAACCTAAACATAATTCAGCTTCAGTTTCAGTTCAGCGGTGCTAGTGTGCCATTCATATTAAACGTACTTTAAATTAACATCTTGACTATATAGTAGGTTCATTTTTATGGGCAAACAGTTCAGTTCAGAATTTACTCACCAAGCAGTGCTAGTATGCCATTCATTTTTAATTTGCTTTGATTCGACATTTTGACTAGATCTAACGTTACTGTCTTTGGTAAAATTGTTCAAATGGACGAGACCTTTTCTAGGATATACAGGTTAGCTAGCGCTATATTCCATTTTTTATTTTTATTTGCTTAAACTTAACATCTTGACTAGATAGAAGTTTCCTGATTTCGGCAAAACTGATCAGATGAACTAGACCTATTCTAGGGAAAACCTTTCAGCTCAGAATTCACTCACCTAGTGCTAGTGTGCCATTAATTTTTAATTTGCTTTAACTTTACATCTTGACTAGATTGAAGATTTCTGTCTTTGGCAAAGTTGTGCAGATACACTAGACCTAGGGTAATCCATGTAATTATTCCTGATCATCTTTGCCGAGGGAAATAGCATCCTATATGGTTCAGATCTCGTGATACAAACATCTCTCATCGAAATATCTCACTTCATGGGTACATTTTTACAATGACCCCTCCCAATGAGAGACCCACCCTAAAAAAAAGTTTGATAGTTTTAACTTAAAGACCACTAAATCTTCTTTACAAAATATGAAAAATTTAAAAAATCCATTGTAATTTCATAAAGATTTGATTAATTTAATTTGGGGACCGATTGCTCCCAGTGTACAGACAAAAACATGTTCAATGAAATGTTTCCATGATATATTCTGGGTATTAAATATTTCTAGTGGACACACCTAGCTACGAAAGTATTAGAACATTTAAAGTTACAGCTTCTCAAAGCGCCCCGGGATCAAATTGATTCCAAGATACAGACAAAGAGATAAATCTTAAATCTTAAACACGATGTTTCAGAATCCAATAAAATAATGAAACTTGGACATTTTGTATCGTACGTCTCGATGTTTTGATATTTATAAATAGTTGGTCATCGGAAGCATGCTGTATTTTCCTCTAATGGTCAGGACATGAGCACTAACTCTTGTCCTAGCCTATACAGCTTATGGTTATAGTGTTATGGCGAAAGTAGTAAATCCCATATAAACTTCATATAAACTTGCCGTATGAGATCGCAACCAAATAAGCTAAAATTTGGGGAGAATAATCAGGACCTGATTTGGAATCGATATTTTGAACCACCCTAGTGTTCATAGATCTCACACGTTTCATAGATAGCTAAATAACTATGGGCGTTGTTCTCCACGGGAAGGACTCGCAATATTGTTTAGTATTAGCAATTTGACACTCAGATTGTTTATTGCTATGTGCATAAATTTATAATCTAATGAATGCCACTGAGTATTACAACCAATGTCCCAGGAAATAAAGAGTCAAACTGTAAAGGTTAAGGAAATGAAGTTGCTGCCTGAGCAAAGTTCACCATCAAACTGCCAAAAAATTGAAATCAAATGTTGATACCAACATCAAACTGAAATCATAAATGAGATTCACTTTCCTCAGTTGATAATTTTGATAGCAAAATTTATTTTCATTTTACCGTACATTTGCTCTTCAAAAATATGTGGTTGCAGTTTGTTATCATTGTCTTAGCAGAACATAAAATTGAATTCTCGTATTGTTATCAGCAGCATAAATGTACTTAAAATTGTATTTTCAGTTTAAACTCTCTGATAGCAGAATTAGTTTTCAATATGGTGTCACAGGAAGATTGTTTTGCTTTCAATTTAGATATTTTAACGACAGCAACCTGATTAATCATTATCAGCGACATCATAACATCAAATTTCAATTTCAATTTGATCTCCGACTTTGCTTTGGTGACGAACCTGCTATTGTAATTTTTCAGTGTACCATATGGCAACACTTCTACTGAAATGTACTAGCATTTCCACCAAATGTTCTAGAATGTTTTGGTTCTATCTCTTTCACTCTACTCAAAACTGAAATGCATGAAAAAATGACAAAATGATACACTCTTTGCACACTGTCAAAGATTATTGCACACAAAATCAACTTTGTTCAAATCAAAACAAAAATACTAGACCATCGGGGGGCTGATGGCACAAGCTTCCAAGAAATTTCTATCACTGTGAACCACATTATTTTAATTTATTTCTTTACCAGTTAGTCGTCAGTAACTTCGCTTGTGAATTACACTATTTCGAACATTATTGTAAATAAACAGTACATAACTTAGACTGTGGTTAATTGATTGTTTACACAACCGATGATGGCTAAAGTGTATGAAGAAGGGTAAAAACGGGGTAAGAACGCCCGGCGGGTTAGATGGACTACAGCCAGTTCTTTATGGAATTCTCAAGGTTCATGCAAATTTTCAACACAGAATAGATTAACAATATGATTTATGGCTCTGAAACACCTTGTAACCCCCGAACTTTTTATTTAAAAAACTACAAATCGAAGGATTTTTTTTTTGTGGAAAAAGCTGTGTTTTATGACATTTGTTGGTATAGGTTTGAAATGTTTGGAAAATATTATATTATTTTGGCATCTTGTTCTTTATGACATCACCCTTCCGGACCACTGTGCACCAATATCTGATGTGATGTTTTAATCTTTAATCTAGGATCATCGCTGAAATCTAGTAATTGTTGAATTGTTGAATGTTTGAAATTTGGATTCTTAAACTTCACAAACCGTTTGAAATAGCTAATTATCATTACAGAATATTGCATCCACTCAGTGATAATGATACGTTCCAAATGAATAAACGCGTGTGCCAACGTTACGCTGTTCATTTTGTTGCCATTTTAACAGCCATCACCCCTTCCGGATAAAAAGTCGTGGAGAATGAAATTCGATCCAGCCGAAGAAAGACGCAAAAAAGAAGAAAGAAAAGCGACAAACCAAAGCACTGTTGTACTCGGTAATCAAATGTGATAGAGACATGGAGATTAATGGTTTTGTTTTTCCGTTGAATTTTATACAACTAGTTTGCAGGAAGACTGAAACGAATATTGAAGAAACGTTTCACCCCCCGGTGGAAAGATAGGTGCCGAGCGTTTCGTTGCATATTTTATGAGATTTTATTTTGCAACCTCAGAGAAGAACTGCAAACCGAGACCGGAAAAGCACTGTTCAGCATAACCAAGTGATGCAACGTGAGGGCGTGAGAAAACGTACATCCAAAACGAGTGGGGAGTTCTGTTTTATGAGTTTCAATCCTTCCGAAGGTAGATTGTTCCATTGTTAGACTTTTCTAGATTGATTTTTGTGATAATAAGAGCAAGTACTCATGCTCACTCACTCGTTACAAACGAAAACAAAAATTAAAACTATACGTGTGTATATATAGGATTAAAAGACAAAAACCGCAAACTAAAATTCTCATAATATACAACAACAAAAACACAACAAGTGTAAACATGAACGTTCACAATAGAAAAGTTTTAACAAAAGAAGTAAAAAAAAAAATAAGAACATCGTGAACATAGGCTCATACTTTTATTTTCCGACAGGCAAAATGTGTATGATACGAAGAATAAAAAGAAAAAGGAGAAAAATCATTTCAAACTACTCTAGCGTACGGCGCAAATGCGTACCATTCGGGATGGTCGTGGAAGCTACGGTTTTGGATTAAGGTCAAAAACCGAAAAATGTTCGCCATTCGAATTGAACGAAAGCACTCTAATGAAAGAAGCTGCAGCAAATGCAAAACTAAGCAGAAATTAAACGCATCCAGATGGAATGCATTTAACTCATTTAAAATTGTTTTTGTAAAATAAAGCGAAAAATCAAAAAAAAAAACAACAAGGTGAACAAAACTGTAACGTGAAGAAATGTTTAATAAAACTTTACTGAAAAATAAACAAATCTACTGGCGTTTTCTATTCTCTTTCATTTGTTTTTTATTCAATTGCACGCGTAAGTATAAACAATGTAATGTTCATCATGAAATTCCATTCCCTCGGCATGGTGCCACCCATAATGAATCCTTTTAATTATATGCACCGTCATCAAACGAATCGTTGTTCCTTCTTAACGGTCTTTAATTTGGCAAGTAGGTGTTTTGCCCCGTAATATAATAAGCATTTTCCCATACCGTAAGCTCATTTGAAGACAATCTCCCATACTGCGCTTTGTTTCGGCTATTCCCTCCGGTAACCGGTGCGAGCTGCACTTGTGCAATACTGTCACCGAGAGCTTCCAGTGCCATAAATTATTCACTATAATTGCACTGTCGTCTTTTGGCAATAGTCTCACTGCATACCGAGTGCTATTTCCCGAGGACTACACGGTGCACATTTGGTTCATTCAAAAGAAGCAAAGCTGGTCACCAGCCACCATTTCATTCCGCTCCATATGAATGCATTCAAACACACACACTACGTGAACCATCCATTCAAATGTACAGCACAAGTGTACCATCATCATGGCCTTAGTTAAACCACGCTGCAAAATGCATGCGATGCCATGTTGCTTTGCTGCTGCTACATTTGCACTTTTCTAATTACGTCTTGCACGTATGCACTTGATGGCATGTGAGCTGGGAGAACGGGGGAGGGGGAGGGGGGTTGGTTTAGTATTTTTCATCGCCTTGGCACTACCCACCGGCTGGGTGTGAACGGTGGTGTGAGAATTCATGATGGTTTGCTGCTGTCTCAGGGAGTGTACTTACGTCAGGAAAGGGATTTTCTTCGGAAAGGGGCAACCTACTGCTAATCAAAAGTTTTGAGCACAATTTGAAATTTTATTTATCGCAAATTAATAAAACAACGGAAATAAGTCATAACATGTTGATGAAATCATATTCCATGCTGGAAGGACGGCCTTGGCGTAGAGGCTATCATCCACACTCCTTATTGCCGAATCTCAGCTGTTTTTGTCGAAATTTGCACATCATTTAATTCTTCAAATTTGAGTAGGTAAAACCTAACCCTTTTATATTTCTTACAAACTTCACAGGTTCCAAACTACAAATTTTAACGGCATGTATTGTGTATAAAAAATTAGTAACATTTTTTTATCTCTAAAATGGTGAGTTATTAGAAATATAATGGCATATAATCATCAGAAGCGGGTATAAATCATGAATATATTATTGTCAAATACAGCAGAAAAATGGGTTTTTTTTTCCTTGATTTGTTTTCCGTCGATCTTGTTTTCCGTGCTGAGCAAGGGGTGGTCACTCTACACACTTGTTTTGCGCCAACTTTTTTCTCAGTGTACCTCAGTGTGCCGCAGTTGTACCGGACTGGGTCAAGAAGTCATTGAACTGACTTTTGATTGCTTGTGAATAATGCCTTATTTGGCAACCCGGTATTTTAACAGCTTTTATTTTTGTTTTGTTTTTCAATGTTTTCAAAAACGACACGGATTCCAGTTGGGACTACACACTGGATGCATCCGTCTCCAAGGATGCCTGCAACGGACGAGCTCCGTTGCTACACAATCCTTCCATCTTTGGCGGAAGGCCGACCCCGCACAACGAACGTCAATCATTAGTCAACCAATCCTTCTGGGAGCCGGCGGAGGAAATGGATTTGCACCGAATTTTTCACCCCCCGAGTATCATCCGTCGGAAAACTGGAAACCAACACCGGCCAGAACACACGTCGGACTGATGAAGGACGCACCGCTGACCCGAAACGGACCAGCCAATTTTCCAAGCTGAACTACTTGTCAGAGTCCACCAACCCGTACACCCTGCAGGACAATTCGATCAGCAAGAACAATCGCTTCCCAGGCCAACAAAAATCACATTCGCCACTTCTTCAATAACCCACCCGTATGCCGTCCGAGGATCTGCTGCTGACTGCATTCACCACCAAGGGCTGCCACCCGTCGCAAGTGCGACTGTTCCCGCTGAAATCGGGAAGTTCGTCCTCCGGATTGGTCGAGTACCCGAGCGTAGCCCTGGCGGTGAACGTCATCATGAAGTGCAACCACAGCGCGATGATCACAGCTTATTTTCTGAGAAAAGTAACGATTTTCCTTTTTCTGGGTAGTTAATGTTATGATTCGTAATTATAATTTCTTATTGTGTTAGTTGGAAGTGCAAAAAGGAACGAGAGTAAAAATTTGTTGAACTATTTGAGATTTTGCCAAGACGGTCCTCCAACATTATATGTTGGACGATGGAATGGTTGATGTAGCAGCCATGGATGTATTCGAGGCAGTGCTGTAAATTCTCAAAATCATTTGAACATTTTTGATGAAAATGAGAAAAGTAGCTATTCGCTATCAAAGGAGACCTCCTCCGAATGGGTGATATCAGTTGCTTAGTCATTTGACGAAGGCATGGATCATTCTCATTTGAGAAACGCTATATATCATTCGATTGAGTGTAACCTACACACAAACGGAGCTCTGGTCGACATTCCGGCGAAAAAGCTAAGCCAACCCGACACCAACCTGACTTCTATCAAACCCCAACCCGATGTTGACCCGACATTGATCCGACATTGACCCGACATAAACCCAAAATTGACCCGACATTAACACAACATTGGGTCGACATCGACCTTAAATTAGCCTTACATTGATCCGACATCGGGTCGACTTGTCTGTTCGGGACCATTTTCCTGGATTTCTTCCATACTCCACTGTCGTATATCAAATGATACTGAGTGACTCAATTGACAGTGACAATGAGCTTCGAATGAGAAAGGGGCTCTTCAAATTATGGTCATGTGAGAATTCGTTTACACAGAATTGATTGAATGGTTGTAGTGGTTCATCTTCAATCGAATGATATGAAAATTTACAGCACTGATTTGAGCAGTTCGAATGGTCGGATGGTATAGATTTTGTTTGGTTGTTGACTTTCCGATTAAAACTCAAGCACCGCTTGTCGTGACCGCCCAATATTTCCAGCGTCGACCACGGCTACACAAATTAGCGATGCAGCTCCCACGGCTGCGGCTGATTCCAATGCTGCTGCTGTTCCTTCTGATGGTCCGTCTCCTCTAAAATTCGTCAAAAAAGACGGACCAGCAGCAGCATTGGAAGCAGCCGCAGCCGTGGGAGCTGCATCACTAGTTCGTGTAGCCATGGCCGGAAACCTCGGTTAGGTCAAGATACCGCTGTCAGCTGTTCTTCGTATGAGAGGAAATGTGGATGCGACTGCCGTCACAGGTTTAACGATTTTGAGAATCCATGGCGAGACTTGGTGGAGATTCACGGTTGTTTTGAAAATAATTTGACTAGGAGTGGCAACGTCAATAACAAATTTTGACACGTGCACACTGCGCAGGCGCAGAAAAAGTTCAGAGTTGCCAGTAACTTTGAAGATAAAAATTGTAACCATGGGTGCCAAACAACGTCAATGACTGCACCCCGATGTGCCCCAGTTTGATTTTGGCACACTGTGTAGAGTGACCAACCCCTTGGTGCTGACCACCAATGCTACTGACGCCAAGAAAGCAGCTCCCACTCCTGGACCCTACCTATCGACTCATCAACTGATTAACCGGGGACTTTGTCGGTTATGTCTCAGAACATCTCGGCGGCGCCGACTGGGATTGAACCCAGGCCTGCTGGGGTGAGAGGTAATCACGCTTACCACTACACCACCAGCACCGCAAAATGGGAAATTTGATGGAGAAAAACATTTCCAAAGACAGCTTAGCTCTTCTTTTAACATTCATAAAGTTGTTCGGGATCTACTGCGGAATGAAATGTGAAGAACACAGCAAAAAATAAATTTTAATACGTAATTTCAGTTCATGCACTGAATTAATGAAAATTTTGTCCTTTTTGGAAAGTAATATTACACCATATTTTTGACACGATTGAGGTGCATCCACTTTGATGTGATATTAAAATTAATTTTGTGCAGTGAATATAATTACCTACAGCATATTCAACACCAACGAACCAATCGATGAAATCGTCGAATAGGGGAAGACGGGGTAAGAACGCCCGGCGGGGTAAGAGGGACCACACCCAGCTATATAGGAAATCCTCAAGATTCTTACCAATATTCAATTCAGAAAAGATTAACAACATGGTTTTATCATTCTGGAACACCTTGAATCTTCAAAACAATAAATAAAAGCAAACTTCTTGTTCGGTGGGGCTTTCACAATCTAATTTTGAGAGCAACAAATAAAAGACTTTTTCATGAACGAACGATGTTTTCTGACGTTTGTTGGTACCTGTTTCTTTCTGAAGACTGTACTGCTTCTGTGACTTTTGATAAAGGTATGTAAAAATGCCAGTTCTTTAAAGCATCTTGGAAAATGATATTTATAAATCCATAATTTTTTTTTGTCTATTTGATATATGTTTCACATTGAAGATGCGTCACACATATCAAAACGGCCAAGCCTACTGTGCAGAATTTAAGGAGCAAGATGATTCAGAAAACATCGGGCCTGTTTAAATCGAAGATGCTTCAGAATTCAATAAATGGACGTGGCCATCTCGTACCGTACGTTCCAATTTTGATAATTATATAATGATATGGAGCATCACTTAACCTTTCTAGATTTGGTGCTTTCAACGACCAACCTCGTTGAAAGCACCAAATCTAGAAAGGTTAAGTGATGCTCCATTTTCTTCTGACGGTTGGGACATGAGCACTAACTCTTGTCCTAGCCTTTTATGACTTATGACTATAGCGCCATTACTCGCTTTCTGAAAAGAGAAGAGGGAAAGGAAAAGGAGAAGGACAAAGGGAAAAAGATTACGTGAAATCTATGAACATAAACAATATTTTTGATTTGAAATATATAATATAGAAATGCATAACTGGTGGTCACTACCCGAGTCTTGTACTATTATCAAGTCATAAAAAGTAACAAGCAATAAATGTCATCTTTTGATTACTGAAAAATCATGATTCCCTAGTTTGAAGTTGTCATGACTAGGGTTCGGTGGTAGATCTTATACCAGTAACGCACCACAAAAAGGTGATCTCTCAACGTTACTGGTTTGAAAAGATAAAAATTTACCAAATGGAACGAACTCACCAAGTTTAGCTAATTGAACCTGAAGGCTGCCTGACATGTGTTGATGTAGAAGTCCAAATTGTAGACGAAGCTTGACGAAGATCAGCATGAACTAGTCCGGTTTATGGTAGTTGTGCGGAATGTTTTCCATCGATTTGAGATAAACAAATGTTCGGATATATGTAGCCGATTTTTCATGATGATGGGACGAATGATGGGACGAATGATGGGACGAATGGTGGGACGAATGATGGGACGAATGATGGGACGAATGATGGGACGAATGATGGGA
This sequence comes from Ochlerotatus camptorhynchus, assembly GCF_037179485.1. Lineage (NCBI taxonomy): Eukaryota > Metazoa > Arthropoda > Insecta > Diptera > Culicidae > Ochlerotatus > Ochlerotatus camptorhynchus. The sequence continues at coordinate 33,472 of NW_027040860.1, read as the reverse complement.
CGAATGATGGGACGAATGATGGGACGAATGATGGGGCGAATGATGGGACGAATGATGGGACGAATGATGGGACAAATGATGGGACGAATGATGGGACGAATGATGAGACGAATGATGGGACGAATGATGGGACGAATGATGGGACGAATGATGGGACGAATGATGGGACGAATGATGGGACGAATGATGGGACGAATGATGGGACGAATGGTGGGACGAATGATGGGACGAATGATGGGACGAATGATGGGACGAATGATGGGACGAATGATGGGACGAATGATGGGACGAATGATGGGACGAATGATGGGACGAATGATGGGACGAATGATGGGACGAATGATGGGACGAATGATGGGACGAATGATGGGACAAATGATGGGACGAATGGTGGGGCGAATGATGGGACGAATGATGGGACGCCTCGTGGAGGTTCTTCTTGGCTTCAGAACAGCTTCTCAGCGGCAAATAATAGGGATTGAGGAACTAGAAATTGTCTCCTGGGCCTGGTTTTGGCCAGATCAGCAAACAATTATAGATAAAAAAAAACTACGGAAACAAACAAACGTCAGGTTCGATCACACGCACAGCCTACTACTCTCACCCAAGCTTGTTCCGTCTCAAACATGTGAAAATATCCATAATAAAAAATAACCATAAGCGAACGATAAATCAAATGATTTTACTATTCCACAAATGCTTTGGATGATACGAACACGTTGTTAAGCAAATTAACCATAACATTTTTATTAGGGATACCATGTGATGTAACATGTTAATCAGGGGAAAGACGTACCACTTTTGAAGGGGGAAAAAGCGTCACCCTTCTTTATTGCGACACGAGGGGGACGACTCTATCTACGGTGCAGGAAATATTGTGTTTTGCTGTGGCTAGCTGCGCGTACGCTGAATAGATAGAAAGAAGATTTATCACGATTTTGAAGATTTCCTGCAAAAAGATGATGCGCGATGCAAGTTGATGCGAGAAATGAAAGAATATTTTTCGAAGATTTATTCGATTTATTGAGCATCTAAATTTTAGATTTAGATGTGTCGCCCCCCTCGTTGCGACATGACTTTGATTGAAACTGAAATGATGTTTTTCCAAATCAAGTATTAATTGACATTGATTTCTCTTAGCTATAACCAAGAATAAAAACCTGGATACATCCATCTATGGTGAGATGTGACCATTCTTACTAATTTACATTCCCGAAATAAAATAAATTTTGTTTTGCTACCGGGTGGTATCCGGAACATATCCGTGAGTGGCCAACGTGGTCCACCATACTCAATTCAACCACCAATGACAATTTTTTATAGGTCTCATGTGATTTGACGTGTCGCATGATGGATTTCGAGTTAATTTGATTTTGACCACTTCCCCGGGGGTACCCGGAACATGTTAGGGTGTAGAAAATGAGACCCTGGGCACACAGTATGACTCCTATAGATCAAATTTTCTAATTCTCATGGGATTTTATATGTCACCACAATATAGGTTTGTACCGTTTTTTGATGAATCAGAAAATTTTATAATTTTTGTCCATAGATAAATGAACGCTTATTCATATGTAGCGTAGCAAAATGTGAAATTTCTAGCTCATTTTGATCTACTGAATTTATTGCTTAGGGTGGCGGTCTTCCCGTCTTCCACTCCTACCTTGTAAATCTTGATGTATTTATGTTATCACATGATAGCTACTCCGGTGGCAGAAACGTCATCCACGAACATTTTGCTTGAAGCCAAAGTTGTTGGTTTTTTTGGCTCGATTATCTGCCAATCTAAGACTGCTGATGCAAACATTGAAAAATTATATTGCTATTGAGAATGTAGTCGATTGCTGAATGTATGTTAGGGCCCAAATTAGGGACATTTAGGCCGACATTACATCCATTTCCCCTAGATGTTTGATTTGTTGCACGGCAAAGTAATCGTGATAACTGTTCAACAAGTGCGTACTTGTAGGAATTAAATATTAATTAGGCTTTATTAGATTCATGAAAAATTCAAGTTTCATTAATGATTATTCACATAAGATTTTTTAATGCATACGTGTCGTCAATGTACATATTATTTACATCATATAAACATAGCACGAAAACTAAAGGCTACATGCTCAGACCACTAATGGTGGTGGCTTCAGCAACCCTCCTTCTTGGCAGAGGATTGATGATAACATTTGTTTTTAAGTTTCTAGAATTCAATCGGAGGATTTACAATGTATCTCAAAATTGAGCGTACAGCTGTCCGTACATATCAGAAAAAACAGCTGTATGAGCACAACTTAAAAATATAGAAGCGCATGACAAAAACATTCGTAACTTGAAAGTTTAAATTTGCCGATATTAATGAATCACATATAATTTCCATGAAAACCAGAATAATTAATTCTGATTAATTTATTTAATAAACTGAGGCAATTTTCAAATGTCATACGTTTTTTTCCAAACATTAGATAAATTGCTCCGAAGGTTTTAAGCTGCTTCGCTATCACATAATTATAGAAAATGCTATAGCCCCCCTAACGAATGAACGTGCATATTACCCCAACGATTGTCCATTCTCTCTACAACCGCAAAAGAAAATTCAACATGAAACCGTTTTTGTTTGAAAATTAAAAATGTATAATATTTTATTTCTAAATTAATATCCGCATTTGAAGAAATAGATACTCGTTGATGTGTCATAGACAAGAAATCAAAAATATCTCCAAATGACAAAATAAAAAACGATCAACGAACCGAATGATAATGCTATGTCAGAAGTAGAAAGCAATAATGATATAATCTTCTACCTTTTTCCATGGTAGAAGGAAACGAGCCAAGGGGTAATCAGCTCTGAACACTGTGCCGAAACACATCACGGCACGCTAGAGCACAAATTGACAATAATGACACAGAATATATTTTAAAACGGCATCACTGATTTTTGCTGACGATTTTCCAATAGTTGCTAAGGTTTCGCACTTTGTTGACAGTCGCTGATCTTCGCTTCAGGATGAATTTAATAAATCCATCGGACTAGACGACCGTATCCCGGATTAGAATTCAAACCTATAGGACTTTGCTCGGATCTCGCCTGCAGCCAGTACTTCGTCTAATTCCCTGAATATATTTTAACAACTTAAACCCGATTCTCAACTCCCTTGAACCTTCTCCTTGGCACACAACATAATCACATCCGCTAATCTTTATGAAGCCGTCCTCCGCCTCCACCTCCACCTCGCAGTTGTTATCGTTGTTCTACCTGATCCATAGTCAACGCCACGGATGAAGAACCACATCTAGCTAAGTATAGCTAAGGAATTAGCATGTACCAGGGCTACAATCAATCTTCTTTGAACATATTTGGTTTGGTTTGCTTATTCTGGTGGGATTTCCGTGCTCCAGCAGTGATTTTAGGCTGCATACATAAATTTATTTTTATAATGGTTCGTTTTCTTGCACAATCACAAATAAACAAACACAAAAGTCATTAAATGTTCAGGGTTGCCAAATTCATGGGATACTTGATTGACACGCTTCGGTACAGCGTTTGGCATAGCTTTCGGTACAGCGAAAATTATCGGCACATCTTGAGGTGTGCAGAGTTGATTCCATCTTGAAACTAGCAAATTGTTGGCAAGCTGCTTCACGAAGTAAAGACGAAGATGATGCACGTGTGTTAATGGGATTTTTTTTTGACGTAGAACTACGTCTTTGTCGACTATACTGGGGTGCAAATCAAAAAATATGTGTGGTGAAGTAGTGTTAGGTTTTGAACGCTTGTAACTTTGTCATTTATAGATGAAATTAAAATTCAAATACGCCAATCGATAGAATATTACATTACAAACCAGCTGAAATAAATATTTTTTTTCAATTTTTCTGTAATAAAACTTTTGAAAAATGTACAAATGATAATTTTATCACAGTTTTCATGAAATAAGCATTTTTACCAAACCCAGTCATCATAATCGAGTACCACTTGGTTGCACATTGTTCTGAAAAGATATAAAACAGCACTGCTGTTGCACTTCTGCTCATCATCATTCTCTGCTTGAACGTCAAGCAGTACAGTTCGGTCTTTGCTCGCTCTGTCGAGTTGTTCTAAAGTTTCTAGTTTGTTCCAAACATTCGCAGTTTAATCGCGTCGTCAGTAGTGTCGGTCGCTTCATGTGATGGGAAGACAGCGCTCCCGGAGCAGGCTCCGAGAGAAAACGGAGAAGAAGAACAGCGGTGAGGGTAGCTTGAGTGTACCTATTTCGAATAGGTACGCTACTCTTCCCACCGATGTAGGGAATACCACCTCAGCCACGGTGAAGCGGTCAAAGAAGAGGAAGAAAAATCAAGGCCAGTCCGATGGTGCGAGTGGACGGGACGATGCCACCGCGACGAACGTCAGCATCATTGGTGATTTCGGCGACGCCGTCGACAACGAAACTGCTGCCAGCCCGAGTGCAGCAAAAATGAAGCTTCCTCCACTGGTGGTGAAGCAAGTCCCACTCAACACGCTGATTGGCGATCTTTCATCGCTGGGCGTTGCAGCTGAGTTTAAGCTCGGCAGGATCGGCACCAAGGTGATGCTCCGAACAAAAGCGGAGTACGAAGTGGCCGTGAAATATCTGAAGGATACCAAGGCGGAATTCTTCACGCACGACATCCCCGGTGAGAAGCCCTTCAAGGTAGTCATCAGGGGTCTACCAAACTTCGACCCCAAGATGGTCGAAGCTGAAATCAACCGGTACAAGCTTGCCCCAATCGCTGTCTTCCGAATGACAAGGAGAGACGAAAACGTGAAGACGTACCCGGATTGTCTTTTCCTGGTGCACTTCCAGAAAGGGACGGTGACTCTCAATGCGCTACAAGCCATCCGATCGATCTACTCCATCATCGTACGGTGGGAGCCATACCGTGGCGGCCATCGTGACGTAACGCAGTGTATGAGGTGCCTCAATTTTGGACACGGTACCCGCAACTGCAACATCAAGCCACGCTGCACAGTTAAAATTATTTTGTAATTTTACACGAATTTCCATGCACATAAAACGAGCATGCATATTCATGTAAAATTAAATCGGTTTTTAAATTTACACGACTTGAAATGTACATGTATGTAAAATTAAACGTCTCTTGAATTTTACATGGATAGCTTTAGATGGGCTCACTTTGTAATTCTACAGGACATTTAGAATTACACGCATTTGGGTTTTTGAACGAATTTGCATAAAATCGAACTGATTGTCAAGTACGCGGAATTATCACCCACGTAGAATAACCCGCCTTTACGGCACAGTACATACCCCACACTTCCACCGCTGCATCAAAACGATCAGTCAGGAGAAAAAAGGAACCACGAGCGCATTTTTTAATGTTATTCTATTTTTCCATATCCAAATGTTTGATTTTCTGCACGAACTAAAAGTGCTCTCTGTATAAAACCGATGTAATCACTATTTTGTCTGTCATCCATTTTCTATTTGTGGACGCGCGTATGCACGATAAATCGTTCCACATAACCAAAACAGAGCGCACAAAACAAAACAAACCGAGCGGAGAAAAAACTGATGGAATAATCGGTCCGTCCGCCATATTAGCTTTCTCAATGTTTGTTGATTTAAATTTACACGAGCATGTAAATTTATAGGTTTTATCGTTGAAAAACCGATGTTCTTCGATAAGTTTTTACATCGCGTGGTGATATTACACTGCAAGAGAAAATTAATCGAATAAACGTGTAATTTTATGAGTTTCATCATGTTTTTATTATGTGCATGATTTTTAATGTAAAATTAAACTAAAACATAGTTTAAAGCGATGTAATTTTAAAATGGTTTTGGTTTACACGTCATGTAATATTCATTATTTTTTAATGTACATCGCTTTCTAGAACCATTTTCACTGGGCCGTCGTGCGGCATTCTAACGACGTGCCCAGCCCACCGTAGTCGCCCTATTTTTGCAATGTGGACAGCTGGTGCAATTCGTGGTTCATTAGCCTCCTGCACGTTCCGTCATCCATCTGCACTCCACCGTAGATGGTACGTAACACCTTCCGTTCGAAAACACCAAGGGCGCGTTGGTCCTTCACGAGCATAGTCCAGATCTTGTGGCCATAGAGGATCACCGGTCTAATCAGCGCCTTGTAGACAGTCAACTTCGTGCGGCGGTGAATTTTATACAACCGGAGCGTTCTCCAAAGTAGGCACGTAATAATGCGTCTTTGAATTTCTCTGCTGGTATCATTTTCGGCGGTCACCAGTGAGCCCAAATACACGAACTCATCGACCACCTCGATTTCGTCACCGTCAATCTGAACTCGGGGTGGGAGGCTAACATTGTCTTCCCTAGAACCTCTTCCTTTCATGTATTTTGTCTTTGATGCGTTGATGGCAAGTCCAATCCGCCTAGCTTCAGCCTTCAGTCTGATGTACGTTTCCGCCATCGTCTCAAAGTTCCGTGCCATAATGTCAATGCCATCGGTGAAGCCAAGAAGCTGGATGGACTTCCTGAAGATCGTGCCACTCGTGTTTATCCCAGCTATTCTGATAACTCCTACTAACGCGATATTGAATATCAGACACGAAAGTCCATCACCTTGCCGTAAGCCCCTTCGCACCACGAGAAGGTGATCTACCAGCGTTACTGGTTTCAAAAGATAAAAATGGACAAAAAGGAATGAACTTGACCTGGTTTTGACCACATCAGCAACTGATTATAGAAACAACAACTCAACGGAAAGAACAAAAGTCACGTTCGATCACACGCACAGCCTCTTAACTTCAATTTTTATTTTAATCATATGATGATAAACTCCACCTGTAGGCAAAATTTCACAGCATTCTGAGAACCTCAGGCACATTTTCCGGATAACATAAAACAGAAATCCCCATTAGTATTTTTGTGTGGTGAGTACAATCTACTCTCTACGTCTATACTCTATGTCCAGTAGACTGATGCAAAATTTGAAATTTTCGCTCCACAGTGCTCAAACGTTTCTAAATTGGGCACTGATTAGCCTCCCAAAATTTGAACTCATTTGGTGAGAAACTGACTTGGCACAAACCATTTGAAGTTTATATGAGAATTACTATGGAGAAACCATAATTTCGGTTCATATCGATCTCAAAACTCACCAGTTCACTCTACTTTAAAAAATGATAGCTGAGCTTGTTGAAAATTTTCTCAGCTACAACTTTGTTCAACACCACTTTTCGATCAAATGTAAGGAACAAAAATTATTAATGATTCAAGTCACTGATGTCTTATGATTATGCTCAATCAACTGTTCAGCAGGCAACATTGGTGTTTATGGCGCGTAGAATAGAGGACAAAAATCATGGCTACTATGTCACTCTACAGAATATAGTGTTGCCCACAATACAGTTGCTTAATCTTACCATAAGATTATCAATCTCTTAAACAATTAATAGCTATTCAATTTGACGTTTAGCTGAAAAACGATTTTCTGCAAAGTTGTAGCTGATGAAAATTCTCATAAGAATAGCAATAGAATTTGTTAACAGTACAATATGTAAAAAGGCTATAAGACAATGAACAAAAAGTTTTGTTTCCCATAGTGATTCCCATAAAAACTTCAAATGGTTTGTGCCATGTAAGTTTCATATCAAATGAGTTTAAACTTTTGGAGGCTAAGCAGGACCCAATTTGAAACCGTTTGAGCACTGTGGAGCGAAAATTTCAAATTTTGCATCAGTCTCATGTCCAGGGAAGTCGAGACATTTTTCAACCCGAAAAAATCCTAGACCAGACCGGGAATAGAAACCAGCCGCCTCCAGCATGGTCTTGCTGTATAACTTCGCCTTTATCGACAGAGCTAAGGGAGGCCTCTATCTTAAAATGTATGGAATTTAAATTATTTTAAGGGATCCAAAATCTTGATGAAATTTGAATTAAACATTTTATTAAATACATTTTAGGTAATTCGTTACTTCTCTGAGGATGAGAAAATAACAAAGGGCATATTTATACAAACCACCAGGTTGTAGTTAATCTGTCCATGCTCGTTCAACCATTAAAAAAAAAGTAGAAGGGTCTGTGCCTAGGGGCACGAACGGAAGCTTGACGTAGGACCGCTAGTGGACGGAATAAATGTGAAGAGCATTTAGTTCTTTTAATTGATCAATTATCTATTATCTCAACTCTTTCTGTTTTTGAATTGTAGGCGTATCAAAATCACTTGCACTCCTGCTTCCAAGTTTGGTTACAAGATTACAACTCTGAAGCGCATTTTGTGTGGTCGTTGGGGGCTTGTGATTCTGAATATGGACAAACAAGCCCAGATTAATTCTATTTCAACTCTTTACGCGTAAGCTTGATGGCCCTGAAAAGGGCCGTTTTATTGAAGAGGACATCCATGGCCACTTACGCTTGGCGTGTTTAGTGTAGGTGACAGCGACAGCAGACCGGAGATACGTCAGACACCGCCACGGCGAGCCAGACGACGGATGGTAGTTATCTCGAAGAATTTGCCTTTGGTTCTGAATATGGCGATGAGTGTGCAAAATATTACGTAATACCATTCTCCCTATTTGCACGCGCCCGAGGATCGGAGGCGAATGCCACTTCGACTTGTTTCGTCTACCTACTACTCTCTGACGACTGTGCTGGGGAAGCAGCATATGCATGTAATTGGTAATTGGTGAATTTGTTAGTTAATTCAACGCTTTTGGACAATGCTGGACATTTACCAGTTTTTCAATAGTTTCTTGTTGAAAATCTACATTCGGAAGCATTGTTATCGATGCGTGGCCATATTTCTGATCGATTGGTGATCAAATTATTGAAATTGGACCAGGGGCAGCTGAGTTATTAACGTTCAAAATCTTTCTTAATTTGTTACATGTTCCATTTTCGGTTTTCACAAAGTGTACCCCCATATAGAAATCAAAGACGTAGTCCTACGTCAAAAAACTACATAGAAGAGCTTGACCATTTTTCGCTGGAATTTCATTTTGGTATGTTATGTATAAGATAATTAGAAAGATGGCACGGTTTACATATGAACATGAGCAATACAAGCAGAATTAGGAAAAGTATAACAACTTGAAGTCTAATTAAAGCTGCCAACGTTCCCGATTGGTACTCATCCTAGATGTAATAACAAAAAAGCAAACTTGAATCAATAATTATTCTTAGTTTGGACTATTGTCTACGCAGGAGGAAGGGTGATCTTAAACCTTTTAAATGCGGCAAAGTAGTTTAAGAACAGCCCTATGCACAATTAGAAAAGATCAGTTCTTAAAACACCATGCTTTCATATTTACATGTTAGTAATCAATACATCATTCCAGCGCTAGTACTGAAATATCCCACGCAACAATACTAGTTTTATCGAGGCTTTAAAACATTCTACAAGTCTCAATTATGGTCTACAGAACCCTCATAAAACTAGAAATGTTGCTTGGGATTGCACGCATATAAAACTGTTAATGTATTCGTGAGTGGAGCTGTGAACTATAGTTACAGTGGGCATTACAAATTAGATGTGAAAGTTTTCAGTAACAGATTTATTGCTTGCAGAATACGATTTTATTTACAGGCAACTCTCCATTTCTCGATGTTATATAATTCTATATTTCTCCATATATTCGGGATCAAATTACTCTCCATGTGTCGATGGAAAAATCTAGTTCACGGTGTCTCTGGAAGAAACACTTATTTGAAAAAAATCAGTAAACCTGAAACACCCACCAAGAGAAAGCTCTAGGGTTACCCCTTTCTTATGAGACTGGTATGGAAATTTTCTATCGGGGGTCTAGCAGAATTTTTATTTTTTCATATTTTTCAGTGTAAAGCACGTTCAAAAATAAACTCTATCGACTATTGAAGCCCAACAAATGTATGGAAAAATTACTCCCGATGGAATATTTTGCCTCAAACGAAAGAGGGGCGCCGAAGATTTCGTTTGGTGAGTGTTTCAGAGATACTGATTTTTTTTTCATAATAATGTTATCCTACCAGAGACACCGTGTGAAAAGTTGTTTAAGATAAGCCTTAGAGTTTTGCTTTGGATACGGGATAAGCAAATATACTTCTTGAACAGTTGAACCCGAAGTGATACCAGTAATAAATTATTGTTCTGATGTCGATCCCTGCCTATCTCGATGGTCTATGCAATATAGAGAAATGGAAAGTCTATACATTACGTTTCCCTTTTGCCGTTACGTGTTTGTTATTGCCAGGTAGGCACAACTTCACCGTGACTCTTTTGCAAACATGGAAAATTCAGACTTCAACACACATCCAAGTCATGACATACTTCTGTGCCAGATATTTTTTTTTTCGCATTCCTTATAACCTTGTTACATCACACCACCATCGCGCATTGACATGCATTTTCTTTCCAGAATGGCATCCTTTACCATCGAAGGCACATCACCTTGTCGACCCCAAAAGCATAATAGGTACGAAGTACACCAGTAGAGAGCCCACTCTAAAATAATACAATTTCAGTACTCTACACTTCATTAGCATACACTTAGTTTTTGCTAGGTGTGATAGTTGAAATGTTTCAAAAAGGATTCTCGAACAGTTTTGACGAATAACCTTAAAGATGATTATTTGAGTAAATGCATAATATTGTTTGTTTTTCTCAACTCTCTGACAAATGATCTGAATATTCAATTAAGTCCTTATCAACCAAAAACAGGATACTCAACCCTACAACCGTCGCTGTCTAATGTGTCAGTCATTTCTCAACCCGTCAATAACACGACGAAAAACGGGGCAATTTAGTTTCTCTTCAATTTAAGAGCACTCTGAAGTTCAATTCGATTGCTCGCTGATTGCACTTTTTATACACTTTGACCCAGGTTTCGTTTTTTTCCGCGCTGGTCTAATCACGCCTTGTTCTCCCAGCCAAATAGTACTTTTACACCATTCACTCCCCTAACGAGTACCTACTTTTCCATCACCGGCCATCAGTGCTTGAGGAAGTCAGCAAGCGATGTGCTCTCAATCTGGGACGGGAAACTATTCAAGCAAAAAACCGTGACCGTCGTCCACTAGCAAGCAGCAGCGTGAGTTAGTGAGAGTTTACTTTCGAGTCGATAAAATCAAAATGGAAATGGCTCAGCGTGAAATGGCGAAAAAGAAAGCTGAAAGTTTCGTGAGCAAAGACTTCCGCTTCCTGTCAACGCAATGGTATGAAACGACGAGGCGGGAGAAAAAAAAGTTACCAAGTGAAAAGTTTATCTTTTGGTCATTTGCAATTCTAACCGATTTCCTTTTCTGGTATTATTTCTTAAAACCGCACGCCGAAACGCTTGAATCTCAATTCACCGAGAAGCTTTTTCTAGCAAATTCCGTACGACAAAGTAGCGATTTTAAAATTAGTTGCTTGATTGACTAGCGGTGCCACGGTGTTGGTGGGTTTTTGAGATTCATGGCGTCACAAACTCGCACTTAGTGGTTTTGTACTCAGTTTTGTCGCGGTGGTTTGAAAAGTTACTTAGTTTATTTTCTAAAGGAAAAAGCTGTACTCGCTGTTGCTGTTGTTGAAAAAAACGGTTGCATTGAGCAGAATCATATTGAAATGCGAGAATTGTGGGAGAAAGTGGGGACACTTAATCCCTGGGGACTCATGAGTAGCCCTTCTCTGCTTTGGCTTTCTTACGTCCCTACTGGGACTTTTTGCCAGCTCCCACTTAATGTTCTTTGAGCACTTCCACAGTTGTTAATTGAGAGCTTGCTAAGCCTGTACAATTTTTTTCAAATAAACAAATCCGCAGTTCCTTCAATCGTATGCCAAAGAGCGAACTTTCGATCTGATGCTGCTCAGAATCTGAATCTGAGCAAATTTTATCTTGCCAGAACAAGGAGTTTGACCATGTATGGGTCAAATTAATTATTGGTGATCGTGTTCATATTTTCGCTGTTGTGTATTTTCCACCAGAACATTGGTCTTGCTAGCAGTATTATGTCGGAATTCGAGGCTGAAGCAAACGTTCACATACACGGAGATTTTAATCAACGAACAGCTAATTTTATTGTAGATGACGAAAATGAATCCATTTTGATTCCGGTTGTGGGGGAAAATGAAACACTTCATACTTTGTTTGACAAATGTGCAGAAATTGGATTGAATCAAGTAAATCATATAAAAAATCAAAATGATTGCTATTTAGATTTGCTATTTACTACTATGACTGATGATTTTTGCGTATCAGAGTCACCTTCTTCTCTTTGGAAAAATGAAGTGCTCCACTGCCATTGAATACTCCATAATGATACTTGAAAAAACCGCAATGGTGGATAATAATTTGTCAGATCCCTATTTCGATTTCAGTAAGGCAGACCATGGAGCTATCAAAAATAAATTGAACAGTATAGATTGAAAACTTGTAATCCGTAGTCATGATGCAGAACATGCAGTTGATGTATTCTATCAGATTATTTATTCTATTCTAGAACAGACAGTGCCCATGAAGCAAAAGAAAAAAATCAATGCAAAAACACCAATATGGTACAGTAGACAGATAATAAATCATAGAAACAGAAAACAGAAAGCTCATAAAGCGTACAAAAGAAACAAAAATGATGAAAATTTTACCTTTTATTTTACTATTTGTGACTAACTTAATAGAGAAATTGAAAATGCATATGAAGAACACAATAGAAAGATTGAAACTAACATTAAGTCAGACCCAAAATCCTTTTTTAACTATGTTAAAGAAAAGCAAAAATCCAAGAGCTTTCCATCAAAAATGCAATTGGACAGTAGGTTGGGCAATACTCCTAGTCAGATTAGTAACTTATTTGCCGACTTCTTTTAGGACGTTTATACAATTCATGATGAGAATGAGCGAGATTATCAATATTTTTCGTATCTCCCCGAGCCAATGAAGAACATCGCAGTGGACAATTTAACTCTCAAGTAAATTATACGTGGTCTTGAAACCTTGGATGCTTCAAAAGGTGCTGGACCGGATGGTTTACCACCAATTTTTTTTAAAGTCACTTTCGAAGGAGCCAGCAAAGCCTTTGTTCTGGCTGTTTAATTTATCCTTGGAATCGAGCGTACTTCCTCCGATTTGGAAGGAATCATTTTTAATTCCAATTTTTAAAAATGGTAAAAAGTCTGATATAAAAAATTACCGTGGAGTTGCTATATTATCAAGCATTCCTGAATTATTCGAATCCATCATCAATGACAATGTATTCTTACAGATTAGGTCGGTAATTACTAGCAAACAGCACGGATTTGTTAAAGGACGATCTTCAGCTACCAACTTGATACATTTTGTGTCATATTGTTTAAACTCATTGGATAAAGGCAATTATGTAGGAACGCTATACACTGATTTTAGTAAAGCATTTGACAGAGTTGATATACCACTCTTGCTTATTAAGCTTTCCAAATTAGGCTTCAATCCTAGGCTACTGAAATGGATCGAGTCGTACTTATCAAGGCGGACGCAAAAGGTAAGATTTGAAGTTGATGTAACATCTGGTGTGCCACAAGGTTCACATCTTGGCCCATTACTGTTTATTTTATTTGTCAACGATGTAAACCATATTTTTAAATTGCTTCGTGTTTCTATATATGCTGATGACATGAAACTTTTCATGGAGATATCTAAAGCACCTGATCTTCAAATATTTCAACATGAAATTGACGTTTTTTACACATGGTGTAAAAAAAATTTGTTAGAACTAAATATTAATATATGCAATTCTATATCGTTCCCAATACAGCACGCTGTAATACACAACACAATTACTCTTGGCCAGAAAACAATCCAAAGATCCTATCAAGTCAGAGACTTAGGTGTTATCCTCGACACCAAGTTAACTTTTGCTGATCACTACAATAACATTATCTACAAAGCAAGCAACATGCTTGGGTTCATTAAAAGATTTAGTTTGCACTTCAATGATCCCTACACAATCAAAACACTTTACGTAGCATATGTGAGCATGTGATACACATGTAAACCGCATTGAATCAGTTCAAGCAGTTCTTGTTTTTTGCTATAAGAAAGTTGGGTTGGACGAGTTTTCCACTTCCATCTTATGAATCGCGTTGTATGCTAATTAATTTAGATAAGCTCAAAAAGCGAAGAGAGTTCGCAATGATTGCTTTTATAAACGATGTGATTTCGCAAAGAGTTAACAGTCCAGAGATTTTGGAAAATATCAATTTTTATGCTCCCACTCGCTCACTGCGGAATAGAAATTTGTTTAGCATCAACAATCAAAGAACAGACTATGCCAAAAATAGCCCACTGAATAGAATGATGTCTTGCTATAATACATACTGTGAATATATTGACATAACAATGAATAAAAGTACACTTAAAAAAAACTTTCTTCACGAGGTTAGCTAGGCATCAATAATAAAATATAAATGTTATGCAAGTACTTAAAGTAAAATTGTAAAACGGTCTACACTGATTGACGACAAATAAATAGATGCTTTAGCCACTTTTGTTCAGTATTTTTCAAATTCTTCGATTGCATTCGCTGCCTTGGAATGTGCCCAACAGGTTTCGATTGACCGTGAACAATTCGAAGGATTTATCTCTTTTGACACGTTTTGCACATTGTTTGCTTTGTACCAAGCTACCATGTTTTTCGAGTAGTGCATTTACACCAAATCGGACCAAAATAGTACTGGGCCATCATGTTGACGGATCATGGGCCACAGACACCAATTCAAACACTCCCGAACGTAAATTTCAGCGTTCATCGTCTCGTTCGTCACAAATGGCTTTGACACCCGCTATGTCTCAGGTCACTCTACTGCTCGCTTGTGCGATCCTTATTGGAGTCAAGTTTAGTTGTTTGGTGCCCTTTCCATGCTAGTTGGATCACTAGAATTGAATCCGTTCAACGCAAGTTTGTGAGATATGCTCTTCGTTTTCTCAACTGGCGTGACCCAACAAACTTGCCACCGTACGAGGAGCGTTGCCGTCTCCTGGGAATCGAACCATTAGAGGTGAGACGGACGGTCGCTCAAGCTATGTTCGCTGGAAAGCTTCTTACGGGCGACATTGGCTGTCCAATACTGCTGGCTCAGCTAAATATGTATGTTCCTGACAGGCCTCTTCGTCAACGCGACTTTCTGTTTTTGGAACCACTGCGCCGAAATTATACACAACACGAGCCAGAGGCGTCGCGTGCCTCATTTGTTTACCTGTGCACCAAACTTGGTTCGATATAGTTTACCACCACATGTTAGTTTTTGTTTTATTTTTCAATGCTCCAACAATTCGAGGGATGTATTTC
The DNA here is from genome assembly GCF_037179485.1 of Ochlerotatus camptorhynchus. NCBI lineage: Eukaryota > Metazoa > Arthropoda > Insecta > Diptera > Culicidae > Ochlerotatus > Ochlerotatus camptorhynchus. The sequence goes on along the minus strand of NW_027040860.1, from coordinate 18,239 downwards.
CAATTTATTAATCACTACCTAGCGTAACATTTGAAGGGCCTATCATCTTGTATAAACAAAACTTGTATGGAACATATGCGGAACTTCATGCAAAAAGCTGACTCAAAGCAGGCCCCTTTTTTGTTTTGTCTCAGTGGTATAACTGGCATAGTTGGACATCGATCTGTCAAAATAAAATTTTCGTTATATCGACACTGAGCGTACATAAGGACCAATGTCGAAAACATAAATAATGGCTTCTCTCGTAAATGTCTCGTAGGTCAAAGTCAATCCATGTAAGTCACTTATTATATCGGACAGGAGGACTCTTTCTCTATACAATCATGGTGTTGGTTTTCTTGAGTGAGTTTTCATTTTCGAAAAATTCACGCGAAAAGTAATTGTTTGCGTTTGTAGCATTGGCCCTTAAGAAAGTAAGGTTGTTGTTGTCGTGGACGTAGAAAGCGACTCTGCAACTCTTTACTCTTGGTAAAATCCCATGAGCATGTGACAATCTGAGCATGAAATCTAGTGGACTTTGTCTTATCTCTTCATTCCTTCAGCAAGCCGCCGTTTCCTCACACAAAGATTGACAGAATCATATGGGATTTTCATAGGAGTGAAAGGGTAAGGAAATGTTCACCAAGTTTCACGCACAACTGATGTTTGCTTATGGGATTTTACCATAGGAGTGAAGAGTTACAGAGTGACCGAAGAGGCAAATAGTCAATAGTCACGGTAAAGCTGGGGTTAGACTAGGCAAGTCATTTGATCAACTCAGTTGAATTCAATTGGCTTGAAAAGTTGAGCCTGGTTCAACTTTTTTCAATTCAAGTGAGTTGATCAAGTCAGTTGAATGGCATGGTTTACACGTTCAATTTGCGTTCAAGTCAGTTGAGTTCAACTGACTTGATCAATTGACTTGTCCTGTCTAAACCCAGCTTAATGCGTAATGAGATGTAAAGAGGGGAGACCCAGATAATTTATCGTCTCATTCGTTCTTCCGCTGTTTAAATAGAGATTGCTGACGTTTATTGTCACGTATACGTATACGCAAAATGTTTTCATCGAAAAAAAAAAAACTTCATAGCGGAAAATTTTCCTGATGAAAATAAATCACTGACACAACCATACTTAAGCAATCTCTATGCTTGACGGAGTTTGACGTGTGGGCATTCTTTTTTCGACTAGCTCGACAGGGGGCTTTTCAAAGGATTTTTTAACTAGTGTTTTCAAGTCGGTCAAAAGCCAATCAAGAGCGTGGTTATTCAGTCATATTGCCTATTTATAGTTGCAATATTTCTTCGTCTCTTCGATCTTATTGGTTTGCAACGGATTCATTACGGAAATTATGTTAATTGAATGTAATTTAATGCAAAAAAAATCGAAGATTTGACGATTACGTTGAACAGGTGTAAAACTATCATTTTGTCTGTGGTATGCTAAAATATTGTTAACTCTAGACTAACTTTTTAAAATGTCGTAACTCCAAAATGACCATTTCGAGAAAATCGCTTCCGAATTTTGATGACCTAAAAATTAATCCTATTTCACGACTTTCCATTTTTTGGATGATTTTATAAGTTGACATATAGTTAATAGTATAATATATCATCATGCATCACCAAAACTCAAAACAAGTTTTCTTTGTCATGAAATTGAGAATAAAACATCATACGCCCTGATAATTTCTTACATGTTGTTACTCCCCTGATCTTCCATTCTTTGAACTGCCAACACTGGTGATACGCCGTGGAAATACACCCTCGGGATTTTTTGTTTGTGGTTCCACCTTGGTTCTTCGTTCGAAAATTTTGTAAGAGTGGAATTACGCCCGGAGATTTTTTTGGTCTTCTTTTTGTTCGTTTTCTACACGTGAAATATCAATCGGATGCATTTCAATGAATCAGGTGTGACTAGATACTGCATAATCAGTACGTTTGGCATATTAAAACAATATAATTCGTAGTTCTGGTGCAAGGCGTAACAACCTGATGCATCATAGAGTTGAAAGTTCGAAATACGCCATGTAATAAGAAACGTTTTTGATGATTTAAAGTGATATTTTCTGCTACTTTTTCGTGTTTATCGAGTAGTTTGCGAACTGTTCTCTCTATACGTGGCAAAATATGGTTTGTTTACATTTTGGAGTTACTCCCTTTTCAAATTTTAGTCTAGAACTGGGTTTTTATTGAGTTAATTTATGATTACATCACGAAATATCCAGTTGATGCATATTAACGATTATTTTCGTTAGTAAATAGTGCTTAACTTTGGTGCAGCTAGCTGGGAGTCCCTTCCTGGGACCTTAGCCATAGTGGTCGAAAAAAAGTTTGTTATGATTGTGTGTAGCTCCTCCTTTGCCTTTTCGATCAACAAGGATCAACCTTACCAGGTTTTTTGTTACAAAGTAATTTGAGTAGTTCTTTGTGTTGGGATTTTTGAAGAATTTTCAATTGGCGGCAATTGAGAAACATAGGGAGTGTTGAAATCTTGGATATTGCAGGTATCGATAGCCATTCGTTTTTATTTATCATCCTGCTTGCAATTCTTGCACATGGAACGATGCAAAGTCAGCTCAAAACACTGCATATTTTTCAAATGGTACTTCTGACTCTTATTCCAAATGTTGCTGCTTCTCTCTGGACTTTAAAATGTAAGCACTTAATTCCAAATTTACGCGGTAGTGTTTTTCCTCCTAGGAAACCTAATGAAATCAATGTTTGATGCAATTGGTTCCAAATATGTTATATACATGTTTCTTCTAAGTTTACCACAGTTTTGCTGTGTGAATCAAGGTGATGAATTTGTTAAAGTTAGCTATATAATTATAAATAAGGCACATCAATTGTTAAAGTAGTGAGTTCAGGAGTGCTAGGAACATATTGAATTAAAAACCACGGTAGAATTATTTAAAAGAATTGACAAACCCCTTGATCCCATTTCTTATTTTAAACTGGTATAATCAATTTGACAGATCAATGTCCTTCTATACCATTGAAATCATCGATTTTTGATGATCGACTTCCACATATGTTATGTGATTAGGTCCTAGGTCATATTGATCGATTCTCTTCGTCGACTTTCTCTTTCGTTAATAACTTAAGCACATAACCATTTCTTGTTGTGTTTGTCGTATAAGATGCTAGATAAAAGCTTCTTTTATCGATCTGTGAGCGGAAAATACCTGGGAATATCTTCACATGGCCGTGGCTATATAAACAGAAAGTCAACGGACAGAATCTGTCGATGTTACTTAAGACCTAATGCAATGTTCAGCTTGAATTCTCGTTTTTATCAAAAGGCTAACTCCTTCGACTGAAGTGTAATAAAGAATATCCGTCAAACACTTTCAAAAACATTTTGTGATACGAAACAGTGTCCAAATTTAGAGAAAATTTATGAAGTCCCCTGGGTAGCAAACTTGAATTACTCAACTCTTTATTTATCAGAACAACACTATCAGAATGAATCAGGGGAAGCTTTTAAGAGTGAAAGCGAGCTTTTGCGCTCTCTTTCTCCATTACTCTTTTTGTCTGCAATCAGATATCCAAGTGCACAGCGAGAAATGCACGCTTTAGGCACCCATACATCACAAATGTTCTTCTAATTTAAACTCACACATTCAAACCGGTCTGCAAGTATTATACCGTCAAAAGCGTACAAGACTGCTGTTTCCGTGTTGTTCCCGTTTGACGCGTGACTGCTGAAAGCTTCAATTACAACTAGCGGTGCAAACCGCCATGTATTGTGGAAAAATTGGGGTATGTTTCAAGAGGTGATAGCAGGTCTGCATTTGACCATTCACAAACTTGCCACCCAAAAAAGCTCACTTTTAGGTGCACTATTCAACGAGTTTTGACATGGTAGTGTTATCGATATGCTTAGAAATCAATGCATTAGGGATGAGGCAGGCCATCCGAACTGAATTTAATCCTTTTTCAAGCAAACCAAGGTCGAAGATTTAATTAAACAACGCTATAAAATAGTGTATTCATGGTCACTTGTGGTCTGGAGTAAAGAAGTACAGTTATAATGTGACCATAAAATCTATAACAATCTAAACGTATTTTTTTTTTTTCAAATTATTTACACCAAACAACCGTTCTAACTAACTCTAACTCTCAATAAACCTTGAATATTTGATCCACCAGCAAACAAAACTCCAGAAACTTTGGTGCACATACTGGAAAGTTACAGCATTTTGAAGTTTTTTGAGATTATAAACAATTAGAGTAATAACTTTATTATTGCCAGTACTATTTCTCGCTAATCCTGTTTTGAAAATAAAGCCATCTTTGAATCATCGTAACTCGACTTCATATTCAACGAAGAGAATTTTTTTCCTCCTCTCTGCCAAATGCTTTTTCAGTATATATTTTTTTAAGATTGTACCTGCTACAGCACATAATGTGCTTGGTTTTATTTATTTTTTTTCCTTGATTTTTTTTTCCGTCGATCTTGTTTTCCGTGCTGAGCACCAATGCTACCTACGCCAGGGAGGCAGCTCCCACACCTGGACCCTACCTATCGACCCATCAACTCATGAACCGGGGACCAACGGCTTTACTTCCCGGCGTGATCAGAGATGTTATGCCTCAGAACATCCCGGCGGCGCCGACTGGGATTGAACCCAGGCCTGCTGGACTTGTTCGCCGTCATGCTTCTGGTTTCACCGATGTTTATTGTTTCAAGGTGCTATTCTACTCACTGGTTCGCAGCATTTTAGAATATGCTACCCCGGTTTGGTCTCCATTTTACGTAACGCATATCCTTGCGGTTGAAAGGATTCAGAAAAGTTTTATAAGGTTTGCCTTGCGTCAGCTCCCCTGGAATGATCCAGTCAATCTTCCAAGTTATCCCGACCGATGCAAACTGATTGATTTGGAATCGCTCTCTGCCAGGCGTCTTAAATTGCAACGATTGTTTATCTACGACCTCATAACAGGCAACGTGGACTGCCTCGAACTCCTGGAACTGATTCCGTGGAATACTCCTCCTCAATGATTCCGTAATTCCCCGTTACTTGTAATTCCATTTCACAGAACGACCTTTGGATTAAATAGTTGTTTTAATTCTTGTTTGCGTTCCTTTAATGATGTTTGTAGCGAGTTTGATTTTATTTTAACCAGACACGTGTTTAGTTCTAGATTAAGAGATTAAATTAGGTTTTAAGTAATCAGTCTGTACGACGTAGTTGAACATAGTGAGCAAATAAATAAATAAAAAAAAACAACAAAAAAAAATATTTATATCGATTTTATAGTTAATAATTTTATTTACAGTATTTAAAGCATAAATAATTATTTAAAAACTTCCTTTAGAGCTAAATTAAAAATAAAAATTGCACTGGACAAATTATTTCCAATCTAAACTCAGGTTTGGGAAATATTGAGTTAATTTTTAATTTTTAAAAAGCAAATTAATAGGGTCGTTCCGTTTCCCATAGATCTAAAGAGCGCTGGGGGAATATCGGCAAGAGAAACGATCCATTTTTTCTTCTGGCAGCCACGTTGCCCCATACAGGTGGTGGAATATGTGAGTAAAGAAAAGCTAGGGAAAGGTAGTGTTAGAAAATCTTTGGAAAGGACAGGGCAAATAAATTTATTATTTTTATGTCCAACGTCTGATTTGATTTCGTCTATATGAAAGAAATTAACATTCCAGGACAGCTCAAATCGTGAGGTGCAGTGGAGTAAACTACTCATCAATAACCTTAACCGGTAGGTTACATTCCAACAGAAAGGTTTATTGATAAATCGTTGCAGGCGAACGCGAAAGCGAAAACTATTTCATTGACTCACTTTCTACTTCATGGAATGGACAATAATCCGTTCCGTTATTTCAGCATACATTGTTTACTAATTAAGTGGAAACATTTCAAAGCAAAAATTTAATCCTGCGACATGATTCATTGCTTGCAATTGCAAACTTAATCCGCTTAAGTTATTATGCTCACCACCACACCGTTTCACTGAGAAAATGGTAAACTCGCGTGCCAGAAACCGGGTTTGTTTCCACTTGCTTTAGCTTCATTTGTCTCAACCTCTGGCAGCAGCACCTCCGCCAGATGCCACCGATGACAAATGTGCCACGGTCGTAATTAGTATTCTCCTTCCGTAATTACTCCACCTTTTCAAACAGACTCTTGCCACACTGTTCTCTCTGTTCTCTGGTTTTGGTTTTAGCCTCCTCCCAAGGAACGCATAATTTATTCATAGCAACAGAGCTAGAGCATTTATAAATTCTTAAGTGGAAAACTAATTTAAAGTTTAGTTTGCCAAATTTCCTCCGACCATTGAATTATAGTAATTACCCTAGTGGTACGGATCAAAAACAAAAGCACGCCCTCAGAAATCCACAGTTTTAGTTTTTACACATCATTGAACTCGGATAGTCATTGAGAAATTGCCTCATTATCCATCCGATTTCCTGTTTTCATTCACTAGAGCAGCAATTGCAATTTCCTTCACCGCAACTGGCGCGTTTCGGATTCACCCAATAACTCATATACCCGGAACGAATTGCGCATATTTCAGATACAAGAAACAATAAATCCTGACACCATCAATTACCCTGTCCCTCTCCCTTCAGCACAATTTAAACTTCCGATCCCTCGTCACACCACCCTCCTTCCATATCTTGACTTGAAGTTGAGAAAAACGGCTTGATCAAAATGGTTTACGCTAGAAGAGAGGTTCATTTCGATTTATCATCGCTACCAACCAACCGTCGGCATCGCCGTCCTTTGACGGACCATCTGATACTCTCCGGCTCAAATTATGGCTGTAAACACTACTGAGCTGAGTATGTACAAGCAACCGAAAGATGCAGCCGGAGTTGGGTGGGCGGAATAGTAATGAAAAAACTCACCAAAAGCTCAACACAAATATTGCGCCAAGTAGATACCTACTAGCACCGCACCGGGGAAAATGCTGTGAAGTGCATTTCTCCGTTTCCGCCCTGAAATGGGGCTCATAAGTTACGACAGTCTTGTATTTGACGTTGGAAAAACGAACAGGAAATAGGGTCATGGTTTGCGAACCAGACCAGTCGCAATGACTCACAGAAGGGTATAGGATATGTGTTCCAAATGTGTGATACTAAACTTAAGTAAGATCAGAGCTTAGCATCAAAACTGAATGATTACCCGAAGGATGCATCAACAACCCTATTACTATTGCAGGAAGTCTGTTTTAGTGCAACCATCACAACCAGACAGGTGGTGGAACGGAAGGCGGCAAAGCATTTGCGCCGTAAACAACTCGAGTCGTTGACTAAAGTTGATATTTGCCGTTGCACTTTTGCGGTGCTATTTTTCTTAGCTTGGTAGTTCGTTCGTACCATTTCGTTTTTGCACGCGTTTTGATGTGTGCGGTAAACATTTGCTCGCCGGAGCTGACGTTCTTGTGCTGGTCGCTCATTTGGAATTTTTCGTCTTTTTCACGCTGGAGGAAATTAATTGCCCTGTGTACTGAATCGAATTTTACTTGAAGAAGAGCAGCAAAAAGTGAATAAAATGCAACTTGCAGCGCAAATAGGATTGTAAAATTTAACTGCTTTTATTGCTCAAACGTCAGCTATTCTTTTTTATTATTATTATTAATTATAAACAATCATGAACGTATGGCATGGGATTTTCCACTCATTTATAGCATAAATCAATCAGTTAGAGTTGTTGAGTTCCCAGTTCATTTTGTTTACTAAAGCCATTTTTAGGTCATTCCTGACTTGTCCGAGGATCAACCTCTAAGGAGTGCAGGTTTTTATATTATTGTTTTAATCAAAGAAGAGCTCGAAACCTTTAAAGTTCAGTTCAAAGTTCAATTCCCATAAAATCAAAGTAAAATAAAAACAATTCAAGTGCAATTCGTGTTTGTTTGCTGTGCAAATTGGATGGTTGAAAGAGCCAATATTTTAAATTTGTTGCTTTCTAGCATAGCAGTGAATCTGTTTTTATCATTATAACAATAGGATAAAAGAATAAACCGGAATCTAAAATGATTGATCTCAATCCACTGCGTGTCCGTTTCTATTGTGGAAATACTGAGTCCTCACAAGCTGACATTTTCTTTTTCATGAAAGAAAAACTGAAACTACGGTGCACAGTGGTTCAAAACCCCCCAAAACGTGCGTTTTTTATTTTTCGGTATGAAAACGACATTTTAGAAGGATGGAGTCTTGAGAAGAGTTGCAGAATTTTTAAAGGACTATCGTTTGGTGCTGAGATATTGCTGATTTATCCACCTAGAAGGGCAGGGCAAAATTAAAATTTTACAAACTTGCTCAAATCATGTTGGTGTCTTCAGCAAAGTTGTATAGTATGTCAAATGAAACAACTTTGCTCAAGACATTAACTTCGTAAAACGATTGCGTAACGAGTTAACGAACGTTTTCTTTAAATGACTTTTGGACGCGATTTTATCAACAAGGTTTGTTCTAAAAAAATATTTGCAATCACAAAACACACATTTGACCCGAAGACACTTTACCTCTCTGACCATAACTGTCAAAGTTATAAACAATATTATAGTCAAAATACGCATTTTTCACGTCGACACACCATAAAAACCTACAAAAACCGGCAAACCAAACAGCTTCCATTCAAAAAATACGCTTTCAAACTACAAAACACCATAGGTTTCATCTTGTTCTGTAATGTTCTTCTATTGATTTATCCTCATTCAAAGAGGAGCGTATTTTCTTCATACAGCATTCCGGTTTTACCTTTGATCTTCAGTTTGCCATCCTACTAACACATTCACATCTTTATATAATACACAATGTTTACCGAGTTTATGTGAGAGCTAGACAAAAATAAATTACAGTTTTTGATCAACCACGTGCTGCTTAGTTTCAGTTTGTTTGTGCTGGCAATTCGTACCGTTCAGTTTATTGTGTTAGACGATCTTTATCTTAAAATCTAAAATGGAGTCCGAAAAGAAAGGTACGTAAAAATAATAATATTGATACTTCCATTTTGCTGTATACCTAAAATGCAATGTAATTTGTTAACACAGAGGGTATTGATAGACGGGATCTGTTCCTCTCATGGAAAGAAGCTAAAGGAACGTTAAAGACAAAATGCTCTGCAGTTACATATAAAGTCATAGAATTTTATAGTATCGATACGGATCTTATGCCGGAAATTCATTCCGAGGTGTTAAAAATTACAGAAGTACTGTGCAAACAATTCAAGCGGACGAACAGATCCCGTCTATCAATACCCTCTGTGATCTTCCACATGCAAGCGATCTACGAATTCCTTTGTTTGTCTGATGTTAGAGTTTGATGTGACTATCCCCTCCTTTCCAAACAATTTCCCGCCATTGTGTCCCAGTCTTATTATCCTCCTGTTCCTGTGCTACTTGCCCCTGCCCAGCCAGGATTTGGTCAACCGTCCGAGAGTAGTATCTGAAGGAGGCTTCAGAAACCAGTTTCCTACCTAGATCCTTCCAATTGAAATTGTTACCTATTAACCTCGAGCCCGCCACGAGTAATTGGTACCCAATACTAACCTAGAAATACTGCTAAAGGGTGTCCACGATGAAATTGCCACACTATGAAATTGCTCTAACTTTTTAACCGTTGGGTAGAATTTAATGGAAATTTGGGTGGATTTAGTTCATAGTGCATTATTTACATCCTGCAAGTTTTAAAGTCCTGTGATCAAAACTCGCAGAAATGGAGTCGAAAGAACAGCTCGTGCGTGATAAAATCTTGCGCATTCATCACGAGAACAAGGATCTCTCGCATCGTTCCATCGCTAAAACGTTGGGAATCGCGAATTCCACGGTGTCGCGAGTGATTAAGCGGTTTGAGGAACGGTTGACCACCGATCGGAAGCCCAGAAGTGAAGGCAAAAGTATTCCGTACAACACCAAAAATCACAACCTCGTAGTTGGGGCCTTCAACCGAAATCCGAACGCCTCCGTTAGGGATGTGGCTAAGAAGCTGCACCTAAGCCGAAGTTTTGTCCAGAAGGCCAAAACTAAGGCTGGGCTTCGAACGTTCAAGGTACAAAAGGCCCCTAATCGCGACGAGAAGCAGAACAAGTCCGCCAAAACCCGTGCCAGGAAGTTGTACCTCAACATGCTGACGAAAGTTGAATGCTGCATCATGGACGACGAAACATATGTGAAGGCCGACTTCAAACAGATCCCCGGTAACCTGTTTTTCACGGCCAAGGATAAGTTCAGCGTTCCGGAGCATGTCCGCACTCAGAAGATGTCCAAATTTGCGAAGAAATTCCTGGTTTGGCAAGCCATCTGCACGTGCGGGAAGCGGAGTGCACCTTTCGTGACCCAGGACACGATGAACGGACAGGTGTACATAAAAGAGTGCCTCCAGAAGCGGCTGCTTCCTCTCCTGAAGGCCCACAACGTCCCAACAATCTTCTGGCCGGATTTGGCCTCATGCCACTACTCCAAGGACGTGCTGAAGTGGTATGCGGACAATAAGGTCAATTTCGTGCCGAAAATGTTCAACCCTCCCAACACTCCGGAGCTCCGCCCCATCGAGAAGTACTGGGCGATTATGAAGCAGCACCTTCTTAAACGACCTAAGGTAGTGAAGACAGTCGAGGAACTGAAGAAAGTATGGGTTTACATGCAAAAAACGGTTGATTCACAGGTTGTGCAGAATCTTATGGCCGGGGTTAAGGCCAAGGTGCGGGCATTTGCGTATGGACTGTAAATAAAATACGAGTAAAATGGTAAAATGAAGTTTAATAGTTATTTCTCGATCCCTGAAAATTTGATGGCAATCGGATGAAAACTCGAATTTTGCGAATCAATTTTGTGTGTGGCAATTTCATCGTGGACACCCTTTATTTAAAATGTAAATCAAACATTACTGATTTTGGCTCCGCAAAGTGTCACACACGACTGAGCCTAGTAAATAAACGAACAAGTTAAAAAAAAAAACTTTTTAGAACAAACCTTGTTGATAAAATCGCGTCCAAAAAAGTTATTTAAAAAAAACTGTTTTTGGGGGGTCATTTAAAAAAAACGTTCGTTAACTCGTTACGCAATCGTTTAACGAAGTTGGTGTCTTGAGCAAAGTTGTTTCATTTGACATAATCTACAACTTTGCTCAAGACACCAACATGATTTGAGCAAGTTTGTAAAATTTTAATTTTGCGCTGCCCTTCTAGGTGGATAGATCAGCAATATCTCAGCACCAAACGATAGCCCTTTGAAAACTCTGCAACTCTTCTCAAGACACCATCCTTCTAAAATGTCGTTTTCATACCGAAAAATAAAAAACGCACGTTTTGGGGGGTTTTGAACCACTGTGCGGTGTGATGATTTGTCATCCATACACAAGGACACAACATCTATGTCAGTGATGATGACCTGCTCAGGACACAGAAGTGATTGCCTGGATCAAAGGACTTCGATTACGACAAACATCGGAGCTGTAAGATGTAACTATGGGCAACAAACGCTATGGCTAGGAACATTAGATTGTTCAACTTGTCACCGGAGGTTGAGGACAAGGAGATAAATATGCGATTGTCGTTGCAACTGAAAACTTAAAAAAAGTCCACTAGCGAAAATCGATTTCACTCTCATCCTATACGGTGTGCACAATGTCGACATATGACATATAACTCATGTATAACGAAAAAAGCGCAAGAGCTGGTATCAATTCAACCATTTGGTATGCACTCTGATTCATGATGGTTTTATAACGGCAATGAACAATCCATTTAGTTTAAATACAGCATTTCAAAGTGTAAAACATTCCTGCTTAGTAATTCAGGTTTTTGCTGTTTTAAAAACCTTTTATAGTCTGGCAAGAAAGTGTAAAACTGTCTTGATTTAAAAATAAATTTAAAACAGTTCTCAATCCCTCCTTAAAACTGTTCTGTAATTCAAGCATAAACGTCATTAGCAATTGTTTATTAATGTCTCGATAAAATACTTTATAAACGTATTCTATCATTATAAAAGCAACCATAAAATCGTAAGGTTTTGCATTAGAGCAAAATGCTTTGTAAAGGGCATCATAAGCTTCCGAATTACTCTGTTTACAAATTGAGCTTAAAAGATGGTTCCTCATAGTTAATAAAAGCCAAATTTATGACAAGGAAATCTCGAAGGATAGACGAAGTAGGATGAAAAATTCAAGTCGATTTCAGCAAAATTTACTTCTTTAAAAGAACCAGTTCACCATCAACGACCATCTGGCGGAGAAGAGTAAAGTGAGCGTGGCCCTCGAATTCATAAAACATTATCGAAAGTTTAAAAACATACCAGCCTTCTCGAGATCTTGCGAATAGATGACAATCGAAAGAACAACCGACAGCAAGCCACTGAAACTGATAGTTAGCGGAGATTAGCTGGTTTCCGATCCAATAATAATTTACTTAAATAAAATTAAATAATAATAAAATTATATGCAAAAATTTACTAGAAGATCATTATTTTATTGGTGAGAAGTTTCTAATGAGATCTCCCAGTTCCTCTGTATACATAACAAATCTGATACTATAATTAGAATTGCTCAGTCTGCATGAAGCAGCCGATTTCATCAAGGAAGTTCTGTTAACAACCAAGAATTAATCGTTTGAGGCATACTGAAGCATTAAGAAGGTGATATGTGTCACTATAGGAAATCATCATCGTTACAAATGTAAAGAAATTAAACATAACCCTTTGCTTCAGTACCGTCAACCTCCATGTCCATGGGAAGGGAATATGCCGCTTACTTTATGTATCACACTTACTCACTTTAAATCACATTTGGATTCTTAAGACTTTTCAATTTAAATTTTAAACACAAATACGAACTACTACTGGATGAAAGCTCTATTTACGAATGCAACATGAGGTCGTCCCTGCCCGATAAATATTTTTTTTTTTGAGTATTTGAGAGTTCGCGACTAGTGTATCGTTCCTCGAGCACAAATCGAGTTTGACAACTTTTAGCCAGATTTCATCCCACTCGATGCAAACACTCTGTACAACACAAAGCCCCACGGCGTTTGATCGTTCAAGTTATCAGAATTAGTTCGTACAACTTTTTTTTTTTTTTTTTATTAATTTATTTGATAAGGCTCAACCGAATTAACTTGACAGAGCCGAGGATTCTTGGTCACTATACAATAAATTTTAAAACTATAGTCAAAAGGTACAACACAATAAACACTTTATCTTCCGCTATCCAAAAAGCCTCCTCCATCAGAACTGGAGCCGCTTCCAGTAGTTTCATTGTATGGCAAATTGTTGTACGCCAACGAGGGTCAGAGCGCGTCCATTGCAGCAATGGACGCAAAACGTGGTCAGCACTCACACACTCATCACGAAACGGTTGCTTTTTAAAGTCGACGACGCATCGACCGAAAGAACTGCTGATGAAGAACAATGAGGAGGACCACACAATGGTTGCTGCCGAGAAAACAGACGATCGCGTAGCACACATCGAGAGTGGCCTGCTTTTGTCGACAGCCGAGTGAACACTGAAGTTCGTACAACTAACCCATTCCCTTTTAGAAATCAAGTCTGATCGTGTGTTGGGTACAAAATATTTCATGGATTCCGTTCCATGTTAATTGCATACGTTTGATATTTAAATTAACGACTGCAGCTACTCCTACATTCATTAAACCATTTTGAATTTCAAGCTTCTATCAATCCAAAACAAATTCCCAGTAACTTTCAGTCCAAAAATCAAAGTCACATTATAGCGACCGTTTCACATAGTTTTGCAAACACTATCTACTTAAGTATTCCTCATTCCCCAGCCGTGGAATGTCCTTTAAATTAATTTCAACACAAACTGTACCCATCCCCCACTGGCTCGGCTATTACACCAGATTTGGAATTGCCAAAAACTTCGCCAAAACATTCCCAACCTACGGCGAGCAATGTGGAGTTGATCTAGCCAATGCTAATTTAAACTTAATTCTGTTGTCTAACAAACTTATTCGCATTTAAATTTATATAACTTACTAACGTCTTCCCCTACCCCGGCCCCCATCGTCGTCAGTGCAGTTTACAGTAGTTCATAATGCATCGCATCTCATTCTTGCAAGCGCCGTGATGATACGACTGGGACAATACCCGAACGAATCTGCTGCCGAACGTTCCAGGCAGTAGTGGTGTCGTTCCGAGCCAAAGGTAATGCAACAATTCCCCCAAACGGCGTTCCTCCATCTGCCAAGCCAAGCACTGATAAAATTAGGAGAAAACTTTCACCATGTTAACAACAAACAGCCATTACCCTTCGTTGCCTTAATGATTACGCCCGGTTCTGCTTGCCTTGGACGACGGAAAACACATTTTGACTGGCTAGCGCAAGTTTACGTTGTGTTCGGTTTCCCCACTCTTCTTTCCCAGGAGTCCATCCAACGATCCATTGTAATTTTGAAGGTATTTGTGATTCGTTAAGATGAATTGCGCAAAAGTCTCGTGGATCGGGATGCAGGTGAGGTATAAGATGCTGGATGCTGCACCAGCTATTCGGAGCAAAAGTTTTCCCGGCAAATGAAATTTATATTTTGATGCTTCGCTCGTTTACGTAAACTTGTGGGTTGTTGTCGAGAATGGTGGTGCTCGCGACACAGATGAGCTTTTCTGCATCAAAGTTTTATCGCAACGGTTGATATAGTCTTGAGCTGATGGTGCTTGGGGAAAACTAGTGCACTAGACTAATCAAATCACGTTGGGTAGGTTTTTTTTCAAGCTTTACTATTGAGATGTTTTAACCAGTTGGCTAGTTCATCTCGTACCTACCACCTACCCAAGGGTTAAGGGTTCCACAGAGAGAAACTATTTTATTTTTAACAAAATTCTACGAACCATCTCAAAACAACCAAGCATCAACAAACATTGTGTGAATCAACCAGGAATTTATCAAACTCAAAGGAAGAATTAATTTTTGAATGCTGTGTCTGTATTCTTATCATAATTGATATGTGGCCAGCATGATGGGGAAAATCGAGAAATGTTCAATCCCGAAAAACTATCCCATCTCGTCATCTACGGTATGGTATGCCACACTTCCACTGGCTAGGCTTAAATAGGCTTCTAGTTCACACACACACACACACACTGCGGATATTTTGCATTTCAGAAATGATCCCGCGCATAAATCCACTTCTGGGAGCACCATCCAATGCTATCTATCCATTAACCTCGACTTTGCCGCACAGCAAGGGGCATAAAGAGATCCCAGCAATAAACATTACGCGCGAGTGTGCACTCATCATCATAATGAGGATTTCGGGGCTGGCTGGATTAGTTTCAGCCATATCTATGCACTAGCAAAAAATTGCGGCCCTATTCGAAAGCTGCGTGTGCTATCAACATATGAATAGGTTGGGAAATCCTATGATCCGTACTCCGTACCATATCTGTAGGCGCAGGATTCAGTCAGCAGCATAGTGGAAAAATCGTGAAATTTAATTTGCTTTCCCGCACACGACCGATGGCTTCGAATCGGCCTCACCGGCATATGAGCGAGGTGCTACGTTCGGAGTAAAACTATACGCGTTCGGTGGAGAAAAAACGATTATTATAATTAAATTTTTGAATTGAATTTGCAATGAGATTATTGCAATCTGCCATGCATAACGATAAATACATTTATAACTAATGCGAGCGTGACGAACATTTCCGGCTGTTTTGCGAGCATTCACACAGTGGCATATCTTGCTCACGGGAAAAAATCATCGACGTCACCTAGGTAGCGTGGTGGGAGATGATGCTACTACAGTCCCAGGGATGCTAGGTTCATACCATTGTCTTTTTTAATCCTTGAACCAAGAAAATTTCATTCAAAGGAATCGTCGTGCAAACCAATTTGCATGCGAATCCTTTTCGATCACTTTTCCCTTGCTTGTACTGCTCACTTTTGGCATCATGATACGAATTCATTCAAAAATTATAAATTATTAATGAAATATGCTCGTTTCCAGCAACACCGAATGCAGCGCAGCATCTGCTGTGTGCAATACATTGTTTGTGTTTTCGTTCTTGTTGCTTTATTTTTTTTTTACTCGGTGGCACCATCTTGCCTCACCACAGCCCAAGGATGCCCTTAGTCATCTTGCATGATAACGAGTGAGTACCCGGGATATTATTATACATGCTGCTCACTGGTTTCTGTATTTGCTTTTGCTTCTGCACTGCCAGCAAGCAACCGTACGTCAGTTTTGCCGTTTGAATAGCATCCGTTATTTAGGAGCAGTTTTACCAGTTGCCACATGCACACCCTGCGTATTGTTCGGATATTCGAAGCATTACGCTGCTGCAATGCAGTCGAAAATTGTTGAGAATTATTTAGTGTTACTGGTACCTTTCTACCGAAATGGATCGGCGATTTGCTCAAGTTGTTTCAAGAAGCGCCCTGATAGAGGTGGTTTGAAGCATGCAGTGCTGGAAGCGGTGGGTTTAATTTTCAGACCGGTTGGTTTAGAATCTGGAAGAGGTTGACATTGTTCCTGACTTTTGTTCACGTCCTATCGTGAAATAAAACACCTGCTCTCAACTCGGTGTTGCATAGAGCATTTCCAGAGCCGTTAGATGGTTTCTTAAGATAATAATATACACAGGTTACAGGTTTCAAAGAAAAGATCATGCCGTTGATTCTTTATTCATGGTTAACTTAATTTATCTCTTCTAAATGTTTGGAATCGACCATTTTCGAGAATTACCTTGCTTCATTCCCTCCCCCACTTTTGTGTTCCCTTGTGAGTCGTTCTTACCCCTAGACAAGCTTTCTTTTCCTACTAAGTATAATTCAGGGTCCCTACTTGTTAATCGGTGTGATTGGGTGTGTGAGGAGAATGGCACGCGTACTTACAGTTGCTGCTCAATAGTACCTGGTCGGGCCACACACGTCCGAAGTGGGTGGCTTGTCCGTATGATGATGGCCGATGATGATCGCCCCGACCGTTGCCGGGGGAACCAATCTTCTCCAGATTGGCTCGATGATACTCGATGGTTCGGTGCCAGTTGTTCACCGCGACCGTGGGTAACTTGTAGATGCAGATGCGACGGTGGGAGATCGTTTGACTACCACAATCGCCCGGGTCAGACAACGCTGTATCCTAACCTCAAAAAGGCAAACGATAAGGGAGCGTTGCCAGAGTGGCGATCAATAGCGTGCACCAGGCGGGCGGATGTCGTCGAGTGGCGTTGACGGGCGAAACTCGCTAGATAAGGAATTCACCGTTTAGAATAGCCCCGGCGTGCACTAGCTTGATGGGTGGTTTTTCTGTGGGGTATCGTATTTTACTGTCGCCATGACACCCAAACGTAATAGAAAAGGGGAATATCTTGATCTCTCTTCTGATGAAATTTATTTGAGCAATCAATTTGATATGCTCATGGATGATGAGAATGATCCATCATCCAGAAAAAAAAATCAACTAAACATTCCCGGCTTAATTCCAAGAAGGAAAAAGTTCTTCCTATTGTGATAAGCACTTTTGGGAACTTTTGGAACTTCGCAAGGAACTTTTGAACTTCGTTAAATTCAAGTTTTCACTTCAAATTGGCCGTCAGGGTAATGTCGTGTTTCGCCTGAATCTTGAAAGGTCAGCCCAGTGATGAATTTACAACATTACTCGGAGTACAGTCACTCTAATCAAAATAAAATCGCGTCCTGGCGATGCACACAACGGGATTTCTAATGATTTTTATTTAGTTCTCTTCAATTCTAGTGAACTAAAGAACCTTAAGGCCTTAGAAAAGGCAAGCCTTATGATCCGTGTCTGAGGGAAGTGGGAACACTTCAGGAAGACTGAAGGATATTGCCAAATCTTCACCCAATGCCGTAAGTGCCAGGGATGGGGTCACGGAACCAAAAAATGCTACATTAGGGTGGTTCATTTTGGAAAAAAAAGATTGATATTTTTAATAGGCCACCCCCTAGTTCAGTTCGTAACACAAAACAAACATGCAAAGAATCAGCTAAATTGGTCAGCGTTAAGAGGTCGCTCCAACGATTTCAATTTTGTTCGGAATTTTCGTCAAATTAGTATGGGAGAAAATGATGACCCATTAAAATCATTCTTACTTTTTTAGTAATGAACCGATTTGCATGAAATTATAATATGGTATACTTAAAACTATAATTAACACCTTTGTTTCTGGCTGTAAGTCGATTTGATGCTCCAGAAAACAGAAATTGGCTTTCGGAATTCAGATTGCAGATAAACCTTGATTTGAGCAGAAAAGCAGGTATGCTGATAGGGCAAATTTCCTAGTATGCTTTGCCAGATTTTTTTACCTTAATGTTTACAAACA